>NC_035435.2:56266684-56575564 GCF_002127325.2 Helianthus annuus | reverse complement strand
CCACCTAAATACCACGCTCACTTACAACGTGACCCAAAAATTGAACCTCTCGTAGCCAAAATTCGCATTTAGAGAATTTGGCGTAGAGTTTCTCACGCTGTAGCAATTCGAGAATACAACGGAGGTGTTTCTCGTGGTCAGCTTGGTTCTTGGAATATATAAGGATATCGTCGATGAAGACGATGACAAATTTGTCCAAGTACGGCTTGCAGACGCGATTCATGAGATCCATGAACGCAGCCGGTGCATTTGTGAGCCCAAAAGGCATCACTAGAAACTCGTAATGACCGTAGCGAGTCCTAAATGCTGTCTTATGCACGTCTTCATCTCTGACCTTTAGCTGATGATAGCCCGACCTTAAGTCGATCTTCGAGAAGTAGCTCGCTCCTTGCAGTTGATCGAACAGATCGTCGATCCTTGGCAAAGGATATCTATTCTTTATGGTAACTTTATTGAGCTCACGATAATCGATGCACAAGCGCATCGACCCGTCCTTCTTCTTTACAAACAGGACAGGTGCTCCCCAGGGAGACGAACTAGGTCTGATAAAACCTTTTTGCCAGTAGTTCATCCAACTGGGTCCTTAATTCCTTCATTTCAGTCGGAGCTAGCCTGTAGGGCGCTCTAGCTATAGGAGCTGCTCCAGGAATGATATCTATTCTGAATTCCACTTGTCTATCTGGTGGTAAACCAGGTAGTTCTTCGGGGAAGACCTCGGGGTATTCAGAAATAACAGGAAGGTCTTCTATCTTTGGCTTGGGCTCTTCCATTATCACCTGAGCCATGTAAATGACACAGCCCCTTTTCAAACATCTTGAAGCTTTGAGCATAGATACGTCCTCGGGTAATCCATACTGCGTGTCTCCTCGAATGGTAAGCGATTCACCACTCGGAGTCTTTAGCACTATAAGCCTTTTGTTGCAAACGATTTGGGCCTGGTTGTGGGATAACCAGTCCATGCCTAGAACAATGTCGAAACCCGCTAGTTTGAAAGGAAGTAGAGATAGAGGAAAAGAATGGTTCTTAATGGATATTTCACATCCCTCTAGGATAGTGGAGACGGTTTCTATCGTGTCGTCTGCTAACTCTACCTCGTATTTCACATCTAGGGTTTTGATAGGCATATTCAATAGTTTGCAAAATTTTTGGTCTACAAAGGATTTATCAGCGCCTGAATCGAAAAGTACTCTTGCAAATATATTATTTACGAGAAAAGTACCTGTAAGTACATTGTCGTTCAGCACAGCCTCCTTTGCATCCATACGGAAGACTCTCGCATTCGTCTTCTTGCTCTCTTCTGGTTTCCTGGTATTCTTAGGGCAGTTACTCTTGATATGCCCCTTTTCATTGCAACCATAGCAGGTTGCGTCCTTGATTTTCTTGCAGTCCACAGTCTTATGGTCCCTGGACTTGCATAGTCCACAGGCAAAGGACTTTGGCTGGGACTGTGAATTCGACCCAAACCTGCATTTCCCAGAGTGGGGTTTCTGGCAGATTTTGCATTTGGGCCTTTCTCCAGCTTGCCCATCTTTCTTTGCTTCCGCCCCTCTTTTGCCATCACCGTTTCCACGGTGTTTCTTTCCCGACCTTCGTGAGGTATCATCCTCACGTTTCCTCTTCTCTGCCTCCTTGCTCCTTAGCGTCCTCAGGCGGACAGCATCTAAGGTGAGGGACAAGGAGAGGTCAGTCACTGACCTGAAGGTCGTCGGCCGAGAGGCCTTCACACTAGCCTTTATCGCCGGCTCTAATCCCCCAATGAAACGAGCGATTCTTCTGGACTCTGGTGTCACAAGGTACGGAACCAGGCGAGACATCGTATTGAAGCTCGTCAAGTAGGCCTGGCAGTCCAGGTTTGTCATTACCAATGACACAAAATCAGACTCGATCTTCTCCACCTCATGCTGAGGGCAGTAGTTTTCTTTAATGAGAGCAATAAATTCCTCCCATGTCATCTTGTATAGAGCAGACTTACCTGACGCTTGTACCAACGCTCTCCACCATGCTAGGGCCTCGCCCTTAAACGACTGTGACACAAACTTCACCACATCCTTCTCCGCACACCCACTGATGTCCACAATAGTGTCCATCTCATCCAGCCAGGTGATACAATCAACAGCACCCTTTTCCCCTGTGAATTCCCGGGGTTTACAAGACACGAAGTACTTGTAGGTGCAACCCTTGGCACCGGATGCATCAGTATATTCCCTATTACGACGAACACTGTTCTCAGCGGACGAGTGATTGTCGTCATCTTTCTTGGGTTTGGAGAGTGGTTTGGATTGTGACTTTGGTTTGGAGGGTGGTTTTGATACAGTTCTGCTTTGAGACTCAGTATATTGACGGTCAAGAGCTGCCTGAACAGCGTTGTCAATCAGAGCCTTCAACTGTGCGCCTGTCAGATGCACTTGCGCATTATCATAGTCATCTTCGTTTGTATGGCTGTTCTCTCCATCGGGATCCGCCATTGTAACTTGTATCTGTTACAGAAGATAACAAAATTTTATTTAGAAGCTTATTATGGAATTGTCTTTTATGACAATTCGTTAACCATGGTAACAGAGACCATATCTGGTTAACTTATTACTCACTTACTTGTAAGATTTGAATATATCCTAATTTAGCTATAACAATAATATTGGCGGCACAAAGCCTAATCACGAGGATGTTTTATAATATTAGCCGAGATTTCAGAGAATCAAAGGCATAGAGGTTTGAACCGTAGTTATTTTACCCCTTTCTGACAGGGAGTCATAGACCACCACTGTCTTTTGTCCTTATAAGACAATTATTATGGCCCATAGGCACTACATCACTAATGGATGTTTTAATAAGGTTGGCCCGTAGGCACTACATCACTAATGGATGTTTTATAAAATTGGCCCGTAGACACTACATCACTAATGGATGTTTTATAAATGATTATCTTTATTGATGATTTAACCCATGATTTATAAATCATTTATTTGGGTTTTGTAATCCCTTAAAGGATTATTGTATAAGAATGACGTGTGTGATTTTAACGAATCACATCTGCCATGATTGTTAATATGCTTACAGAGGTTAACAGGGAATCAGAATCTTTTAATTAGGTCTTACCATCTTGGCCGGATCTTAAAAGACACCTGGCTAAGTTTCACTCTAAGATTCTTTATTTTGGCAGATCAAATTAAAAGGAACGGTTTTGATTTATTTCATATATAGTAATCGCAAAATGAAATTCATAACATAATATTCCAAAATTTTAATATGATTAGACACCGCCCTAAACGGGACTTTTAAATAGTACATACCTACATAGAGGTTTAAAATAAGTGACAAGTCCACGCAGGGACTAATATAAGATAAGTGTCCATGCAAGGACTAAAAGATAAGTCCACGTAGGGACTGAAATACGATAAATGTCCACGCAGGGACTTCTTTTAAAATAAACATTACATTAGAACTTTCATAAGGACTAATGGTCACGTTTCTTCTTCTTGCCCTTTAGTAGGTTTGCTAAGCCCTTGAGGAATCATCGGTGGCTCTTACTGTAAAACCCGTGAGGATCTATCAATGATATCAATCTGAACTTGTATAAGCGCGGAATTCAAACACAAGTCGATTCAAGAACAATATAAGATCAAATAATAAACAATCAATATCAAAGACAAACCGAAACTTGCATTCAACGTAGATCGATGACTGATACAAGAAATCGGATGGAACCTTTTTCTTTTGCTTGTGTCGCCTAACTTGTACTTGCTATCAACAACCCTTAATCAATAGATTAAGGGTGTTTATATACTAGACATGTAGGCCGAATACAACCCTAGGCCCATGCGACACTATCTAGCCCAACCCACAATGTTTAACCCAAAACATATATAACTAATTACATAATCAATCCCTAAGTATTGTCAACCTACATGAATAAACCTTCAGGTTCCAACAATCTCCCCCTAGGTTTATGCATGCAGGTTCTTCTGACTTCAGCTGCATTGATGACCACCACTCATATTGTCTTTGTATCCACCAAAACCCTTCTTGTGAATATGCATGACAGAAGCTACTGCAGATGTCCAACCCTTAGCAATTTCCTCATATTTTTCAGTAGCTCTGATTTGGTTGCTTGCCAAGACTTCAAGATCTTCAACTGCAAGATTCAACAAATCGATCTGATCTATCAAACAGTAACTTGCATCACCATCACAAACAATCACTGCTTGACCAAGACGTTCATCATACCCCCAAAAGTGCATTGTCTTCAGTGCCCCTTTTGGAATCTTTCTCACCAACGGAATCGTCTTTTCTTTATCAGTCGCTGGCCAGTGGACAATCTTCATTCGCTTGTTCGTATACGGATCCCTAATCCCTTTTGCAGGTTTAACAATAGAATCCGCTGTACGCATCGAGGGAAAACCTTTTGCAACTTCCCTTTTCAATCTCTCGAAGAATACATGACCAGGTCCATTAAGCTTATCATCCACATAAGGTTTATTTACCAAATCTGTTAAATCTACCTTAGTGAATGACTGAAATTGCCCTGAACGCTTGTACCATTCGACCGGTCCAACTTTTCTCTTAATCCACCATCTGTTACGATCATGATCATAACCCCAGCTAACAACACCAGATCGATTCCCTTTCTTGTCGTAGAGAGTTTCACCAACATCCATCAAATGATGTGTAGCATGTGCATCTTCATCATCAGGATTTGCATTTTTGTTCTTCAGAATTACAAACTCTCTCTTCTTCTTCAACCTCTCTGCTTTCGCTTTCTCTGCTTCTGGATCAGTAACCCTTTCAAAGTACCTTTCCATAGCAGCAGCCTTTTCAGCATTATCTTTCTCAAAAGCTTTCTTTCTGTTCTCTACATCAGTGGGATCAGAAAACTCTTGACCAAATTTCTTTTCAAGCTTGCCTCGCAGATCATAAACAATATTGAACAATAGACCAACATCTCCCTGCAGTTGCTCAATCTGTTGATCTTTCTTCACAATGGTGTCTTCAAGTTGTATGATCTTTGCATCTTTATGAATAGAATCTTGTTCGAGCACAACCAAACGTTTCTTCATTTCTCTCATACTTATAAACTCATCATCATCACTGGAATCACTGTCGAAAGGCATTCTGAGTGGTTCAATAGGCCGTTTACCACTTGAACTGCCCGGTTCTTCATGAATAGTACCAGAAGGTCCAGCACTAACAGTTTCAGAGGGCCCAGCTTCTACATGAGCTTCTACATTAGGCACAGCTTCATTTTGAACTTCAACATTCGTCATAACTGTATCATCACCTTGAGTATGAACAGCAGACTCAAAGATATTCTCTGTAGTGGTGGTGGTAGCATTGTCAACATATTTTTCAAAATCGAAGTCATACAAACCTTCGGTATCATCAGCAACAGTCACAGATTGATCTTTTCCTTGTGCGATAAACATTCCGGGTCTAGGATCCCTCCTTTTCCTTTTTAACGGAATAGAATCAGAATCCCTTGGGCTTTCTTCTGGCTCTTCAGTAGACACTGACAGATTGGGAGGAGGATTTCCCATCGTGTCAGACACTTTCTTTAACAGCATCGCCAAATTCTCAGCAGAAATCACTGGATTAACTGTAGAAACAGCATCAGCATTAACTTCAGGAGGAAGTTCTATGTTATCATCATCTGAATCACACGTAATCTCAACACCTTCATCGTCAGAGTTAATAGTGATACGCTCTGGCTCTGGCTCATTTTCAGTTCTCCTTTGAATGTCATGTTCTTCAGCAACTATGGCACGTGCAGGTACGGCTAGTGCCCTGACTGGCTTCTCAACAACATCTTCGGTCTCTGCAAACTGACCGAACTTCTCTAACTCAATCAAACCCTCAAACTTCTTCTCTGTTCCTTTCTTTGTTGTAAGGGTACCAAAACAGGAAGGACCCATGGGCTTTAACTCCAGCGTGTTACCCGATCTCTTCAATTCAGGATAACGAGCATTTAGAATCATTTGCACAAATCTAGGATACATCAAAAACTTATCCTTTCGTAGCCCAATAGCGTTTCTTTTCATTGCTTCTAGAACATATCGTGAATAGTTGAACGGCTCATTTGTAATCACGCAAATCAATGCAGCCGTCTGTGTTGTGTTTAGTTGATCAATTCCCCCTCGGTTCTCTGTCATGCACAACAGGAACATGTGCAATAATAAACGCCAGTACGGATGAACAAACTTCTTAACCAGGGGAGGAAATCTTCCTTCATAGCTTAGTCGTGGCAAAATAGCTTCAATCGTTCCAGCAGCAAGCTCGATTGGATCCGTTTCCTGATCATTGAACTGCAACACATCCCTGATAACCTGCTCCGTCACAATAATCTTTGTCCCTTCGATTTCAGCAGCTATAGCTCCTTTTCCTTCAATAATTTCCACCTTTGCAGTCTTCCAAAAATCTCGTATAAGACTTTCATACACAACCGGATTGTCTCGAAGAGCGTGAACAATACGGCATGTATTTAGGCCCTTGATCAAAGATGTGAACAGCTGCTTGTGCTTTACAGGTGGAGGTGCCAAATATGCTACTTGATTGTGAGACGCGATAAACTTTAAGTCCATTTTTCTGCACGTCACACACAACATATAAGTTTCCATTCACAACAGTGATAAAAATTAAAAATAAAACAAACACTGTTACTGTTCACTCGAAACCATGAGTCGCAACCAGGATAACTGAGTCGCAACCAGAAGATTGCGAGTCGCAATCATGAGTCGCAACAACACAAAATGAGTCGCAACCATGAGTCGCAACAGGCCAAAATGAGTCGCAACCATGAGTCGCAATCTCGAGGTTGCGAGTCGTAATCATTGGTTTCGAGTCCTGTTGTTCTTGATTGCGACTGGAAACTTCATCGGAAACTTCAAAACTCATCGGAAAATTCATCGGAATCTTCATATCTTCATCGGAATCTTCATAGATTCGCCGGAATCTTCAAACAAAAATTCAAAATTCCTGCAAAATCTTGAATAATGACGTCACATTACCTGTTGATGATCTGATCGGATTGCGAATCGCAACCGGAGTTGAGTCGGAATCTTGATTGCGGCCGGAATTTCGAGAGAGAATTTGAAAGAAGATTACGAGTGAATAATGTGTTCTGACTCGTAATGACCTTTTTTATGTGAGCACTGTTTCTCATGGGCCCAAGTCTATTGGGCTTGGACCTGATGGACTTGGGCTCAATAAAGTAATTTTCAAAAATGATTTAAACAACCCAATTAAAAATCTGATTTTCAAATAATAACCCATCAAACCCATTGAGCATTATTTTGCAAAACAAAACCTAAAACAAAAATAAATAATAAAATATTATTTACAAAAATAAAATCAGGAAATTTGCAAAGATATTCAGGGATCAAATCACAAGGTTTCGGGCATGACTTCACTTATCAACACTGATCTACTAGAGGATGATCTAGACGATTGCCAGTATATTTGTCCTCTTAAACTCATCTCCCTAGATCTTTTCCATATAACTGCCTGTATCTCTTTTTATCATGTTTTGATATTTTTAATAATGAGCACCCAAACAAATACTAATCAAATCCTGGAATTATGCACAGCTCACTCTATCATGCAAGCAGTTTCCCTACCACATATTTCACAAGCCCAATCCAAATTTCTGAAATCTTAACTGGGAATAGGTTGAGAAAAGAACAGAATAGATCTTAGATGGAGATGATATAATATACAGATCAAATGAGTTTTCTCAATTTGATATAGGTTTATTGGGTTTCTTTTGGGCACTAGAGGGCCTCTTTCGGGTGTTAATTGATCTACAGATCGACAACGTACAGCTAGGTCAGCATGTATCTGGATGCAGCAGAAGCTGACGTTGCCTAGCACCTCCAGGTCAGCATGTATCTGGATGCAGCAGAGGAGGTACACGACTTTTTCAGATAAGATTTCAGAATCAGACCAAAATTGTGTGTATCGGGAAAAGCATACAAACATTCAAATAGACATGAGCTAATTCCAAGTGATTTTCTTTTCTGAGGTCATGTACTGGTTTAGTTCTGAACAGAAACAGCTATTGTTTCCAATCTTAAGGATAGAGCCTACCAACACATCATACTAGAGTCAAACAATTTCGATACTGGTCTTACATGAGTCAGCCCTTGACCATAAAGTGAAAATTCATTTCATTTCCCAGTCCAGCCACACTTCCTTTTGAAACTCTTTTTGTATTTTTCGATTTTTCAATGTTTTTGTATTTTTCGATTTTTCTCCCCCTAAATTTGGGCATAAATAAAAAAACTACCTAAGAATAGAAAACTTTATGAACAAATTTACCTACGAAAAAACAAAACAAAACAAAATATGCTCAATCAGTAAAACGGATCATTTTTAGAAAATCCACAAGCACTCTGAATTTCGAGCTGCTGACAGGTTTAGTGAACAAATCAGCAGCATTTGCATCTGTGTCGATTTGTTCAAGCGTAATCAGACCTCTGTCAAAACAGTCTCGAATGAAATGAACTTTAATATCAATGTGCTTGGTTTTGGAGTGAAAAACAGGATTTCGAACAATTTGTATTGCAGCATCATTATCGCAGTAAATAGTAGTGTTAAGATAAGTCAAACCATAATCCTGCAATTGATGTTGCATCCACACCACTTGAGAGCAAGAAGCAGAAGCAGCAACATACTCAGCTTCAGCTGTGGATATCGCCACCGTTTGTTGTTTCTTGCACTGCCAAGAAATGAGCCGATCACCCAAAAATTGACATCCCGCAGAAGTGGATTTCATGTCACTGTCAGTACCTCCAAAATTGCTGTCAGAGAAAGCAAACAAGTCAAAATTGGAATCTCTCGGATACCACAGACCAAACCGAGGTCGGCCTTTTAGATACCGAAAGATCCGTTTAACAGCAATAAGATGAGAAGTTTTGGGATTAGCCTGATAGCGTGCACAGTTGCAAACAGCGAACATGATGTCCGGACGGCTAGCTGTGAGATACATCAATGACCCGATCATGGACCGATATTGACGTTGATTTACAGACTCTCCTTCTTCATCTTCAGTCAACAATGGTCTCTCAGCCATAGGTGTCTCAGCAGACTTTGCATCCGTGAACTTGAACTTTGCCAGCACATCATCCACATACTTCCCTTGATGAATCAGAATTCCTTGCGAACTCTGCTTGACTTGAAGGCCCAAAAACAGAGTCATCTCCCCCAGAGCACTCATTTCAAACTTTTTCTTCATAACTCTCTCGAATTCCTTGCATAGATCCTCGCTTGTTGATCCGAAAATAATATCATCAACGTAGATTTGAACCAAGATTTGATCACTGCCTACCCGCTTGATGAACAGAGTCTGGTCAATAGTGCCACGTGTATATCCATGAGCCAACAGATGTTCTGTTAGGGTGGCATACCAAGCTCGAGGAGCCTGGTGTAACCCATACAGTGCCTTGTCTAACTTGTAGGCATAATCAGGATGATCTGGATGCACGAATCCTGGCGGTTGCTCGACAAAAATTTCCTCCTTCACATCTCCATAGAGAAACGCGGTCTTGACATCCATCTGATAAACAGTGAATCCCATGTATGACGCGTACGCCAAAAAGATCCGGATGGCTTCAAGTCGTGCAACCGGAGCATATACTTCATCATAATCCAGTCCTTCGATTTGCCTAAATCCCTGAACCACCAGTCTTGCTTTGTTTCGAACGATGACACCTGCAGAATCCTGCTTGTTTCGAAATACCCATCTAGTTCCAAGCTTACGTTTTCCTTTTGGCAACTTGACAAGCTTCCATACTCCAAGTTTTTCAAACTGGTTCAGCTCTTCATGCATAGCATCTACCCAGCCAGGTTCCTGCAAAGCTATATCAATGGTTTTAGGTTCGATTTGAGACAGATAACAGGAATATAAGCAAGTATTAATGACTCCCGATTGACTCCTGGTCAAAACTCCTGCATTTACAGGACTAATCACATTCTCGATTGGGTGATTGCGTTGAACGCCTGTTGGTATAGCCAAATCAGGTACAATCTCCTCTTCAGTGGTGGTGTTGCTACTCTCCCCCTCATCAGGAACACTTGTAGTGTGAACTACAGGTGAAGTGACAGTACAATCCTCAGGAATTGGATCAGGAAACATTGCAGTGTCACTGGTTGATGCACCTTCAGGGGATTGATTGACCATCGGTGTCGGTGTAGGATGTTGCGTGAACACCATTCCCGGTGGATCAACAGTATGATGCTTCACATTTTCTTCCATCTGTGCTTCGTCCTCTGTATCTTCAAACGACAATGGTTGTTTTGGAACTGATTCACCTGCAATTGAAACATCACTTGACAAAATGTTAAATGATTTAAACAGAGCAGAATAATCATATAACCAATCTGGACCGACTCTAGCGTCCGTAGCATTCTCTTCAAGCCATTCGATGTTGCACGACTCAACGACTTTCCTAGTTACTTTGTTGTATACCCTATAAGCAGAGCCTTTAGCATATCCAACAAAGTAGCATTCGTCACCTTTGACTTCAAACTTTCCATTTGAGTCCATTAGTAATAATACACATGGACAACCAAAAATACGAAAGTGTGAAACCGAAGGTTTACGTCCTTCCAGAATCTCATAAGGGGTTTTCATGTGACGTTTATTAACTAAAGCATGATTCTGGATATAACAAGCCGTGCTAACAGCTTCGGCCCAAAAGAAGCTAGGAAGCTTTGAATCAGCCAGCATGGTACGTGCTGCCTCAATTAGAGTACGATTCCTTCTTTCAGCCACTCCATTCTGTTGTGGAGTGCGAGGCGCACTGAACTGTCGATCAATTCCCTTTTCACTGCAGAACGTATCCAAAGTAACATTCTTGAATTCTGTCCCATTGTCTGATCGAATAACCTTCACCTTAGTACTCGCTTGATTTTCAGCCAATGTAATGAACTGTTTCACCAGTGCAGCAGTTTCGTTTTTGTGACTGAGAAAATACACCCAAGTGTAGCGAGAGTAATCATCGACTATTACTAGACAGTAAGCTTTCTTCCCGATATTCAGCACATTCACTGGACCAAAAAGATCCATGTGAAGTAGTTCGAGTATAGCTTTTGTTGACGGTACTGGTTTAGTCTTGTGAGGTTTTCGATGAGCCTTTCCTTTCGCGCAAGCAACACACTTTTCCACCAACATGAAATCCTTGATTGGAAGATCTCGTACCAATTGACCTTTAGCTAGTCGATTCAGATTTTTCATATTCACGTGCCCAAGTCGACGATGCCACAATAGACCATCATGCTCTGAAATCTTCGAGAATAAGCAGGTGATCTCTTCACACGGCTTCTTGTTCATATCAATGACGTAAGCGTTTCCTTTTCTTTCAGCTGTCATCAAGAACCAGTCTTCTGGAATAACAATCCCAGGCTTCAGAACATGACATCCCTTCTTCGTAAAATGAACTGAATTCCCTCTATCACAAATCTGCGAAATGCTCAACAGATTGTGTTTCAGTTCTGGAACATAATTGACATTTTCAAAGCTGAGAACACCGTTTTGAACAGTTCCTTTCAAAGTGATTCTGCCAGATTCACCTCCCGCAAATGAGACATATCCACCATTAAATTCTTTGACATTCACAAGTTGGGATAAGTCTCCTGTCATGTGCCTGGAACAGCCACTATCCATGTACCAGAGGCGCACGGTAGTCCTCCACAGCTGTTCCTGCACGAGTAGCGGGATTAGTTAGATTTAGGAACCCAGCCCATAGTGGATCTGGGTTTTCCTTGAGCATCGAAATACGTTACTCTCTGCCAAACTAAATTTTCTTTGTTTAGAAATTTTGAAACATTTCTGTTTGCGGCCTTTTGATGATATGACTTCATAGGATTGGATTGCATGCCATTGACCTTAGGTTTCCAAAACTGTTTTGACCAGTTAGAATTTAAACTTTCAAAAGCGTTACCAAAAAAAATTCTCCGATTACGCTGAAAATTTGTTTGTCGGTTCTGATTATGGCGTTTGGCTGCATTCCAATCCTGATCAGAAGGTCTAGTCCTATGATGATCGTTGTTCTTCATCGTCTTAGTCCAAGCATACTTCATAGACTCCGAACATTGAGATCGATTAGACGTAACTTTCTGATTTCGCCCTGATGGTTTCTTGTCTGGTGTCCTTGGGAGTTTACCACAATTTCTGGCAATGTGACCGGCAATGCCACAGTTAAAACATGTTTGACGTTTCACAATTTGAACATTTTTGACATTAGGACTCTGCTTGTTCGATTTCGTGTGATTCAACGTTTTAGTTTTCTGACCATGTTTGACTTGTGGTTTTTCTTTAATCAAATTTTCTTCTGATGATTTCACCTTTTTACCAACCCCCTTTTCTTTTTCACTTAATCTTGATTCCGAATTTGAACATGTATTAGCTTCATCCAAATGCGTTTTATCAACACATTTATCATCTGAAACTGATTCAGGTTCACTTTCCGAGCAAGAAGAAGTTTCAACAATATGCTCTTCCTCAATGCATTTATCGGGTGAAACTGATTCAGGTTCACTTTCTGATCCTGAGGAAGTTTCATCAACATGCATTTCCTCAGAGCTTTTATCTTGTGACACAGACTCTGATTCATTGATTAACACAGTTTCCAATGGGGTCCCACTAGATTCAACATTAGGGACACCCACTGAGACAGATTCAGAAGAAGAATCAGGATACACTTGATTTTCTTGAGAAATAGTTTCAGTGGTTTCACTGAATGCATCCTTAGGGACCGCACCTGTAACATTATCACAAGCTGAAACATTTGATATGTTAGCATCACAAGCATTAGCTGAAAAATAATCATCACCACACGTATTGTTCAAATCATCCACACAAACATTATCAGTTTTGCCCAAAACAACAGGCTCACAAGACGAAACAAACGCAGAAAACGACGCAAACAAAGAACTAGTAAAAGCAATGTCAGACTCAGTTGGTTCAGAATAATGTTCAAAATAAGGTTCAGAAACGTTTGAAATAATAACTGGTTCACTCCCATGAACATCATCACATCTTACTTCAGAGCTATCATCTGCACATGACAACGAGATGTTAGGATCAATTGTGCCTTTAGGAACAAACTTTAAAGGCGAGGACTTTTGTGGCTCAACAGGTTTGTTGTGAACAGACGATTTACTAGATGAACCATAAGTCATTTTGCTTTCGTTTAAGATCTCCTCCTCAGACATTGGCAAATAAGTGTAATTGTTATTGTATGGAGGAGGAGTCTGATTGTAACCCAATCCCGACCCTTTCTTTTTAGAGTAAGCCAATTGTTGATCACACAGATTTTTTACCAATTTACTGGAGGAATCGAATTTCTTGATGTTTAATTGATTGATTTGGTATTTATCTCTTACATTCTCCAGTTCCTTAGTTACTTCACATAATTTTTCTTTTACTATCATGAGTTGGGCTTTAGCTACACTGACATCGTCCTTTAGTTGAACGATGTCCTTACGCTGAGCTTCGATTTTCTCTTTGAAAAGTTTTTCATTTTTCGTTAAAGTGAAATTTTTCCTTTTAATTTCATTGTAATCTTCGATTAGCTCAGCGTTGTGTATTCTATAAGCCTCAACACGTTCCCTACATTCAGGAGTGCAGAAAACTGAAATTACCTCTTCTTTGGTGAGACCTTTGACAGGTGCTGACAGGATTTGAGTCATGAAAGCGAAATTGTCAGCTGCAGTCTCTTCCTGTGGCTTAGGGTCATGCTCGCTTGAGGTCATGAAAGCAATGTTAGAAGTTGCAGCTTGATTATCTGGAGCTGATATGTTCAGACGCTCAATCTCAGAAGACCAGTCAAAGTTGACATTTGGCTGCACCACCAGCGCTTGTGCTAATCCCTGCGGCTGTGGACTTCCAGAAGCAGCTGCATCTGCTACACTTGTAGTGGACACAAGAGCCCTTTCTCGATTAGGAGTAGCTGGTTGAGCAGGAGTTGTAGGATTTTGATCTCTGTTCATGGGTGGCTTCGGGCAGTTCCGAGCATAGTGTCCTTCCTTATGACAGTTGAAACAGCGAAGATTGAAGGGCACTTTAGAAGCTCCATTCCAAGCGTTACCCCACCTGTTTTTACCCGTTCTCTTCACAAACTTTTGAGCTCTGAATGCCGCCATTGCCATTTGCCAGGTGATATCCATTTCTTCAACATCATCTGGATGAATCTGCGACAAATCATCAGAACTCCACTTTGGTGGATCAAGCTTCCCTGCAATAAAAGCATTCAAACAGTTGATTACAGAAGCTGCTATGTCTAGCTTTTCCTTTGACTGACTTGCGAAGAATGCCATCATTTCATTATTTGTAGAGTGAGCGGAAGCAGGGGCAGCAGCAGATGCCTTTCCAGCATTTTGAGCTGAAGCTGGAGAAGCTGGAGAGACGATTTGATTTGAGGATCCAGATTGAGAGACAGTGGAAGTATTGCGAAACATCTGAAAACCTCCTTGTGATAGAAGAGCTGTGTTGCTGTCGCTAGAGGTGGTGGGAGCAATTGAAAAACCAGCAGCCAGCATGCTATTCTTGTAGTTAGTCTCTCTCTGCTTATCATCCAATTCACAAGCTTTGATGTGCGAGATCATTTCTGACAATGTACATCTTGCAAGATCTTTGGTTTTCTTGATCATGGCCACATGATGATCCCAACTCTTGGGTAGTGCATTTAGGAGTTGTCTGTTGGTGGATGCGTTTGAGGTGTGAATTTCTTCCATTTGCATTTGAGTCACCAGTTTAACAAACCTTTGAATCTGATTATCCACCGTCTCTCCATAAATATGGTTGAAGTTGTTGAAGTTTTGTTGCAGCAAGTTCCTTCGGCTTTCTTTCATGTCTTCATTCCCTTCATACACTTCGACCAGAGAGTCCCACAATTCCTTGGCAGATTTGCAAGTGCGAAAACCCATGGCAATATTAGGACCCAAACCCATGGTCAAGTAAGAGAAAGCTCGATCATCTTCTTCAACAATAAGCACATCATCTTCAGTGTATAGTTCTCGAGGCTTCTTTATTTTAACATCAGGTTCTGTAGGACTTTCCATCATAATTTCCCTAGGTCCCCTCAAGATGCTGCGCCATAGCTTGTAATCTTTAACCTTAAGATGCTGTTCAAAGCGCCACTTCCACTCGGGAAAGTCATTGGCATCAGTTAGCCTAGGAATGCGTGATGTGGTTCCAAGCTTTGAATCCAGTTCTTGTTGCTGAGTTAGGGCAGACAATTCACTGTTGGTGGTTGACATTGTTAATTGATCAGTTAATTAATTAATTAATTTTATTTAGTCCAAAGTCAACAGTCCAAATGTCCGTCACAATTTGTCGTTGCGAGTCGAAACGGGGTTGCGAGTCGAATTTGCGAGTCGTAATGAAGATGGTTGCGAGTCAAGTCAACCTTGGATGCGAGTCGTAACCGAAATGGTTGCGAGTCGTAATTAGACAGGATGAGCCGAAACCACGATTGCGAGTGAAGATCAAACAGCCGGTTGCGAGTCGTAACTGGGCAAGATGAACCGAAACCAAGACTGATTGCGAGTCGTAATTGAAACGTGATGAGCCGCAACTGGGAGATTGCGAGTCGTAACCTGCAAAACAGAAAGTGATAAGAACTGTTTACTCGCAATCCCGACTTTTCAGCAATTTCCAAAATTCAAAGATATAGTAATCTTTGAATCTGTTGCACCGAAATCCCGAAAAATCAGCAAACACCAATGCTGAAATCAACAGACCAAAATCAGTGAATTTTCCAAAGAATTTATCAAGAACAGTCGATAAAAATCTGCACACACACTCAACAAAACCGGATCAGTAATATATGCAATTTCTTGAATCCGATTGATATCAAAACCGAGCCCTTGAATGGCTTCAATGGCTCTGATACCAATTGTAAAACCCGTGAGGATCTATCAATGATATCAATCTGAACTTGTATAAGCGCGGAATTCAAACACAAGTCGATTCAAGAACAATATAAGATCAAATAATAAACAATCAATATCAAAGACAAACCGAAACTTGCATTCAACGTAGATCGATGACTGATACAAGAAATCGGATGGAACCTTTTTCTTTTGCTTGTGTCGCCTAACTTGTACTTGCTATCAACAACCCTTAATCAATAGATTAAGGGTGTTTATATACTAGACATGTAGGCCGAATACAACCCTAGGCCCATGCGACACTATCTAGCCCAACCCACAATGTTTAACCCAAAACATATATAACTAATTACATAATCAATCCCTAAGTATTGTCAACCTACATGAATAAACCTTCAGGTTCCAACACTTACGTTCTTCCTCAAATTCTCTCTCCACACGGCTCAAATGGTGGAGTATTTCTTCTTGTTCGGGAGGAGAGAAACGTGGTTGTGGCGCCTGTTGCGGAACTGGAGGTCTGGGAGGTGCTGGATACCCATGAGCTGAGTAGTCCGGTGCTCCCATGTCCCCATGAGCTCCGTCAGGATAGCGTGCATTATACCTAGCCGACACCACATATGGGTCGCGCTCATAATTGTAGTTGTAATGTGCTTGTGATGACGGTTCGAACGGGTTGTAAGCCGTTGGACCCGTGTAAGCAGGTATGGGTTGGTCATACCCAAATGGTGGCGAATTTGGTGCAGCTGGTGCGGAGTTCGCCTCCTGTATAGGACTTGAAGGTCCTTCTTCTTGTAGTGGCGGGTAGTGGCTACTACTAGAGTGTCGAGGGGTGCTGAAGTGGAAATCCCCTCCTCCTCGTGTGGACATACGAGCATTTGTCCTCCTACGCCTTGGCGGATCAGGCATTACTGGCTGTACCGGTGGCGGAGGTGGTGGCGTAACTGCCACAAAGCGTGAATCCTCGGAAGGATCTTGCGGATGTCGCGGTTGTTGTGATGTCTGCTGAGGTGGTGTGTAGTACCACTCATGTCGGTCGAACAACGCTTGAAAGCTATCAGGTCCCTGATAGGGTGTGCCATGGAAGGATGACCCATCAGAGACTTCTATTGGATGCGTGGGCGTACCACGAGCAGGTTCTGTCGGATCAGTATCCTCATCCATATGATCTTCGGAGAAATGATCTTGTGGTCCTAACGGAACAAAGCCCGAAGGTTCCTGGATGTAGTCAGCTGGATTAAACTGACCTCTGAAGTATGGAGTAGGGTCGTCAAAATTTCGGTGTGATACCGAACGTTGTAGAGGTATGAAGGAGGGTTGCGGGTTGTTGGGATCATTTTCTGAATTTGGCCCGAATGAGTGCCGGTAAGATGATGTCGAGCTGTGCGAGGTGGAATGCCTCGCAGGTTCATAAAGGTCTCTTCGCCTTTGCGGTTCTTCACTCCTTGTGGTCGAAGGACCTCGCGTATTTGAAGGTCCAGCTTCGTGATCGTGGTGAGTTACGATCTCTCCTCTGCCTCTTCTTCCCCTTCCTCTTCCTCGGAAAATCACTGGCGGCATATTTCCTGCTTTCAAAACTTTAAATAACAATAATAAAAGAAAAAGACAACCTGGAATAACAATTCAAATTTGTCCTATGTTCTTGTCTAGACTCAAGTATGTGCAATTGTGTCACTGAGATTAAACACATTAGGATAGTGTTTAATTCACTCAATGTTGGCTCTGATACCAACCTGTCACACCCCGATTTCCACGTGTATCACCGGTGGGCCTGGTGGGGGATTACCGTGACGTAGTTGGCAACAATATAGTCAAACCACACAATTATATGAATGCACAGCGGAAGCATAAAGATAAATATAATTCAACCTTTTGAATGTAATATCAAGTGTATTACAGAAGTCGAATTGTATCCACAGGAGATCATAAATAAAATAAAGTATTGTTCAGTCAGATACAGCATCAAGTTTGCGAGACTATTCGTGATGCTAGGAAGCTATTACCAGCCAAATTTCGTGTAGTACCTGCACTTAATCTTTTGGGGAAAATACGTCAGTTTACACTGGTAAATACGTTCAACTGACACATTTGAAAATGTTTAATAAAATTGATTTGAATGCACGAGGCACAAACTCTTTTATAACTTGGGAAAATTATTAAAAATCTTGTGAACGAATTACATGTCCTTTTATGCGTTCAGTAGCCCGGATCCTGTCCGGGTTAAAGATTAATAGACACACCACATTGCGTAAAACCGTGGTGTAAAAACCAACGGCTACGTCTTTTAATAATAATAATGTCGACATAATATACCGGGTGTACGCCTACACCGGGATGTCGAGGTCGTGGCCATTTCGTAAAATGATGCCAAGGATATCCGGGACAACGGTCATTAACCCCCCAAAGGCTTTTAAGTAACAAGATTGTTTAAATGAGCCGATCACATTATTCAATTAACCACCTAAGCGATGGAAGATATGATGCTCAATCAAGCGGTATTAATATACCGTATCCCAAGCCCGTATAAGGGAAAATAAGTTAAAAAAAAGTATTTACCTTTGCAAGTATATTCCTTAATGGATTACGTCACAGATAGCTTTTACTGGGGCTCCTATTCTGGAACGAAGGTTTTAATTAACCTATTAGAATCCTAACGGGTCTTTATATTAGCCGTAGCCTAGACCGGTCGGTTTCAAAAGATAGATATGGTTTAACCGCGCGACAAGGCGGAAACCGAGAATGGAGTGTGATTCTGACCCAACAAGTTCAGAGACTTGTTTTATATGGGTTTAAGGTTCACACTCTGGATTTTGGGGTCACAATGATATAATTTGACCCATATCGGCTAATTTACGAAAACTAGTTTCATAAGCCGAACCGTGCGCGCATTAGGCGAAACGGTTAACCATGAGAGTCCTACGCTTATTTCCTAAGTCAATATGCCTTAAAGAGGTTGTGGTATCAGTAGGATACCTTCCGTGATGCCCGTAACGAGTTCTAGTTAATATATCGCCCCGTAGGGGTTTTTCGGTCATTTTAAAGACTTTTAAAGAGCTTTTCGAGTTCTACAGGAAATCTGAGTTTCCCGAACAGTTTATAGAGTCTAAAATACTTTATTTATTATTTAAAATCAGTAGCAACTGGAATCGGGTCAAAAGACCTTGTAGAACTCAAGTTTCGGCCAAAAAGGGCATATTCGGTATTTACCGAACCGTAGCCATAACCGCAGGTTATGAGCAAGGTAAAAATTATTAAAAATCTTTAAAATTCCAAAAATATTATTTTACAATAGTGGGTAAAAGTTTTGGTGACGAACTCTTGGTTTAAATAGGCGTTATGCTAATTGCGCCGTTTATTACAAAAGTTTACTTTAATTGCGCTATTTAGCATAACTCCCATTCTAGACCTCGGATTGACGTGAAACTTTAAGAACATGCTTATAATTTAGTAAGCAAGGTTATGGTTCGTTCACGTGTCCGAAATACTCGTTTTATTTTAAAAAGGGCGTTACGGTCAACTTTTAGGCGATTAACGGAAATGCGTAAAAGACTCGGACAAACAATGAACCGGTCACAGAGGGTTATACCATCATGTAACCTGGTCCTAAGAGAGCCCTAAGGCATATCTATACCTCACTAAAACGGGTCAGAACTGAAGTCAAAGCAAAAGTCAAACTTTTGCGACATTCGGCTCCGAACCGGTTCAATATAGCAAATGGTCGATTCAAACGAGCGTAAACAAGTTTATATACTTAATATCATGTTTTATGAGTGTCTAAACAGGTTGCATATCATTTATATCACAGATTATGCAAGAATCGCAAAAATAGCTTTTTGTTGACTTTTTAAGCATTCGTTTGACTCGACATTTGAGCTAGTTAGAGTGATGATCAGAGGGAACCCTTTTAGGGGTTTATTACCCATATAAACACCAACACATAACTACCTTTGATTCGACATAAGACTGAACCATTAAGGATTTATCTTGAAGTCAAACCGTAGTTACGACGGTTTGGTTTTGAGCTATATTACTAAGTAAATTTACACCACAAAGGTTTTAAACGACTTACAGAAGCTTAGGCTTGCTTAGAGAACAAATAAGAAAGCTTGAGAGCTCTTAGAATGATCAGAGAAGGTGTTTTGAGATGTGATGAAACTTATGAACAAAGGAGGCCTATTTATAGTGCAAGGCAAGCTTCAAGATCATCACACATTGGTTTACAACTGATCATGGATGATGGGCAGGTGTCCCATGGTGCTATGGGTCGAGTAGGGGGCGCCCATGCCTCTGGAGAACCCATCATTTATTATTTTACCGCTTAAAAGTGCCAACAGCCATTTTTCTGTCGCTGGGCATCGCTTACGGACCGTATGGCTTAGGCCTTGCGGTCCGTAAGCCATAGGCGGATCACCAGCAATCATTCCCCCCCCCTTACGGTCCGTAAGGCATACCCTTTACGGTCCGTAAGGGGTTAAAATTGTATCTTTTTGAAATGATTACTAAATCTTAGTAATTAATATCGAATCTTTGGTAATTAATAACCTGACCCTTCGGGTTTGAAGGGGTAACTTTGCGATATGGCCCTTGATTAATTACAGTTAAGGACCTCGCGTTATTTACCCGTATCGTTAAGCCCCCGGTTAATTTATTTATTATCCGGAAAGTCTTAAATTATATTATTGACGCTTTTAACCCTTCTCATACGAATTTAATCATAACTTTATCGTTTTAAAACGGAACTTTGCGGAATTTATACAGTATATTCTGGTGAGCGTATAATACTGTTACAAAGCCTCGGGAACGTTAAAGGGTCACTCAGAGGTATAATTTAAACATGTTGACACGGTTAACCCCTGTAGCTCGTAATCTCTCACTTTCTTCCGCGTTTCGCTTCCGTACGATCCATGATTTATTCGTTTGAAGGTACGAGCATCATTTAGGGTTACTATACAGTATATTTACCCTTTGTTGACATTTATAACCCTCGATTTTACATACTTTCAAGGCTTGTCAAAATTAGTCCTTTATTTAATATCAATGCCACGTGTAATCAAATGACACGTGTTAACACATCATTGAACACAAAAATTCGAGGTGTTACACTAGAAATGTAAATTTTAATATGAATGTTGTGAATTCTTTTATAGTACGTTTAACATTTTAGCTTTTGGAACCTTCTCAAAAGTAATGTCGTTAATAAGGAAAGAAATTTTAAAGCTCTTTTCCGCTGCGTCATTTTTAAGGTAAAACGTGTTAGGGCGTAACAAGTTGGTATCAGAGCCCTGGTTTGAGAGAATCAAGTAACAGGAGGTAAATACTTGAACTCAAACTGGTGTGCTCTCGTGACCAAGAACCCGTGCAATCCAAGACTCGATCGAGGCCTAAAGGCAAAAGCGAATGTAAGTATGTATTAGATTATGTATTTGAAGGAAACTAATAGTATGTTTTGTGAAGGGTAAGCGCAATTGTTGGAAGAGATGATCCGTGAATGCGCTCTAGGACCGGCATCGAGGCAAGTAATGAAACGAATTGACCCCAGGTATGTAAACCTAACGTTTGGGCGTATGAAATGGTATGGTTAAGCAAGTGAAAGAAAAAAATTTTTGAACAAATTATGATAACGACATGGTAAATAAGTTTTGAAAATGTTAAACGAGCCGAAACGAAATTCTTCGGACATAAGGTGGCGATTACGCGAAAACACGAAACTAGTACGTGAAATGTGTACCTGGCCAGTACACAAGAAACGTATGACGTTCGTGAGACCGTGATAATTATTACAGGTATGTCCGATAGAGTTTGGTAGCACCTAGGCGTGTGGGTGAAATGGGTAGTAAGACTCTCGGGGGATTGAGAGTACTTTGTAGGAATGAAAGATGTGAATGCAATGCTTGAATCCGCGAGACGGATTCAAGGAATGAAATATGTGAATGCAATGCTTGAATCCGCGAGATGGATTCAAGGAATGAAATATGCGAATGCAATGCTTGAATCCGCGAGACGGATTCAAGGAATGAAATATGCGAATGCAATGCTTGAATCCGCGAGACGGATTCAAGGAATGAAATATGCGAATGCAATGCTTGAATCTGCGAGACGGATTCAAGGAATGAAATATGCGAATGCAATGCTTGAATCCGCGAGACGGATTCAAGGAATGAAATATGCGAATGCAACGCTTGAATCCGCGAGACGGATTCAAGGAATGAAATATGCGAATGCAATGCTTGAATCCGCGAGACGGATTCAAGGAATGAAATATGCGAATGAAATGATTGAATCCGCGAGACGAATTCAAGGAATGAAAGGCATGATCGAAATGATTGAATCCGCGAGACGGCTTTGAAGAATGAAAGAGGTGAATGCAATATTTGAATTCGTGAGACGGATTCAAAACATGAAAGGTCCGAAAGGTATGAGTAAGGTGTTCGAATACGCGGAACGGATTTAAGGTATAAACGACTAAAGCTAGTCTACTTGAGAAGAAGTCAATAGTCTGACCATAATTATGTCACACAAGTCATATAAGTAAACGTAAAGCAAATGAACAAAAGTATGATAGGAGTGAAAATATCCGAAGGTGTAAGGAATTACGAACCAGACAAGTAAATGTTTCTTAAGTGATATGATTCAAACTATGCTTAAATTTTCATATATATATATATATATATATATATATGAATGTATTTATGCGAATGCGTTGCATGCGAGAAGGTCGAAGGGATAAACGGGTCATGCGGGTCAAATGGCGATTGCCATTTGGGCTCGTTAGTTAATGTTTTGATATTTTAAGTTTGTACTCGTAGGTGAGCTTGATGAATGGACACACAATGTCACTAATCGGAAAGGAATGATCTTCGTAAGGTATGGATAACAAATCAACGGAATCTACTTCCGTCAGGTATGTATAAAAAGAGTTATAACTTAAATAGGAGGTTATGACTCGACTAGGGACTGATGTATTAGAATAGAATATATATATATATATATATATATATATACAAACCGAAATGCAAAAATGTAGAATGAATTTCAAAATGTTCGTAATGATCGCCAAGTGGTATAGAACGTGAATGCTCGTAACTGTGGAAATCCTGATAGCATGGTTGCAAAAGTCGCTAGGCGCTCCCTAGTCGGATTCGGGAGTACTCGGGAAGTACTCGGCTTAGGTGGAGATTACTCGGGGAGTAATTTTCCTGGGAGAAGAGTACTCGTGCCTCGGCAGCCTACCTTGTAGCGAGTACTCGGGGAGTACTCAGAGCCTAGACGGGACTTTTACAGCCATGCCTGATAGAATGTAAGAGATGACAAGTATCGTAAGAAATACTAACCTTGATGCTCGGCTTGTTGGCCATGTTCATTTGAACAAGACATTGTAGAAAAGATACGCATGGCATAAATAACGATAGTAACCATGGAAATAATGCTAAATTTTTTTGTGTTAAGTATGGATAAGTGAGTTTAAGAAGGGTGATTTTGGTTGTAACAATAAGTCTTTAAATGATTATAATATGCGTATGATAATATATCGACCCCTTCTATGAGCTTAAGGATAATCGGAAGTAACAATAGTAATGGAATGTTTAGGATGGCTCATAGTGAACAAAATGAAAGATAGCATATGATGTATGAGTAGAATGAAATAAATCGACTTATTTCAATTTGTAAATATACGAATGTAATATGCTTAAATAGGATGTTAGAAACAAGCCATAGACTTAGTATGTATGGTTAATAACTGCAAACAATTGGAATAAATTCGATGAATGAAGCGCTAGTGATGGTATGTGCTAGGAGCTAGCATTATAAAGTGAAAGCGACACTAATAAGAGCTCTGGATTAGATCCTGACGTTAATCCGATTATGAAAGTAATTTACTTGATTTAAGAACGGGGGGATAATGCGTACAAAGACGTTTATGAATGAATAAAACTCTTGCCAAGATCTCGAATGCATCCATGTGG
This sequence comes from Helianthus annuus, assembly GCF_002127325.2. Lineage (NCBI taxonomy): Eukaryota > Viridiplantae > Streptophyta > Magnoliopsida > Asterales > Asteraceae > Helianthus > Helianthus annuus. The sequence continues at coordinate 56,551,721 of NC_035435.2, read as the reverse complement.
TATTAAGCCTCGTGAACGAAAATATGAAAAAGTAGGAGTAGAATTGGTCCAGTTGGAATGAGAAAGGTTTCGGGGACGAAACCATTTTAAGGGGGGTAGACTTGTAACACCCCAAATTTCGTAGGACACATTATAATGTTTAATTCACAATGAGTTAGCGAAAAGAAATGGTAAACATGAAATTTTACCATTATTAAGGTTTAGCAAAGTTAGTGTGTAAATATGAGGTAAAGTGATATGTTTTAAAAAGATAAGGGACTAGATGTGTAATTATGTTATAAAGTTGATAAAAAAAAAAAGAAACCAGACTTTGAGTCTGGTGTGCGATCGAGAGAAGGACCAGGGAACTCTTTCCCTCTCATAAACCCTAAGTCACTAAAATTCCATCAATTAAAGGCGAAATTAGCAAGGAATCGGATGCATGAGCAAGGAATTTTGATGTACTAAGTGTTCTTAACCTCAAGATATGCGTCGTATTAGCAAGGGATCAAGCATGGAAAGCTAACGGGCAAGAGGAGACAAGGAAGGGAATACGAAAACGGACGCTCAAGGTAAGTGATTCCGTAATCACTTCTTAGTTGTTTATGTAATGTTATATGCAATTTAAGTATATGTGATAATTGAGGTCAAATAGGAATGAATTGTATGATGTCAATGAAGTATTAAACGGATCTTAGTTTTGATCCGAGCAAGGTAGGTGTGATTAAGAAATTGTAGTTAAGTAGTGGAATTGGTTACTTATGTAAGGAATTCCTTTGTTATTAAGGATAGAGTATAGTTGACTAAAATGCCCTTGATAGGTATATCGGGCAAACGACCTTAGAAGTCGTTTGGAAACGAGCTATTCGATTAGAGTAATGTCTTGGACAAGTATGAAAGTGAAGTATAGGGTTTGGTATGTCATAGTCCACTTAATGCGCAAATGCCCATAACGGGTCAAAAATAAGCCTTTGAGCGAAAATGGGTGAAGAGGATGCAAGACGTCCGAGAATTTAATCTTTTATGATAGGTGCCAATGAAATTATTAAAGTTCATATGAGATTGAGGTCAAATAAACAGATTATGTTGATAAATGCACAAACGGGTCAAATAGTTAGAAAACGATAATATGTCGAATGCACGTAAGTTAAGAATTTCCTTAATCCGGAGGTAGGATTTTCAGTTAATATGATAGAATGTGAATTTACAAGCATGTAGGAAGAAACGGGAGGTTAAACGGGTAAACGGTTCAAAAGTTATGCGCGTTTTAGTGCGTACGGACGACAAAACGGAACTGCAGAAAACTGCAAATTCTAGAGGGCGTCGCCGACGGGTATGGGGGCGTCGCCGACGGGCTCCAGAAAGTGAATTTTTGGCTGACGGGTTATTTGACTGTCTACGGGGATTTTTGGCTACGGGTAATTGCAAGGGCCGTCGCCGACGACCCTAGGGCCGTCGCCGACACCCTCCCCAAGTTCAAAAACCTAAAAATTGGTTATCTAAGTTGATTTATGTATCGTAGGCTTCGGTTTGTTATCTGTGGACTACGGTGAACTTTCCAAACATGATTTTGATGGTTCATTAGATGTCTATGAGCTATAAATCTAAGTCTAAGTCCCATGTAAATATTGTATGATTATATAAGGATGTAGGAAAGATATGTACGTATGTGGTGGTATATGTATGTATGTGTAAAGACATGTATGAGTGTAAGCACGTATGTAAAGTTGTAAGAAAGGTATGTATGTATGTAGAGAAGTATGTATGCATGTAAGATGGTACGTGTGCATGATTTAAATACGTAGAGTTTTAACGTTACTAATTATGCATTTGAGGTTGGTATGTAATGCAGGAACGAGTACATCAGATTCTTACGAAATTTAAGCCCAACCCGGAATAAGAGGATGAGTAAGGATAGTTGGATGAACTAATGTTAAATTGTCAAACGTTATTAAATCCTTAATTATATGAGATTAATGTTATATGATGTTGTCGTTGACTAATGGCTAAGTTGTATGTGATGCCCACAGGTGATACACGGACTTCTTCTGCTACTTAGGAAGTGAAGCGGACATAGATTGAGTCAAGAGCAAGGATTGCACGGATAGATCGATCGTATAGTTGAAATATATAATGTCTAGAAATGTAAATTTTAATATGAATGTTGTGAATTCTTTTATAGTACGTTTAACATTTTAGCTTTTGGAACCTTCTCAAAAGTAATGTCGTTAATAAGGAAAGAAATTTTAAAGCTCTTTTCCGCTGCGTCATTTTTAAGGTAAAACGTGTTAGGGCGTAACAAAGTAGCTTTTACTGGGCTCCTAATCTAGAACGAAGGTTTTTAATAACCTATTAGATTCCTAACGGGTCTTAATTAAGCCTAAACTTAGACCGGTTAGTTTTAAGGGAAGATATACGGTTCAAACGCAAGATTAAGCGAAGACCGGATTAGAATGTGATTTAGATCTGACAAGTTTGTAGACTTGTATAATATGGGTAAACTAAACACATTCTGGATTTTGAGACAAAAATAATAAGGTTTGTCCCGTTTCGGTCAATTTATGCAAACTAGTTACATAAACCGAACCGAACATGAAAAATGCGTAACGGGTAACCATAAGAGTCATATACAGGTTTCCTAAGTTAATATGCCTTAAATATGTTGTGACATCGGTAAGATATCTTCTATTATGCCCAAAACGAATTTAAACTCAAATTATGCCCTGTAGGCGTATTTTGGTCATCTAAAAGGTTATAAAAGAGATTAAATATAAATTTGTGTTTCAGGTCTGATATAATCAGTAAAAATATTTATTTTTGTAAGTTATAACAATAGGGTAGTGCATATATGTGAAATTTATCTTTTATAACCAACCTATGCACCGAAGGGGCATTTTGGTAATTTCACATAAGCTTAAATCTGAGTTAAAAAATTTTACTTACTGTTAAAGTATGAAAATTTACTAAAAATATCAGTAGGTATCAGGTCTTATATGATAAAAATAGTTTTAATACATACTATGCGCTTAAAACGCGTAAAAAGGCGGTTTTAAGCGATTTCCGGGTTTTATAAGAAAAACTGGTATTTTTATTATTTTAGAAGGCTTAAAATATTTTATTTATCATATAAGATCAGTAGAAAAAGGTTTGGTATCAAAATGATTTGTAAAACTCATTTTATAGGCCAAAAGGGCAAAACCGACAATTACCGAATCAAAGCTAGAACCCTATGTTATGCTCAGCCTAAAAATAAATAAAAATCTTTAAAAATCCCAAAATATTATTTTATATCAGTAGGTAAAAAGTTTGGTATCAAAATTTGGGTTTAGATAGGATATACGCTAATTATGCCATTTAATTAATAAAAAGCTTCTAATTTACGCTATTGAGCATAACTCCTAATCTAGACCTCAAACTGATGTCAACTTGTAGGATCGAGAGACGATCGAAACGAGTCTATCAGAAGATTTATCGGTCTAATCAGAGGCGGAATTCATTGATTAGACTTTCTAACAGCTTGAATCACTCTTAATTGTCTTGTTTTATTGATATAACACGTTTATAGATCAGTAGACACGTCGGCAGCACTTCGGTACCGGAAACATGATTGTTCCAAATGAAATGACATGAAGGGTATTTATACTAGTGGGTATTTCGCACAAAATAGACAACTGCTATTTCGTGCGAAATAGTTGATTGCTATTTCGTACGAAATAGCCTCTTGCTATTTCGTGTGAAATCAACTATTCACACATAATCCCTATTTTTCTCGTACTACGTGCCCTGATCTAACATTCTTAATACAAGACTCGATACAAGACGAAGTCGAAAGACGTATGCACCAACAGACTCCCCCTCGGATGTTGACGAGTCTGAAGAATCGAGTCTTCACAGTCTTCAGTTTTGATCAGTCTTTGGGCTCTTTCAAAGTATCTGACAGTGTAAGCATTCATTAAACTTTATCTTTTCTCTTGATCATCTAATCTCCTTCTTGAATGATGATCTGACAAGCTCTTGTATTTTCCCAAATCAAATTCCTGGCTCCATTCTCTTTATCTTCTCTTGATCAGATCTCTTGATTCCTTAAGTTAATCAGTATTAGCAACTAGTGGGAACCTCAGGAATTGAATCTGGCTCTTGCATCTTCAGACTCCTTTTACTAGCAAACTCCCCCTTAAATTGTGCTAGGATCATAGGCTGACTCTCACAGGTTCTAGAATCGCAACATGGCTTATCCTCAGCTTAGGTTTAATCACCGGAACCTGCACAAATCTCTACCTCACAATAAATTTCACAAATTTAAGATTTGACACTTTTAAACTTTTGCAGGAGTCAAACAGAATGATTTATCATTAAAAAACTTTGATTACCACTTGCAAGCAATACATTTAAATCTTTTCTCATTTTAAACAGACTCCCCTTCACCTGTTGATCTTCATGTTTAGCACTCGGAATTTTGAAAATCAGCTTTTCATCATCAGTTGTCGAAAATCTTTTTGAATTTTTGATTTTTAACAAAAAGCAATGAGACAATATTTTTGTGAGCTTGGGTAAGAGGATCATATCAGTTAATGAGACAAATCACTAACACCGTTAAGCTTTAGACACTTTAAGTTCTAAACAATTCACGTAGATTATCAGTATACTGATCCACTTAGATTTTCACACAAAGTTCAACTGTTTCGAGATACGAGTTTAATGTTTTAAGCCCTTAAACTTATTCGCGTGTATCGTCTCAGAATATACTCCCGTATCCAGATTTCTATATTCAGTCTTACAGGTGAGTGTACACTAATGATATCTGTAAACGGGTAAATGCGAGACCGTGAGAGCTCAGGCTAGAATTTCCGTTCAATCAGAGAGATGACGGCTCGACTTTAGGTGTATCCCGTTTGGGGATCTTTTCTTCAACAGCACATAGTTAGCATTTTTCAATGTTTCATCATTTTTTATGCTGAGGGCTGGCTTTAAGTTTAAAGCTTATGCAAAGTATTATACGAGGACTAGGCTATTGCTCCCGCAAAATCAGAAGTCCTGGTATAATACCCCAGATATCACCACGCACAAAGACCTAGTATGTCAGAAACAGAAAATCTTTCAAACAAGATTTCGGGGGTTACCCATATATCCAAGAGATGTTCCCCACGAGATAAGTAAGTATTGATTTTTATGTTTATATCTCGAAAACAATCTACTAAATGAGTAAAAACCTATTGGCATATCATCAGTGAGATCGTTTATCACATTAAACATTCCATATCTTTATCGTGTTGTGATAGTCCACTGATGCACTATCATTTCCTCTTATTTCAACAAAACTCAATTTTTGAATTTTTCAATGTTTTTGGCTTTTTTCTGGTTTTATCATGTGTTTGGATTTTTCAAATTTTCGAAATTTCCTAAATTTTTACTCCCCCGTAAAATCAAAATATGTTTCAATTTTGATTTTCAAGGAACATTTGAAAACAAACTGTACAAATAACATGACAACTGATTCGAATTGCTTCAATTCTCCATCCACTTGGCATAAACAATCAGAACTCCCCCTGACAACAAACTATTTTCCCATTTGATTTCAAAACACTTTTTGTTTTAATCAAAATGGTTTTTCCGGAAAATAAGTTTTGTTGATTTTATAACTTGTAAAATTGGGGTTTAGTTCATCACTTTGTTTTTCAATCCATTTGAATGAAAGTTAAATCAAGCTCAATTTAATGACCTTGATTAACTACTTGTAGGTGAAAACCCACTTTTCTACCATTGTGAAAGATGTCGATTCCTACTCGACACTTACCAATCTGGGAGTTCCGGCAAGTCCACACTTGATAAATTCTAACAATTTCTAAGATTTTTCTCAAAACAATCTTATTAAGAATGATGCCGGTTCATGCTCCACGATTACCCACTTAGGAGCTCCGGCAAGTCAGGATTTCAAGTAGAAAATGCAGTCACCCAAGCCTGACCTGCGTTGGGTGATTTTGATACACATCTATCCCACCATCTTTTTGATTTATAAAATTCTTTTGCACCTTTAACCTTCCCATCAACCATCTTTCCGAAAATATGTTTAACTTTTCCATTAAACACTTTTTCAGCATCAAATTCTTTCTTACCAGCAAAGAATTGATCTGAAATCTCAGTTTTACCAACCTTTAATTTCAAATTTTCTTTTGACAATGATGGAAAATTTTCCTCATTCATTTCTGTAACGGAATTCTTCTCATTTTTCTCAACAACTGACTCCACTGACTTTGACGAGTCAGATTCATTGTCAGAACTACTCTCTGAACTTTTAGCAACCCATTTCTATTTGTTCAAATCAACTTTTCTCTTGTAAAAATGCTTCGAACTTTCACCAATTTCGAAAGCCAAGTCTTTGAACATTTTTATCTTTTCAGTTGGTTGTTTTGTTTTGTTAACCCATTTCTCCCTCAACTTTGGGTTAGAAGAAACTCCTTGTTTTAAGTTGTTGGGCTTTGGACAATTCCAAGCAATGTGCCCAACTTCTTGGCATTTGTAACAGGTTCTTTGTTCAATCGTTTTCTCAGAATCTTTCACCAACTTCTTTTTCCTCTCAGCAAGAAACTCTTTGTTTGTCTGTCTCCAGAATGGTTTCTTCTGTTCTTCTTCTGAGCTAATTCCTGAAACAAGTTTAGTTTTAGGTTTATAAATTTTCTCATTTTTATGATTTTCTGGGGAAATGAAACCTAAACCTTGCTTTTTGAAATTACTGTTATGGCTTGGTTTCTTTCGATAACCAGAACTAGAACTGTAACCTTTTTTCTTGTTCAATCTCTGTTGAACTCTTGAAGTGTATTTTTTAGATTTTTCAAGAAGATTTAAAACTTTTATTTCAGGAATATTAATTTCTATTAATTTGAAAACCTGTTTGATCATTCCGGTTTGACATTTCTTATTGGAAATTCTTTATCAGAATATAATTTGTCTGAATCATTCAAAGTATATGCCACTTTGATTGGTCCATCATTCAAATTAGATTTTGATAACAGGAATTCTTTATTGTAAACCCGTTTGTCTGGTGAACTCGGACTCTTTTCTGATGAATTTGAACTTTCAGATTTAGACTCCGACTTTGACTCTTCATCCATATCTAACACCTGATCGACAACTTTCTTTAACAATTAAGACTCATGATCAGTGTCAGACGCTGTGAATATGACATCAATGTTGTCTGGTAACTCATCAATGGTTTCAGACTTTAACTTTATGTTGAGCGCATTTTTTAATCGTTCCTCATTTGGCTTTCTGGGAGAATAACTTTCGTAGATTGGAGGCGGACACTTGTTATATTTGACACTTTGTTTCTTACCAGTATCCTCTTCCTTCTTTTTATCTTGGAAAGCTTCAAGACCTGCAACAGTAGGATGAACTCGATCAATCAAATAATCACAAGTTGTATAACTCAACAGTAATCTTTTGATTCTTTCGCTTTCAATTTTTTCAAATTCCAAATCCTGCTTCAACTTAGCACAGTCTTCATTGTACTCATTGATTACCTTCTGCTTCATCATTAATGTTGAACTCATCATTGTCATAGCAGCATTAACTTCTAAATTTGTCTTTTTCAGACCATCAACTGTTCTGTTCAGCACATCATATGATTCCTTCACGTACTTCACATCAAACAACAGTTTTTCTTTCAACTCTTCGAGTTCACGAATCTTCTTGTCCTTTTCTTCACAATGTTTGCAAGACTCCAAACATTTCAGACAAGGTTTTGTTACCTCAATGATCTTCTCAACTTCGACAATTTTTTCTACTTCGATGATTTTCTCTACTTCGATAATTTTCTCTACCATCTTCTCAATCACTGGTTCATCATCTTTGAACTTTTTCGTCGAATTTTCTTCAAGTTCTTTCTTCAATCTGACAATCTTCTTCTCATTCGGCATCTCAACTTTATCTGCAAAAAAACAAATTAAAACTATCAGGATCTAGACCTTTTCTAGCTTTATTAATATATTCTTCTTCATCATCGGTATCTACATCACTTCCTAAATCAGGAAAAATCGGTATTCTTTTCGGACTAGATTTGACTTCTTCTTCTTCCAGAATTCTAGCAACAAGACCTGAACCAGGTGGAATGTATTTATCCCAGCTAAATCCCTCTGCCACTTTTTCATCATCTTGATTGACAAGATAAGCTTTCTTCTTTCCGTCTTCAATAGCACGGGATGATGACGGTTGTTGTTCAATTTGAAGAAAAATTGATTTTTGATAATAATTGTTCTTTCCAGACTGATCTTGTCTTCCGTTTGCTTCTTTGTTTTTGCACTCACGCTTAAAATGACCTTTTTCTCGACACCGAAAACACGTAACCTTTGATTTGTTAAACCCTATCGGAGATTTAGACATTTCACTAAACTCATCTCTTCCGGTGATTTGTTGAAACTGTTTCTGCCCTTCTAACAGCACTGGCTAAACACCATTTAACATCCATCAACTCAAGTTCTTCAGCATCAATCTGGTTATAATCCTCTTTGGTGAGCATCGGATTTCCAATTTTTCCAGCACTAAACTTCCATACGATTCTAACATAGCAACAAGTGATGCCATGTGTTGCTTAGCTATTTCTGGAGAAGATTTTGACCATTTTGAATGTTCAAAGTAACATTGCATTGCAGATTTGTTGAATTCTGTCGTTAAGGACTTGGTGTTGTAAAATTTGGATCAAAGCTTGAATACGAAGACGGATGTCCACCACTTTGAGTCACAGTACTACCCTTCGTTCCAGAAGAACTATCAGCACTGAAACCAGTCTGAATCTTTGGGCTTGGAGTAACTTCAAATTTGTTTCCTCTGTAGTATAAACTGACATCTTGTTGAGCATTTGGATTATTCATGATTGTTGTTTTCTGGATATCCAACTCATGCTCTTCAATCTTCTGAATAAACTTTGCCAGATTCATACTTTCAAATTTTCTCATGTGTTTTAATACAAATAAGTTCCCCATTTCTGCTGTGGTAATGCATCGGCTAGTTTATCAACCCATTCATCGTCATCTTTCTTTATGTCCAATCTTCCCATTTCCAAAACCAGATGACAATATCTATCAATGGTCATTTTTGTTGTTTCATTTTCAAAAGCTACAAACATGTCAAATGATTTCTTTAGTAAATCTTTTTTGTTCTTTATCATATCAGCACTTCCCTTAAACTTGTTAATCAAAGCTGTCCAAATTGATCTAGCAGTACCCTCATGTTGAAGTAAGACAAAGATATCTTCTTTAACTGCTTGTTGAAGAATGCTAATCATCATTTTTTCACTTGTATATTTCAATTTTTCAACATCTGAATAGTCACTAAAAGCTTTTTCAAGTCCACGTTCATTTTTCGGTTTCTCAAAATCTACCTCTAACGAACACGATGCGTCAAACTTATAAGCTTGCACCCAGTTTTCAAACCGATTTTGCCATCCTCTAAAATCCTCAATGTACATAAGCTTCGGCGGTTTCTGATAAGTTCCTGTCTCATTCTCACTGTAAACAGTTTCAGCAGCTGTAACAGGAGCAACTGGTGTAGCAAACGCATTGTAAAATTCTTCTTCCATGTTTCGGTAACCTGTTTCACAAATTCACAAATTTCAAGCAATATGTAAATTCACACGAAACAAGAATACACACGAAATAACACACTTATACGAAAACAGTTTGGTGCGAAATGAAGATTTTCAAACGAAATCAACTTTCGTGCGAAATAATGTCCAGTGTATTGATTTCGTACGAAATGAGTTTCAAGAACTTGATTTCGTGCGAAATACAATGGTGATTTCGTGCGAAATACCGAGGTGATTTCGTGCGAAGTACAAAGGTGATTTCGTGCGGAATGAATATCAAGAAGGTGATTTCGTGCGAAATGAGATAACAAATTCACACGAAATAGCCTATTTCGCGCGAAATACTGCTGACGTCATCATGATCGATCTGATTTTTGTTAAAATGACCAAGTTTTAGCCGAATTAAGGTCTAATTCTTTCAAGGATTCATTAAAACACTGTTTCGCATGTAATATATGAAATTCAATCCATTTTGTCCGTTAAATTTTGTGAATCTTGAAAAAGAAGGTGTAGAAGTCAGATTTTCAAGCTGAAATTGGTAAGAACTCTTCCTCCTGAGCTCTGATACCACTTGTAGGATCGAGAGACGATCGAAACGTGTCTATCAGAAGAGTTCTCGGTCTAATTAGAGGCGGAATTCGTTGATTAGACTTTCTAACAGCTTGAATCACTCTTAATTTTCTTGTTTTATTGATATAACACGTTTACATATCAGTAGACACGTCGACAGCACTTCGGTACCGGAAACATGATCGTTCCAAATGAAATGACATGAAGGGTATTTATACTAGTGGGTATTTCGCACGAAATAGACAACTGCTATTTCGTACGAAATGGCTGATTGCTATTTCGTACGAAATTGCCTATTGCTATTTCGTGCGAAATCAACTATTCACACATAATCCCTATTTTTCTCGTACTACGTGCCATGATCTAACATTCTTAATACAAGACTCGATACAAGACAAAGTCGACAGACGTATGCACCAACACAAATTTTAGGGACAAGTTTATAATTCAGTAACTAAGGTTTCTATTCACTCACATTTTCAAAAATCTCGTTTTAAGGTCAAAAGGGCATAATAGTCAACATTTAGGCATATAACAGAAACATGCATATGAATCGGATAACTAAGGAACCAAGTTGTATAATCACAGAGGGATATACTAACATATAACCTGGTCCTAGTAGAGCTCTAAGGCATTTCTAAAACATGCTACATTGGGTCAGAACTGAAAGTCAAAGCAAAAGTGTTAGTGCAGAATGTCTATCGCCTTCGTCAATCGGAACCGTAGCTGAAATAGAAGTAAAATAGGCTTTATATTGTAATTAATAGAGAAATAGGCAAGGTGGCAAACTTGTAAATAAGGGGAATCCCTTATAACCTTGTGCCTATAAATAGGAGCCTTAGGTTAAGAGTTAAAAAACTTTTGCCACATTAGAGCTTGGAGAAGCTAGGTGCTTAGAGAGAGAAACTAGAGAGAGAAAGTGGCAAAACGTGATTCTCGGAGCTTGTACTTGTCAGATTATCAATAGAATCACGACATTTGTACGATCTCGTGTGTTCGGTCACACACGTTCACGGATTCCGCACGTCGAACGTGTCGTTACGCAATCGAATCGGAGTCGAAACCGGACCTAACAAGTGGTATCAGAGCAGGTGCTCGGTTGCGAAGATCAAACGCACAGATTCGTACTGGATGTCATCATAAACAGATTCGAATTTCATTCAGATTTGTCAATTTTCTTCATTTTTACTTGTTCTTCACGTTATTAACTGAATTTTGACAATTTGAACAGGTTTTCACGGTCGAAAATTGCTGATTTTCGGATATGTTGTGCGAAAGTGATTGATCTACAAGCCTACAAATTTTCAGATCTTAATTCGAAGCCGTTTGAGAGAAATCTTGGATTTTCTGTTCGAAAAAATTGGGATATGGTGACTGTTGCTGCATTTGTTCATGTTGAATGCCAACCGATCGGTTAGCCTAACCGATCGGCTAGGCTACTCGATCCAAAGCATAACATTCATTAAAAAAAAACGTTGACTGGTTGACCTAGTCGAATGTCACACCCCCAAATTCCTCCTGCGGATAACACCCGCTTCGAGGGCGTGACTGACCAGGATCCAGCCACCAATTATACTGAGCATTTAATTAATAGTAGAAGTATTTAATATCCGGAGTAATTAGCAACATTAGAGTTTAGATTCGGTAATTAGTTTAACAAAACAGCGGAAGCATAAACCAAAATAGTTTTAAAGACAGTTCATTGTTCAAAACAGTTATCCCGACACACGGGTTTGACGAACACTACACATCCCCAAGCAGCAGCTCCTGAATCATTGGTTACCTGCAAAGCATGCAGTAAGGGGTCAACAATAATGCTGAGTGAGTTCACTAGTTGTCCAGTTTTAATTACCAAAAACTTGTTTCACCGGTTAATTTACCCGTTTATACATGCCCTGGGGAGCTACCCCAAAAGTTAGCGACTAAACTGTTTTTCCAATACCGAACACTAGGTAACCGTTGCGTATCCGCAGGATGCCCCGTTGCCAATGTTCTATCATCATTGACGGATGCCTGAGTCTATTAGTTCACGACCGATCCCAAACCAGGGCACGGTGTGAGGCTGGTAAACACCTAAATAGCGCTATCAACTAATAACCCGTTCGCCTGGCCCCGGCGACTAATCGGTATTATGTAGTAGGGACTTGAGTGATAGAGTTTCGTTTAGTGCCGTTAGTTGCAATCCGTATAAACAGTAATTAACCAAAAGGTTTCCCAATACCAGGGAAGGAAAAGTGGTTTTGTTCCCAATAACCAGGGAAGGAAAAGTAGTTTTGTTCCCAATAACCAGGGAAGGAAAAGTAGTTTTGTTCCCAATAACCAGGGAAGGAAAAGTAGTTTTGTTCCCAATAACCAGGGAAGGTATGTAAATGGTATCCCCTTTTACCAGGGGATAGGGTTGTTTTAGTCTCGTGTCCCAACCCACCGGGACGCATGCTTTTAAGTTGTGAACTCACCTTGGGTTGCTCGGTAGGTTTAGGTTACTTGTCAATCACGTTGGTCACCACGTCCTAACATGGTTACCGGTATAGGTCAGGTTTGGTGCACAAGCAATCGCGTAAAAACTATACACATAACTGGCACGTAACATGCAAAACAATACAAACAGTCATGGGGTTATTGGGCCGGCCTAAACAATTAAGCAGTCAACAGTAACACATAACCCCAGTCAACAGATAGCCCATAACACATAATGGCCCAATAACCAAAATGGACAGCCCAGTCGTAACCAGGAGGTCTCGAGTCGCAACCAGGAGATCTCGGCTTGTCACGTTATGGTTGCGAGTCGCAACCGTTTGGTCTCGAGTCATCATGCTGTGGTTGCGAGTCGCAACCGACGTAGTCTCGAGTCGCAATCTCGTGGTTTCGAGTTGTCCTGCTATGGTTGCGAGTCGCAACCGTGTGGTTTCGAGTTGTCACGCTTTGGTTGCGAGTCGCAACGGCGTGGTCTCGAGTCGTAATCGTGTGGTTGCGAGTCGGAAGCTGTCCCTTTCATGTACACGTGATGATGCAGATATGACAGTCCAATTTGTACATATGAAATCAGACCCAGATTAGGAAACTACCAATAAGGTTTCTACAAACACTTTTCCAAATCTGACCATTAAACCAAATAGATCAAACTTTGCCATTTTTAAAACCTTCAAACCATATTCAACAAGTTCATCTTATGTTCTTAGTTTTCTAGGGTTTTCATGCCAACATAATCACACATTTTGAACCAAAAATCATATATTTCAAACAAGATTGTCATGTAAGAACAAGAAACATATTATTTGTAGCCGAAATCTTAAGTCTAGCAACATCATTTTGCAAGAATAATAAAGCATAATATGTTTGGCTATGAACACTTTTAAACTACCCTTTTTCTTGCCATTTAAACATGTTATCACATATATTCAACTTCACAAATCATCCTAAATTCATACATAACACTATGAACCAAGCATACAAGTCCATTCAACATAACATAAATCCTATGCACAAGGATAATACTAACCGGTTGTGAAGAAGAAGAAGGAGCCGAAAACAAAGAGAAAGGAACCGAGAAGATGGAGTGTCCGAGTGATGGTCTTGACCGAGTCCTTGTCCGAGATCCTTGAGCTTGAACCGAAAATTGGAGGAGATGGTAATGTTGTTTGAGGGTTTTCTTAGTTGAGAGAAAATAAGGAGTGTATGTGTTGGTGTGTTGTGTAAAATGAAGGAAATGAAGGAAAGTGGGGATTTATATACAAGCATCAAATAGGCTAAGGGTGGTTTCGGCCCAAACCGGTTACGGCCCAAAGGCCCACTCGCAACCGCCCGGTTGCGAGTCATGGTCTCGACTCACGTACATTTATATATAATACGTACATTCAACACACATTAAGCAAATAAAGATCACGTTTCCATTTAATAATATTTATATACACAAAATATTACAAGGTGTTCGTTCGGAAAAACCTAGAGTGTCACATTATCCCCAAGTTTTAAGAACTTTCGTCCCGAAAGTTGAAGCAGCCACTGCCAAGCTAGCGTGTTTTAACGGGGTGTCACATCATCCCCACGTTAGTTTGGAATTTCGTCCCGAAATTCGGTTGTAGCTTCAGTGCTGGGGTTTTCGTTTGGGAATAACTGGGATACTTGGACTTCATCTGGTCCTCCCGCTCCCAGGTAAACTCTGGGCCGCGACGTGAGTTCCAACGAACTCGAACAAGAGGTATTCTAGTGCTCTTGAGGACCTTAACATCCCGGTCCGTGATTTCGACAGGTTCTTCGACGAATTTCAACTGTTCGTCGATTGTGAGTTCCTTCAGAGGAACTACGTGCGTCTCATCTGACAGACACTTCTTCAGATTCGACACATGGAAAACGTTGTGAACTACACCGAGTTCTGCTGGTAAGTTCAGTCTGTAGGCCACCTTGCCTATTTTCTCAAGGATTTCGAAGGTCCAACGTACCGTGGGTTGAGTTTGCCTCGTTTACCAAAACGAACCACACCCTTCCAGGGTGAAACTTTGAGTGATACCCGCTCCCCAACCTGGAGCTCAAGTGGTTTCCTGCCCTTATCGGCGTAGGCCTTCTGACGGTCACGAGCGGCCGCCATGCGTTGTCGTATTTGAGCAATCCGCTCAGTAGTGTCTACCACATGTTCTGGACCAGTGATTTGACTATCCCCCCACCTCTGCCCAACGAAGAGGTGACCGGCATTTACGTCCGTACAATGCCTCAAACGGGGCAGCTTTAATGCTGGTGTGGTAGCTGTTATTGTACGAGAATTCCACGAGTGGCAGATGCCTTTCCCAGCTGTTGCCAAAGTCGATTACATAAGCGCGAAGCATGTCTTCTAAGGTTTGAATAGTTCGCTCGGACTGCCCGTCCGTCTGTGGGTGATACGCTGTGCTCATATCTAGACGTGAGCCAAAAGACTTGTGCATTGCTTGCCACAGTTCCGAAGTAAAACGTGCATCTCGATCAGAGATGATAGAGGTGGGCACCCCGTGCCTCGAACAACTTCCTTGAGGTATATCTCCGCCAGAGTGGAGAATTTATCTGTTGTCTTTGATTGCCAAGAAGTGTGCGGATTTCGTGAGTCGATCCACGATCACCCAGATAGTATCGTTTCCGCGCTGTGATCTAGGTAGGCCAGTAACGAAATCCATGGAAATTTGCTCCCATTTCCGTTGTGGTATCTCTGGTTGTTGGAGTAGGCCTGAGGGTTTCTGATATTCCGTCTTGACTTGCGCACAAGTCAAACACTTGCTGACGTAAGTTGCTATGTGGGCCTTCATGCTAGGCCACCAATACGTAGTCTTAATATCGTGGTACATCTTGTCCGAACCAGGGTGTGCTGAGTAGCGAGATTTGTGCGCTTCATCCATCGCAAGTTCTCGTAAGTCGCCATAGAGTGGGACCCAAATGCGTCCTGTTACATAATAAGCACCGTCTTCCTTCTGTTCTAAGCGTTGCCTTGACCCGCGTAGGGCTTCAGCTCTAACGTTCTCTGGTTCCAGTGCTTCTATCTGAGCAGCTCGTATTTGCGAAGGTAGACTAGAATGGATCGTGAGTTGTAAAGCTCTTACGCGCTTAGGCGTAGTGCCCTTCCGACTGAGGGCGTCTGCCATTACATTGGCCTTGCCCGGGTGATACCTGATAGAGCACTCGTAATCATTCAGCAGTCCGACCCATCGTCGCTGTCGCATATTCAGTTCCTTCTGCTTGAATATGTGTTCTAAACTTCTGTGGTCGGTGTAGGTGGCGCACTTGGTTCCGTATAGGTAATGCCGTCATAACTTAAGTGCGAAGATCACTGCTCCCAGTTCCAAATCAAGCGTTGTGTAGTTCCTTTCGTGCGTCCTAAGTTGTCGAGAGGCGTAAGCAATAACCTTCTCGCGTTGCATCCGTGTGTAACTGGGATCCTGATTCGAAGCATCATGGTATACCGCTAGATCACCCGTACCCTAGGGTGAAGATGATGCTCAGTGCATTACAAAGTTGGGATTCGAAAGCTGAAAAGACGTCCTCCTGTTTTGGTCTTTCACGAACACAACACCCTGCTGTGCCAACGAGACTTAAGCTGTGCGACCTTCGAAAATCTTGTGATTAAGCTGCGATAGTATCTAGTGGGACCAAGAAACTCCTGTATCCTCGAAGGGATCTTTGATGTTGATCAGTTCCTAACCAAAATGGATCTTAGCGAGATCCATGTGTATTCCCACTTCGTTGTTTGATAAAAAGAAAATGTGTACTTCCCGAATCCTGAAGTCATACTTAGGTAGACTTCGCACGTAGACGCTCCTCCCCTAGAAGCTCTACAATGGAATACAAGTGTTGTTCATGGTGCCCCTTTCTCCTAGAAGTGATTCAAAACGTACTAGATAAACACAGTTGCAGTGTGATCCATAAAGCAGCTGGTGGGTTGTTCACCCCAAAAGGTCATGGAATAATTCATCCGGTGTCTCCTGGGAATGGCCTTATTGCGTTCACTATGCCGTTTTAGGAACATCCTCCCTTTGGACTTCCATCTGATGTTAGTTCGTTCGCTACTCAATCTTCACATAGGAGCATGACCCATGTAACTGGTCAACAGGTTGTCAATACAGGATCGAGACAAACGGTTATGGGCTGTCACCTTGATGAGTTCTTAATAGTCAGTATACACACGACAAGGTCCATCTTCCCTAGGATAAGTGGGGCTCCCCCCAAAGCGAAGAAATAGACCCTACAAAACTCCTGTCCAACGGTTCCTATAGTTGCTTTGATAGATCTTGCGACCTTCCTGGCGCAAAATGGTAAAAGTACAAGTAATCAGGGCTGCCTCAGACGTGAGATCAAACTGAGATTCCGCCTAACAAATTTTCGGAAGAAAAACTGAATGTTCCTCGGATAGCACGCCGAGAGAAACAACGAACAACTGGTGGATCCTCGATCCACTTTTCCTTAGCCTTAACATCCGTAGCGGTTGCTAACACAGCGGAGTAATCCCTCTGTAGACACTTCTGGCCTTCACAGCTGAAATGGCGCTAACTATTGAACTACTCTGATGCTTTAGAACAAAGGCCGATTCTCCACACAAAGTTTTCTCCTTACTGGGTATATTCGCGTGATTCCTGGGTAACCAATTCACACTAACTACTGCGTTGTAACCATCGAGGGTGGTAGAAGGAAGGTCGTCATCGGACACTCGTCCCACAAGGTCGTGTTTACATCCTAACGAACTTTTGAGATTCTATTTGACTTGCCATCAGTCGATTCCACATCTGGTTCGGTTTCAAGAAGTATCAGGGTCAAGCAGAATAGAGATGAAGCAAACAACTACCCATACAAGCTACCATGTTGCTACTACGCCTGGCGTCGCCTGCGCCAATCCTAAATGCCCTTCCACGAGCATCATTTCCAATGTTGTTGTTACGGTTGCGAGGATTCCCATTACTATTATCATTCCCCTGGTTGTTGACCTTGATGTTGTCGCGACTGTTGTTTCTGATGGCGTTGCTTGAAATGGTGCGCTACGATCCTTCACTGACAAGTCCATCTTGTCACGTTTCCGTGCCGCGTCCCAAGGTGTACTTATTGAGCTGGCCGTTACGCATTTCCGCACCATTGTCAATTGTCATCGCTTATGGCCCGACTGATTCGTAAGAGCTGGCTCCTATGAGCCGCTGACTGGAGTTAAGGGTTCGATTGGAGTCAATTCGCTGATGCTCGTTGTCGGTGACTAGGGTCGTTCAAATGCTGAAGCCAGTAAGGTACTACGTCTACCCTCTTGACTGAGTAATACACGGTATGTTGAGATAGTGTTGCAGAAGTGATCGCACTTCGGGATTTAAGACGTCAACACGTTAAGTTCCAGCAAGCGAAGAAAGGTGAGAAGGATATAGACCAATCATTGTCGTTTCAACATCCATCCCAGGGATGTTCGTACAAGCACCTAATGTTCTACACAGTTCGCTAGGCGTTCATATGGGTGTTCAGGTAATACTCGATAGCATCGAGGTTCGAAAGGGATGCAGTGAGAAGTGAAAAGATCGTGTTCGAGTAGGAGACAATCACTGCTACGGCTCCTATGGACTGTTGTGTTTCTCATCATACAAATAACGAAACGGAACCCCTTTTTCACTTGTTAAGCCTCACTGGGACTCACATCCACCCCACTATATTATTATGTGTGCACCCACAATAATATTGTGATTTGCATGTTCATCTCAGCTCCTCTTAACTCATGTCAAATGGTTCCCCACACTCGAGTAGATTTCAAAGAGTATCAAGTAGTGTAAGTCATGGAGGTTTAGGGAATTACCACCCTATCAATCACATGATACGAGAAAGTGTACATGAATTCATATTGGTGTGCTAACGTGCAATCACATGCAATATCGTATGTGGGCGTTCACTAGTTAGGCATACTAGTACGTATAGCGAAACAGGAAACATAAAGTAAGCAAACAAGTAAACACTGGTCCGAGCTATGAGGTCAAAAGTGTTGAGCCTTGTACTTGGAGTGTAGTGTCGTCACGAGTCACGGGTTATAGTCTGGTTTTCTCCAAAAAGATTTTCCCCCTTTTTTTTAAACCAAGTTCACTATAACCAATGGCTCTGATACCAATCTGTCACACCCCCAAATTCCTCCTGCGGATAACACCCGCTTCGAGGGCGTGACTGACCAGGATCCAGCCACCAATTATACTGAGCATTTAATTAATAGTAGAAGTATTTAATATCCGGAGTAATTAGCAACATTAGAGTTTAGATTCGGTAATTAGTTTAACAAAACAGCGGAAGCATAAACCAAAATAGTTTTAAAGACAGTTCATTGTTCAAAACAGTTATCCCGACACACGGGTTTGACGAACACTACACATCCCCAAGCAGCAGCTCCTGAATCATTGGTTACCTGCAAAGCATGCAGTAAGGGGTCAACAATAATGCTGAGTGAGTTCACTAGTTGTCCAGTTTTAATTACCAAAAACTTGTTTCACCGGTTAATTTACCCGTTTATACATGCCCTGGGGAGCTACCCCAAAAGTTAGCGACTAAACTGTTTTTCCAATACCGAACACTAGGTAACCGTTGCGTATCCGCAGGATGCCCCGTTGCCAATGTTCTATCATCATTGACGGATGCCTGAGTCTATTAGTTCACGACCGATCCCAAACCAGGGCACGGTGTGAGGCTGGTAAACACCTAAATAGCGCTATCAACTAATAACCCGTTCGCCTGGCCCCGGCGACTAATCGGTATTATGTAGTAGGGACTTGAGTGATAGAGTTTCGTTTAGTGCCGTTAGTTGCAATCCGTATAAACAGTAATTAACCAAAAGGTTTCCCAATACCAGGGAAGGAAAAGTGGTTTTGTTCCCAATAACCAGGGAAGGAAAAGTAGTTTTGTTCCCAATAACCAGGGAAGGAAAAGTAGTTTTGTTCCCAATAACCAGGGAAGGAAAAGTAGTTTTGTTCCCAATAACCAGGGAAGGTATGTAAATGGTATCCCCTTTTACCAGGGGATAGGGTTGTTTTAGTCTCGTGTCCCAACCCACCGGGACGCATGCTTTTAAGTTGTGAACTCACCTTGGGTTGCTCGGTAGGTTTAGGTTACTTGTCAATCACGTTGGTCACCACGTCCTAACATGGTTACCGGTATAGGTCAGGTTTGGTGCACAAGCAATCGCGTAAAAACTATACACATAACTGGCACGTAACATGCAAAACAATACAAACAGTCATGGGGTTATTGGGCCGGCCTAAACAATTAAGCAGTCAACAGTAACACATAACCCCAGTCAACAGATAGCCCATAACACATAATGGCCCAATAACCAAAATGGACAGCCCAGTCGTAACCAGGAGGTCTCGAGTCGCAACCAGGAGATCTCGGCTTGTCACGTTATGGTTGCGAGTCGCAACCGTTTGGTCTCGAGTCATCATGCTGTGGTTGCGAGTCGCAACCGACGTAGTCTCGAGTCGCAATCTCGTGGTTTCGAGTTGTCCTGCTATGGTTGCGAGTCGCAACCGTGTGGTTTCGAGTTGTCACGCTTTGGTTGCGAGTCGCAACGGCGTGGTCTCGAGTCGTAATCGTGTGGTTGCGAGTCGGAAGCTGTCCCTTTCATGTACACGTGATGATGCAGATATGACAGTCCAATTTGTACATATGAAATCAGACCCAGATTAGGAAACTACCAATAAGGTTTCTACAAACACTTTTCCAAATCTGACCATTAAACCAAATAGATCAAACTTTGCCATTTTTAAAACCTTCAAACCATATTCAACAAGTTCATCTTATGTTCTTAGTTTTCTAGGGTTTTCATGCCAACATAATCACACATTTTGAACCAAAAATCATATATTTCAAACAAGATTGTCATGTAAGAACAAGAAACATATTATTTGTAGCCGAAATCTTAAGTCTAGCAACATCATTTTGCAAGAATAATAAAGCATAATATGTTTGGCTATGAACACTTTTAAACTACCCTTTTTCTTGCCATTTAAACATGTTATCACATATATTCAACTTCACAAATCATCCTAAATTCATACATAACACTATGAACCAAGCATACAAGTCCATTCAACATAACATAAATCCTATGCACAAGGATAATACTAACCGGTTGTGAAGAAGAAGAAGGAGCCGAAAACAAAGAGAAAGGAACCGAGAAGATGGAGTGTCCGAGTGATGGTCTTGACCGAGTCCTTGTCCGAGAGCCTTGAGCTTGAACCGAAAATTGGAGGAGATGGTAATGTTGTTTGAGGGTTTTCTTAGTTGAGAGAAAATAAGGAGTGTATGTGTTGGTGTGTTGTGTAAAATGAAGGAAATGAAGGAAAGTGGGGATTTATATACAAGCATCAAATAGGCTAAGGGTGGTTTCGGCCCAAACCGGTTACGGCCCAAAGGCCCACTCGCAACCGCCCGGTTGCGAGTCATGGTCTCGACTCACGTACATTTATATATAATACGTACATTCAACACACATTAAGCAAATAAAGATCACGTTTCCATTTAATAATATTTATATACACAAAATATTACAAGGTGTTCGTTCGGAAAAACCTAGAGTGTCACATCGAACGGCTAGGAATCACCGTCTTTGTCAACCAATCGAACAGCAAAAAGGTTGACTTATTGACCTAGTCGATCGATTAGCTGCCTCGATCGAATAGGAATCCATTCACCGCCTTTATCAACCAATCGAACAGCATAAAAAGTTGAACTTTTGACCCTGACCGATCGAACAGAAGCATCACTGACATCACTTTCAAGCTTTGACTTGTTGACCCTAGCCGATCGGCTAGGATTTCTCCAATCGAACAACATCACCGTTCGGTTAGCAAATAGTTTTATTGCACCTCACTTGTCAGCTCTCATTAATATTCTTAAACAAAAGACAATTGATAAAATTGATAAAAAAAAAAAAAAAAAAAAAAGAAGACGGTGCCACCATGTGAGATCCTATAAAGACTTGGTAAAACTGAAGTATATTAAGTCTTATCTGTTGATTGTCGGCCATTACCTGAAGTTTCACATGAATATTAATTGAATTTGTTGGTTACTGTGTTTATATTTTTGGTCAAATTGCAAAACAATTTGAGTATATTCTTGTCGGCCATATAATCACAAGTTAAATCAATTCATGTGAACTTGACGGTCCTATAAAAATTCAACTGCCATTTTTTATCAAAGTCTAGCCGCCCACTATCTTAGATAACAATTTTGGTCCAATCATACGTTTTTAGAGCTTAAAATTGACAGTCAAGCGGTTAAGTTTTGTCGCTTAGTGTAAATTGATAAAATTTTGTCGTGTAGCGATAAGTTGTGAAGTGTTTTTGTTCGGTTAGTATAATCGATCGGCTAGGAAGTTTCATCTATCGAGTAGCTCACTCGATCGGTTAGGAAGTGACTTGGATCGAACACGCCGCTCGATCGAACACGCCGCTCGATCGAACACCCCGCTCGATCGAACAGCAGACATATTTTCTAACCGATCGGCTAGCTGCCTCGATCGGCTAGGAATCCTCCAATCGAATAGTATCACCGATCGGCTAGCAAATAACAGCAAAACACATCACAATCAACACTGCAATTTCTGTAAACATTATCCAGTGTT
This sequence comes from Helianthus annuus, assembly GCF_002127325.2. Classification (NCBI taxonomy): domain Eukaryota; kingdom Viridiplantae; phylum Streptophyta; class Magnoliopsida; order Asterales; family Asteraceae; genus Helianthus; species Helianthus annuus. The sequence continues at coordinate 56,529,510 of NC_035435.2, read as the reverse complement.
GCAGTTGTCTTCCACGTGAACATTCAGCATTGCATGTGATAGAACTTCTTGTCAGCGGATGAACTTTTAATCTGGTCAAATAAAACAAGTCACACCGCCCCATTAACATTCATACCCGCTTATCATTTTTTTAAAAGGCCACCGCCCCATAATCACTTTATACCCAATCACAACAATTGAAGTCACCGCCCAAAAGACATAATCTGTCCACCTTTACAAGTCTTGCCGCCCATTTTTCGGATAAATAAAACAAAAGTCAGTTGTTTGCAATTGAGATTCGAAGTGATTTTTACAAGGGGCAAACTCCAAGAAGTTGAAATTGTGTGAATTTGAACATTGTCGACGAATTTGTTTGTAGATTTCAGACTGATTCAACTTGTTTCGTTGATTATCAACATTCGTATTTTGTTCTTACGACATCAACATTGGAACGTGTTCACGAATCTTTGACAACGAGTCTTAGATTGGTTTCATCAACATACGGTTACATATTCAGTTTAGTTTAAACTGATTGTTTGGTTGTTGATTTGCAGGTAACACGAGGGAATTTACAAGGTAATTCACAAATATAAGTTCATGGCGAAAAATGAACCTATTCCGTGGAAAGATAATCGTACAGAAGAACAGAAGTACGAATATCGAAAAATGGTTGCTGAAGCAAAGATCATCCGACTCTCAGGTGTCTATCAGGAAGCAAAACGTGCAAACCGATGGGATCCAGATAGAGAATGTTATTTGGATGAATATGGCAACATCGCGATTGATGACAAAACGATAGATATCGAAGCCATCATCCAGGAGTACAAAGAAGAGGATGATTATTGGCAGAAGAAATGGTGGGGAGATGAAGAAGAGAAAAAGAAAAAGAAAGAGTTATTAGATGAAATAGAAAGAAACTCAGAAAAAATAAATTTGGATGAGTTTAGTGAATTAATCAACAGGGTTAGAGAAGGAATAACAAAGATTGAAGAATCTAAGAAGGATGAAACTTCAAAATGTGAAGTTGTATGCTCGAAATGCGAAAAATTAGAAGCCGTCAGTGTGAAACTCTTGAAGGATGTGGAGAGCTTGACAATGGAAAACAATACCCTGAAAAACGAGAAGAAAGCTAATGACGGACAGATTCTGGAATTGAGATCTGATAATGACAAACTCTTAAAGAGTCTTGAGAGTTTGTTATTGGAAAACAATAATTTTAAAAAATTGGAAAATGATTTCAAAAGTCAAATGAAGATTTTACAAGATGAGAGAGATATTTTTGGCAAGAATAATTTGGAAAAACAAAGCGAAATAAACTCTCATCTTGCTAAAATTATTCAACTTGAGCATGAAGCTGTAGATGCTCAAAAGAAAATTGTTGAATTTGAAAAAGATTTTGAAAGCAAAAGAAAATCTTCAGAATCTGAAGATTTCTGGATTAAACTGGAAAACAAAAATTTAAAAGAGAATGAAACAAGATTTCAAGAACAGTTAAGAGTCTTGGAAAATGAAAAATCTGTTCTTGAAAATCTTAAAACTGAAAATGAAAAATCAATCAAGTCTTATCTTGAGAGAATATCACAGCTTGAAAATGAAGCTGAGAATTCAAGGATCAAGATTGATGAACTTGAAACGAAATTGAAAGGTTTTGTAACTTCAACAGACAGGTTGAATTTTCCTTGTCCAAAACCGATCAATTCTGTTCCAATAAGTGACAATGTCACAAACTTTGACAATGTCAAAGTTGAAGATTGTGATGCGACATCTGATGATGTAAATGAAAAAATTGAAAAACAAAAATTGTTTTTAGAATTAAAAGAAAAATTCAAAAATACTGTTTTGCAATCTACTGAAATAGGTGAATGCTCAAAACAGAAACCTGTTAAGAAGAGTGCAGAACAAAAACAAATTGTTAAAAAATCGAAAAATCCTAAAAAGGAAAATAAAAGCTCATCAGATCAATCATCCAATCATTTTCAAAAATCACAAAAAGTTAAAAATGAAAACTCACAAAATGTTGGTAATAAGTGGTGCAGGTTTGACCACAGTGCTTCAAAGCCAAATCCAACATTGAGGAGGAGTGCAGATTTCCACAATGCCAGACAGTGTTATGATCTGAGCATTTGGAGTGAAGGTGATATATGGTATGATAACAGAGTGTGTTACTCTTGTGGAGTTAGAGGTCACATTGCTGTTAACTGCCAGAATTGGAGTTATGAAACGCGAAGATGCTTTAACTGTCAAATTCGAGGACACATTGCCAGAGATTGCCCAAGGAGATCAATGGGAAGATCGAGGGCTGAATCTCAAAATAAGGCAAAGAAACCAATCAAAGTCAAGCCCAAAGGACAGAAAGTTCAAGAACCAAAAGTTCAAGAACAGAAAGTTCAGGAAACGAAAGTAAAACTTTCTCAGGGACAAAAAGACAGACTGCGTAAGAAGAGGAAGAAGGCCAGAGAATATCTGGAAAGGATTTTGTCCTCAGGTTCTTCAGTTGGTAAGAATAAAAGTACTGATGAATCGCTTCAATCGACTGCAAAGTCAAACAAGTCGAGTTCATCAGTTACAAATTTGAGGACAACAGAGAAAAAGGAGAAAAAGAAACGTGTCGGCGATGAATCTGACAGATCAAAGTCGGACAAGCCACATTCAGGCAATGATTCTGGTTCGTCAAAACCAGAAGAGCCAAGTTTTGAGGTAAAATTGTCAAAATCACCCAAGACTGGTCAGGCTTGGGTGAATCTGTTTAAATGAAAAAAAATCCTGACTTGCCGGAGTTCCCAGGTTGGTAAACGTGGAACATGAATCGGCACATTTCTTGAGAAATTTCACTATGGTGATTTTTCGTCTTTCAAAAGATAAATCAGGGACATTAAGTTGTACTTGATTCATCTTTTCTATAAGTGATAACTTGAAAAACAATGTGATGAAACCCCGAGTTTATGAAATGTCACACAAAACTAATTTTCCGGAAAAACCATATTGATTAAAACAAACTTAAGTGTTTTGAAATCAAAATGGGAAAATAGTTTGTTGTGAGGGGGAGTTCTGATTGTTTATGCCAAATGAATGGCGAATTGAAGTGATTCGATATCAGTTTGTCATTTTATTTGTACAGTTTTCAAATTTTCCTTGAAAATCAAAATTGAAACATATTTTGATTTTAGGGGGAGAAAAATTTAAAAAAAAAAAAAAAAAATTAGAAAATTTGAAAAATTCCAAAAACATTGAAAAAAACAAAAATGAGTTTTGTTGATAAAAGAGGAAATGATAGTACATCAGAGGACTATCACAGCACGCTAAAGAAATGTATTGTTAAAAGTGATAAACGGTCTCACTGATAATGTGACGATAGGTTTTCGTACATTTAGTAGATTTATTCGGGATATAAACCTAAAATTTCAAACTTGCGAAATTTGTGGGGAACACTACTTGGATATATAGGTAACCCCTGAAATCTCGATTGAAAGGTCTCGTATTCTGATATACTAGGTGTTAATACTCTATGATGTCTGGGGTATTATTCCGGGACTTCTGCTGAACGGTAGTTCTGACCTAGTCCTTGGCTAATACTTTCACCAAAATGCTTGAAACATAGCATTAAAGCCCTCAGATTGATTACACAATAAAATTGATAATCATCTGTTGTAGCTGAAAAGATTCTCTAAAGGGAACAAATTGCAAAAGTCGAAAACTGATATCTCTCTGCGTATACGGAAGTATCGACCTGAGATCCCTCAGTCATCGCATACCCTAAATTATGTACAGACATCATTTTAGTACAATTACCTGTAGATCTTAATTCTGAGATTCTGGATACGGGAGTATATTCAAGAGGTGGGACACATGAATTGAGCCAAGTTCCTAAAACATCTAAATCGTATCCTGAATAGATTGAAAATTGTGTGAAAATTTAAGAGGACAACTATATCGTCAATCGAGGTGAATCGTTTAGAACTTAAAATGATTAAAGCTTAACGGTGCTAGTGATTTGTCTCAAGAACTGACATGATCCTCTTACACAAACTCACAAAAATATTATTTGTATATATTTGTTTTCTGCATTTCATTCAAAATTAAAAACCCAAAAAGATTTTCGGAGTGTTTTAGCATAAATTTTGAAAAGTCAAAAAGATTTTCGACAACTGATTTTGAAGAGCTGATATTCAAAATTCGAGTGCTAAACATGATGAACAGGTTTGGGAGAATATGTTGAAAACTTTGAATGTCATATACAAATATTTTAAAAGATCGTATATATTGGTTAATCAAGGTCATTTATTTGAACTTGATATAACTAACATGTTTGTTGAAAATGATATCTACCGGTAAGTTTACGGGAATTAATTGGTTATAAATTTGTGAAACTTATTGTGAGGTAGAGAATATGCAGGTTAACCAGGTTTCAAGTCCTGAGCAGATGTAGAACAAAGCCAGGAATTGATCCTGAACTTGTGAAACGATGAAAGCCAGACTACGATCCCGACAGCTGAGTCTAAAGGGGAGTCTGAAGACGAGCTCAACGCAAACGAAAGCGTGGATTCAAAGAGCAAAGTATCGTTCTTGGAAGAGCTTGTAATCGGAAAGCAGGTGTCGATCCCAAAAGCACGGAAGCTTGACGAAAGGGGGAGCCTGAAGAAAAAGAGTCTAAGCGAAAGGGGAAGCAACGGAAGCTCAAAAACAGATCCACGGGGATTTTGTTCGAGAAAGAGGGAGTCTATGGTTGCTGATACTGTCAAACCTTCAAGAAGACTCAGAAAGAGAGAGAAAGACAAGTCGCTACGAGTTTGACTACAGATTGACTGCGGCAATATCCAAGGGGGAGTCTGTTAGTGCAGAATGTCTATCGCCTTCGTCAATCGGAACCGTAGCTGAAATAGAAGTAAAATAGGCTTTATATTGTAATTAATAGAGAAATAGGCAAGGTGGCAAACTTGTAAATAAGGGGAATCCCTTATAACCTTGTGCCTATAAATAGGAGCCTTAGGTTAAGAGTTAAAAAACTTTTGCCACATTAGAGCTTGGAGAAGCTAGGTGCTTAGAGAGAGAAACTAGAGAGAGAAAGTGGCAAAACGTGATTCTCGGAGCTTGTACTTGTCAGATTATCAATAGAATCACGACATTTGTACGATCTCGTGTGTTCGGTCACACACGTTCACGGATTCCGCACGTCGAACGTGTCGTTACGCAATCGAATCGGAGTCGAAACCGGACCTAACAAAAAGTCTACTTTTGCGACTTTCGGTTCCGAACCGAGCTTAAACTGAAAATTGTCGGGTTGAACATGTTTAGACATGTTCTTACATTAATTACCAAGTTATATGAGTGATAAAAACAGGTTGCATGGCTTCTACATTGTTAATTATGTGTTTATGCGAAAAATTGCTTTCTGTTGACTTTTTATAATTAACTTTGACCCGACAATTGACCTAGTTAGAGTGGGAATCAGAGGGTGCCCTTTTAAGGGTTTATTACCCACATAATTACCAACTCAAAGCTACTTTTAATTCGAGAATTGACTGGACCATTAGTGATTAATCACTAAGTCAAACCTTAATTACGACGGTTTGACTTTAGGCCATTAAACTAAGTAAAACTGAATTAAGAGAGGTTAAGGACACTTACTGAAGTCCTAGGCACGACTAATGGTCCTTAGGAAGTGGTCTTGAGCTCCAGGAATCTCCAGAAATGAAGTTTGAATGATTTCAAGTGAGTGTCCAAAATGTTGCAACAATGAGCTTCTTATATAGGAATTTTAATGCAACAAGATCATGCCAAACAAGTCTATGAATGATTCCTAATCATCACAATGGTCCCTATTGCATGAAATCCCATTTGCACAGCCCCTGGTATCATTTTACAGGCCTTTAAGTCGGTTAAACATGCAAAACCGACACCTATGCTGATTTTCTATCACTGGCATGTTGAGGCGGCTCGCGTAAGAGACCAGCATAGTCTTACGCGGCCGGTATGAGGCCCAGGTTCAAGTCACAAGTTTGACAGAATTGCGTATTTGGTCCCTCGTCCTTTTTAAAGTGGTTTTAACTTTATATTTTGCACTTTTAACCCTTCAAAATGATTTTTAAGGGCTCCAAGACATAACCAAACTTTGTTAAGTCCCCGGTTAGTTTTATGATCACCCGAAAAGCCTTAAATTTCAACGTTGACGCTTTTAACCCCTTACATACGAATGTTAGCATAACTTTCTCATACGGAATCGAAACCTTGTGAAATTTTTATCATTTATTCTAGTGAGCATAATTAATCGTTACAAAGCTTTGGGTTTGCTAAAAGGTCATTCAGAGGTATAAATTAAACATGCTGACACTTTTAACCCTTGCGGTTTGTAAACTTTCACTTTCTTTCACAAACGGCTTCATACGCTTCATAATTCATTCGTTTAAGGGTATAAACATTGTGTAGGATTGTTGAAAGGTATATTTATCCGATGTTGACATTTTTAATCCTTTTATTCACATACTTTCTTTGTTTGTCAACTTTAGTCCCTCTAAAGTAATTCTTTACACGTTTAAAGCTCATGACACGTGTCTTCATTATATTGGACATGAATTTACGAGGTGTTACAGGGACACCATTGGAGGATCCGGAGAATGGCTAAAATGATGATATTACAGAGTAGTGAAGATAGTGGGCTAGTCATAAAAACCGGTGTATAACATTTATCATTTGGTGAAATGACTATTAATGGGCCAAAAACGAAATATCAGCATTGATAGGAAACGGACTTTTGTGGAGCAAAATGGCACATTTTCCATATAGTTGAGTTTTTCAGAAAATAGAGAAGACTGAATTTGCCAAGTTTGAGGGGGAAATTTAATGATGAGTTTAGAGAGGTCAAAATTTACCAAAACTGAGGGGGAATAAAAAATTTCAAATATTAGAACATTTTTGGAAATTACAACAAGAAAACGTGCAACAGTATTCGGGTGGTTCAAACTCAAATCGTCTGGGGATGCGGAGGATATTAGATTTGTTAGTCCGTGATCATAGGAAGTTCGGATTCTTTAAGATTGTGATCAGATAGGTGTCTGAGGGTTTGAGTCCCGAGTCTTTGTACAAGCTGGTTAGCAGGATTAGCGTCAGGAGGATGCATTGTCGATACTTCAAAGATATTAGAGGGCTTTCAAAAATTTACCTGATAGTTATGTGATAGTTTAAAGTGTCAGAATGATTAGTCTTCGAGCACATGAGTTGTTTTCTAGACTAACTGCCGGGGAATGATGATGTTAGTTGATTAAGTTGCTGTCGGGACTAACGGAGAAGGCTATATATTTGCTATCATGACTAAAGAGGAAGAATGTGAATTTGATCGTGGAAGAGTGTTTCTTAGATCATAATGTGTTACCAAATGATTTGTTATCCGACGAAGATTTGCTGATTGTAAAGATTACCGTTTACATTGACCAGTATTTAAAGATTGATGGTTACGGAAGACAAGATTTTAGATTTTTGTGAGTATTCACATATTTGAAGTTTATCAGTGTGGTGTTCGAAGTTTCTATAAATTACCGGTTGGGTTTTTGAAGATTAAGGATTTGAGCAAGATGGGAGAAATCAAAAAACCGAACACGGATGTGGTTAAAGTCGAAACGGAGAAGTTACATTGATTAATTTCAAGTTTGTGATTATTCGTGAAGATTAAAGTTAAACAAATCAGAGGAGGTCAAGAACTGTGCAAATAGTGACCTGAAGTGTGGATTAATTTCAGGTGGAATATATTGGTTATAATGCAAACCCGAATCTTCATTCAAGGGGGAATTAATTGAAGATATTCACAGCACTTGATTGAAGTTGCAGAATATTCAAACACGACTTTTACATATTTGAAGATCAAGATTCAACAGTGACGTAAAAGGGGGAAACTGTTAGTGCATATTGTGTGTGTCTGCCACTGTACGAATAGGCTAGATAGAGCGTGTGTTGAATATTGTATAGTGGAGAGTAAAATACGAACACTTGACACCCTTGGAGAGGACGAGGGCTCATCCGCACGGATGAGTCATCCGCTCCAAATAGTCATGTCTATAAATAGGTTGTCATATATTCATGGTTGATAAGTTTTGGGATTAGGGGTTTCGGCTACAGAGTTTGTCTGATGCTCTCTCCAGCCTGTCAACCATGCATACTCTTTCAGTATGAAATGGAATCTTCTACTTTTGTTTCTTTTTAATAATTTCTATGAATTAGTCTTTATCCAATCCAAATTTCCGTCTAAACCGTCGTTCCGAATCCTACACAATCTTCAATCTGGTAGAGTAATTCCACTGCAACGATTGACGATTTTACCAGTTATAAGTGTTTTTTTTTTTAAATAGCTAATTTTTTTCGTTAAGTACTTATACAAGAATTAAATATTGATCTCCCCGAATGACTAAAGGCTAAGAGGGTGTTTGGGATTACATTTTGAAGTGATTATTTGATTATTGCGTTTGTAAAACATAAATAATCTGCTTCCAAAACGCAGTTTTGAAGAAGCATGTGCCTACATGCTTTTTCAAAACGCAGTTTTGAAAACGCAAAATCTATTTTGAAAACGAATAATCTATTTTGAAAACGCAATACCAAACACCCCTAAGTGACACCGGTTACAACTTGGCAAAACTTTTACCATAACCTTTTTTCTTACCAGTTTTTAAATTTCATGCCCGTGATTCACATACCAGAAGTTTTGAAAAAGCAATAGTTTTTAAATCATATTCACAAAAAAATGGTATCATTTTCTATCCAAATTAAATAAATTGTTATATATGTCCATTGTATGTATTGTTCCGATAAGCTTCTCATGCAATGAAACAACAAGACAGTCAAATGCCTCACACCAAGCCCCTCCACGTACCCGACCCATCACCCACGTGTCCAACACCCAACTTCCACATCACTCTCACACTTCATATAATAACTCAAACCACTTCACACAAACACCTCAAAATTTCAAACGAAAATGTCCAATAACACTTTTGTTTCAGTTTCACTTGTACTCTCTGCATACTTCATTGTATGTTTCTGTCTCTTTTTCCCACAATCAACAACAGCTTTGCATGGTGGTGGAAGTGTAGTGCCCGGAAAACATGGAACCGTGGTGACGTTGGATCAGCGGCGGGTTGTCGTTTCGACCGAGTTCGGGGAGATCTCTACGGTGAAAGTGAGTGATGGTAAAGAAGGGTTTTATGATCTCCAGTTTATCACTATGGAACCTAACTCTCTTTTTGTTCCTGTTCATCTTCATTCGGATATGGTGTTTTATGTTAATTCAGGTATGACTACTTGGTTCATGTTATACATTGCATTGTTTTGTTGTGTTATACAAGTTTAAAACCGGTTTTACATGGACCGGGTCTGAGGGGAGATCAAAATTTGCTAGGGCTTGAACCGGTTGAGTTTTCCCACTAATGTAAAATAGGGCATTTTTAGGTTAACGGTCAATTTATATGCACATTAACCATGTGAAATTGTATGTTTAATCATAATTTTTATTTGTGCAAAAAACATCATTCATAACTCACAATATAGTTTTAAATGTGTCAAATGTAGTGACGGGTTGTTAGGTACTCATCAAGTTAAACGTGTTAAATCGGGTTAGCCGATTAAAAAAATAGGATAAATGGGTTGACATGTTTAATTAAACAGGTCGGTAAATCGGGTTAGCGGATTAAAAAAAATAGGTTAAATGGGTTGACATGTTTAATTAAACACATTGGTAAGTTGGTAAATCGGGTTAGCGGATTAAAAAAATAGGTTAAACGGGTTGACATGTTTAATTAAACAGCTCGGTAAATCAGGTTAGCGGATTAAAAAAAAAATAGGTTAAATGGGTTGATAAGTTTAATTAAACAGGTTGGCGAGTCGAGTTGACTCATTTCTAATGAGTTAAACGTGTAACATAACCGAGGTTAACACGACTCTGAAAATTATATAGGCTAACCCGAATACACCTTCCTTGTCAAAAGGAATGTATATAACGCAAAAATTGTTTACCCTTTTTGTGAAAATGTCAATTTTAGAATAAGTAAACAGATAATAAGAATTAAATTAAATAACACTTTGTGTATGGCACCTTCAATATTTGAATTAAAATATATTATACCGTTTCAAATAACCAGGGAATGGAACCTTGAGTTGGGTTGATCTTGGGAAAGAAAAAGGTAAACTCCGGCAAGTGGAGTTGAGGACCGGAGACGTTTATCGGCTGCCCACCGGATCTTTTTTCTACATGCAAAGCAACTTAGAATCCGATCGCCGGAAGTTCCGTATAAACGCCATTTTCTTTGATTCCAGGGAGGAGATAAGAGTATGCATTCAAACTGAAATACCATATATAGCACAAACTCAAAAACACCACATTTACATTGTTGATTATATGCAGCAGGACGGATCATCATTCGGAGCCTATTCGAGCCTTGCTGATTTGTTGTTGGGGTTTGATGACAAAGTCCTTCAAGCATCACTTAATGTACGAAAGTTTTAGCACTTTCGACAACAAGAGATGTAATAGATCGACAAGTTTTCCTAAATTTATGTGTTTTTGGCTCAGGTTGACGAGGTAGTGATCCAGGAGTTGAGAAGTGGAGGACCACAACAAATGATTGTGCACGGAGTGTCGAAAGCAAAAGAACTGTTTGAAGTGCATTATAGGAATATGAGAGCCTTCCTTGGACTCATCGATGATAACGGCATGATTGAAGTGAACAAAAATAAAAAAGGAAAGGCATTTAACATCCTAGAAGCAAAGCATGATTTTGAGAATTGCAATGGGTGGAGTCTTGTTGTTACAAGCAAACAAATGGACGCATTGAGGGACTCGGATTTTGGTATCTTCATGGTTAATCTAACAAAGGTAGATGATTATGAAGAAATTCTAATTTTGTTTTATAGATAGCTGAGAATGGATTTTAAATTTTGTGATGATGCTTTTTAGGGGGCGATGATGGGGCCGCATTGGAACCCCTTAACCGCAGAGATCGCGGTGGCTTTGAGTGGGCGTGGAATGGTTCATGTGGTGTGTCCGAGTACTCTAGATGAAGCGGAATGTAAGAACTCGAGGTTTACGCTCTGTTCCCGAGTTAACTTAATGATGGATAAGAAAAGAAAGCAAAAGTGAGAAAGGAAAGGACGAGAAAGGAAAATAAAAGATGACTTTCCCACCGTTTCCTCCCAAATCGGAAGGAAAGAAAAATTAAAGAATTTAGCCTAGCTTTCCCGTCATTTCCTTTCTTTTCCTTCCTTAAATGAAACTCGGGAACACGACATGTTTTATTTTCCTTTCTTTTCCTTCCTTAAATGAAACTCTGGAACACAAAATATTTTTACTTTCTTTTTGTTTCTTTCCCTTTCCTTCCGTTAGTAAACTCTGGAACACAGTGTTAGAGTTGAAGAAGGTGATGTATTTGTAGTGCCGAGATATCATCCAATGGCTCAGATCTCTTTTAACAATGGGTCCTTTGTTTTCATGGGATTCACAACTACACAAAAGAATAACCATCCGCAATACTTAGTTGGTTCAGCATCGGTCTTCCAGGTATTGGATAAAAGGGTGTTGGCAGCTTCTTTGGGTGTGAGCAACACAACAATGGATGAACTATTATCAGCGCAAAACGAAGCGATTATTCTGGAATGCACCTCGTGTGCGGAAGAAGAAGAAAGGCTGATGGAAGAAGAAATTCAACGGCAAAAAGAGGAGGAAGCTAGGGAAAGGGAAGAGGAAGAAAGAAAGAAAGAAGAAGAGGAAGAAGCAAAGCGGCAAGAAGAAGAGGCGAGAAGGGAAGAAGAGGAAGCCCGAAAGAGGGAAGAAGAAGAGGCGGCGGCGAAAAGGGAAGAAGAGGAAGCCCGAAAGAGGGAAGAAGAGGAAGCCCGGAAGAGGGAAGAAGAAGAGGCAAAAAGAGAGCAAAAGGCTAAGAGGCGTCAGGAGGAGGAAGAGGAGGCAGCTAGAGAGCAAGAGGAAGCCCGAAAGAGGGAAGAAGAAGAAGCGGCGAGAAGAGAGCAAGAAGAACAAGAGGCCAAGAGGCGACACGAAGAAGAGGAGGCAGCCCAAGAACAAGAAGAGGAAGCTGAAAGGAGGTGGCAGGAGGAGGAAGAATCAGCTAGACAAAAGCGAGAACAAGAAGAGGCTGCTGGGAGACAACAAGAAGAAGAGGAAGAGGCCGTCAAAAAGCGAGAACAAGAGGATGCCGCTAGGAGGCAACAAGAAGAAGAGGCCGCCGCTAGGGAACAGAAACAACAAGAGGAGGCCGCTAGACAACAAGAAGAGGCTATGAGACGGCAACAAGAGGAGGCCGCTAGACAACAAGAGGCGGCTATGAGGCGGCAACAAGAGGAAGAGGCCTCTAGACAACAAGAGGAGGCTATGAGGCGGCAACAAGAGGAAGCCGCCTCTAGACAACAAGAGGAGGCATCCGCTAGACAACAAGAGGAGGCTATGAGGCGGAAACGAGAAGAAGAGGCCTCTAGACAACAAGAGGAGGAGGCTAGAGGACGTGAAGAAGAGCAGGTGACACCGTGGGGTGGTGGCGGTAGTGGTAGTGGTAGTGGAGGAAGTGGACACCAGGCACAAGGGGAAGGGGAGGCTGCTAGCATGAAAGAGGAAGAAATGGCACACAGAGCCAGAGAAGCTGATCAGGCAGCTTCCAGAAGAAGAGAGCCAGGTGGTGGAATCAAGACTGAGATAGCAACCCCGCAAAGCATGCAAGCATCCAAAGTGGAATGATGCATGAGACAGAAATTCGAGAAGCCCCATGATCGATATCTTGCCTAATTTTCAGATTAATAATGCGTCTTTATGTATTTAGCTAGTAGTAGGCTTGTTGGTTTTGTAAGTTAAAGATCATTGTGGGAGTTTATGTCTGGTTTTGTAAGTTGTTGCGGATCATTGTGCTTTTCTGTGTGCACAGGTTGTAATAAATATGTTTACCAAACAGACATTAGACTTGCAGGTAAAGGATCAAATAAAAACAAAATTAACTGTTGTTGCTGAAAGACCCGAAACATGAAAGGATCAAATAACTGTTGTTGCTTGCTGTTAAATTGCTGAAAGACCCGAAACACATGATAATTATCAATTACTGACTCGAAACACATGTACCCGAAACACATGTACAGCATATCTGTAGGGTAATTTTGGGAAATATAGGGTAATTATCAAATTACTCTAGTAGAGTAATTTTGACTTCTATTTCTGTAGAGTAATTTTGGAAAATGTCTTGTACTTTTGTTAGCATTTAGTTATGGGGTTTAGCTTTATGGTTTAGTTTTTAGCTTTTAGTTGGGGGTGGGGGGGGGGGGGGGGGGGGTTTAATGTAATTTTGATAATTACCCTACAATTTTGATAATTACCCTACACGACCAAAATTACTCTACATGAACTTTTACAAAATTACTCTACAGAAGCTCAAAATTACTCTACTAGAGTAATTTTGAAGTTGCTGATAATTACCAAAATGTCACCGTCACTTTTTTTGACTTTCTTTCAATTCGTACGTTTATTTTATTTTCACAGGAACTTAACTCTAGACTTGTATAATAAAACTGATATAGGAAATATATTTATAAAAGAAGTCACCTTAGGAAACTTTTAAAGCAAAAATAGTGACATGAATAAGGGGTAGGGGCGTCCATCACTCACTCATCACTCACAACATTCAATCAATTTCCGTCATGTCATAGAGCATTATTCCATCACTAGTGATGGATTCTAGTGGAAATGCTTATCACTCACCACACACTATCAAAATCATTCAAAAAAACAAAACTGAATTGCATCAAGTTTTCAACGCGTGAAACGTTCAACGCGTTTTAGGATCCACACGTAATCATCACCGGCGGCGGCGGTGTTCCACGCTTATAATGCGTGGTCGATCACCCCTATAACCGGGCGCCCCGTCCCCCTAAGGAATAATTCTGTGGCTAAAAAATGTTACTAAAGTAATGTGACCTTTTAATGGTGCAGTTTGCACGTGACTGTTTTTTCACTATTACAAAAACAGAGCTTTAAACGGTGTGATTTGGGTTTTAAGACGAGGTTTCTAACACCGTCTTAAAATACCGTGTCTTAAAATGGTACACTTTTTAGGTATTGAACCCATGATCTCTTTCTACTCAACATCTAAAGGGTTTTCTCTGGTCATAACCTTAGCGGGGCTGCACGTGACTGTTAAAAATTAGTTACACATACTAAAAAATCAATTAGTCATATGGTCCCACAAAAAGGCACATGACCAAATGCAAGGGTTCGTTGCATGGGACGAGTTGCATGTAGAAACTGAATAGTCGTGATGGTTTATTTCTTCTTATACATATTAAAAAGAGAAAATTTCACTTTTTGTCCTTTATGTATTACCTGAATTTTGAAATATGCCCTTTAAAAGTTTTAGTTTTAATTTATGTCCTTAAATCAAATGTTTTGTATCACTTTAAGTCATTTACACCAAACTGAGTTAAATAATTCAGTTAGGTTTATTTAATGCAAGGGTATTATTGGTATTTCACCTTATTTATTTTATTTTTAAAAATAAATCAAAACAATTAAAGGTGGGACCCACTTTACAAAGTTTCAAGGCTTCATCTTTCCCACACCCCCATGTTTTCCGGTCATCTTCTCCGGCTCCGGTCATCTTCTCCGTCGGACTCTTCATTTCCGGCAACAGTATATTACACCCTGACTTTCCTTAAAATAAGTCAACTCTGACTTTCCTTAATATAATAAAGTCATAAATAATTATAATTTGATGTCTTCTTCCTTAAACCCACACTTTGACTTTTCAAAAGTCAAATTTCCCAACACAATTTCGCCCAAAAATAACTTCCTGTTCTTCGATCTGTGTTCTTATTGAACAACTTCAATTCATTTGGCATTTAATCTGATATCCTTAATCAGATTCCCTTGTGAATATAAATCCCTTAACTTCGAATATGGTTTATATATAAAAAACGAAACAGGCTTTGTTCGTTTTGAATTCTGATCCACTGATCTTAAAAAAATGAGACTGATTGTTTTTTTTTTGAAATCAAAAGTTTCTGATGTTATTGTTTCGAATTGCAATAAAATTTTTGTTTCTATTTCGTTTTTCCGGAACGGGTTTTATTCGAACAAACAAAGATTCGGAAATTTATGATTTTGATTCCGAATTAAAGTTCTTATGTATTCGATTATGCAATAAGGGTAAGGGATGATTATTATAACCGTTAATTCTTGACTTTATATGTTCATTGTTCGTTTTCTGGTTCGCCGGAATTTTTCTCCGGAAAACGATAATCTTCGATTTCGATCCTCCGTAACGGTTCTGGTTATATATAAACGATCCTCCTTTGATCTTATGTTTGGGCGATGAATTCTAAACTGATAAAATTCCTTAACAACAATTATGGTTTCCAAATTCTGTGTCCTCTATTACAATTTGCAAAATAGTTTGAATTTTCTTAGTTGTGTTCGTGTGATGATCTTGATTAGGGTTCTAGAGATTTGATTGTAACAAACCGGTTTGATCGATGATTGCTAAAAGAATGGCTGAAAACTTGTTGATTGGAATATGTTAACTTGGAAACAATGTAACTAATTCAGTAAATTAAGGAAACTTGTAACTGATTGCTTGAAACTCGCACAAGAGTCCTTGGTCGCACAAGGACCCAAGGCACACAAGTTGTCGGTCGCACAAGCTGATGGGTCGCACAAGAGGCCCTGACTGCACAAGGGGTCTCCGATCGCACAAGTGAAGTGTTGGATCGCACATGTTGTTTGGGCCGAATGGTTAGTTGGGTCACACCCCCAAAATCCACACGCGGAGTATCACCGCTTGGGAGCGTGACATGACCAGGATCAAGCCACCAATCATATTGAACATGTAATAAATAGTAATAATTATCCATCAATACGAAAAGTGTTTATCAAACCAACATAATTAAGTATAGCGGAAGCATTTAAGTAAACCCAAACATAAGTATTAATGTGTGAAATATCATAAGTGTTCAAATAGCATTCACGATCCTTTGCCCACAACGACCTGCTCCTCCTTGTGCAAGCTCCGTTAGTACCTAAGGTCCTGCAAGGCATGCAGAGAGTCAACAACTAGTTGAGCGAGTTCACAGAAAGTAAATGCGTAACAGTAAGTTCATGAGTCTCAAGTGGCTCTACTGGGCCAATATAGGTTTCTATTGATGGGGGCTTCCCATGTCATTAAACCACTAGACTATGCGTAACCATAAGTGTTCTTCCCAACCGAGAACAGTAATACGTACAAGTTTACGTAGGATTTACGTAAGTATCCTTCACAACCGAGGATAGGGTACGTGGGGGTTTACGTAGGTTTTACGTAAGTGCCTGACACAACCGAGGCAATAGTGAGTATCCGTTTACGCAGGTTTTACGTGAGTATCCTTCACAACCGAGGATAGCGAGTAGCTTAGTTATACGTAGGTTTTACGTATGTGTCCTGCACAACCGAGGACGATGGTATGGTAGTCTAGTAACAATGTCCGTATGAGTCTATTCAACCTTATCCTTATCAATCCCATTCCCAACACCCCGGGAATCCCATGCCTTGGTAAGAGTGTGAACTCACCTTGGGTTGCTCGGTAGATACACAATAAAAGGTTCTTGAACTAAAGTGGTCAACCACGTCCTAACAGGGTTACCACACACAAGTCAGGCTTTGACTTAGATCAAGTACACAGGTATTCCACAAGATAGCATATAGGAAAATACATTCGGATCATGGCAAGCACACAAAGTCACGTTCACAGTTAACTAGAATTTCCGGATTGGGCTCGCATAAGCTTAGGGCCTTGTGCGAGTCATCCATTGAAGCCCAAACTACCCTGCCCAACTTATAACACGCAAGTGCCATTGTGCGATCCAAGCAGACTTGTGTGATCTGCTTGGGTTGTGCGATTCATCTAAAACCCGGCCCAAAGATTAGAAACAACAATTATCCAATATAACTACGGCCCGATTAAACAACCTCAGGCCTTGTGCGATTCTACCGGATTGTGCGATCAGTTCTGGCCCAATCCAACTTATATACCCAGCCCAACTAAATAATGTGAAATTAGTTTGTGCAAATCCGATTTGTGTTGTGCGATCGGGCTAGCCTGACCCAACTAACCATTCGGCCCAAACAACATGTGCGATCCAACACTTCACTTGTGCGATCGGAGACCCCTTGTGCGGTCAGGGCCTCTTGTGTGACCGACAACTTGTGTGCCTTGGGTCCTTGTGCGACCAAGGACTCTTGTGCGAGTTTCAAGCAATCAGTTACAAGTTTCCTTAATTTACTGAATTAGTTACATTGTTTCCAAGTTAACATATTCCAATCAACAAGTTTTCAGCCATTCTTTTAGCAATCATCGATCAAATCGGTTTGTTACAATCAAATCTCTAGAACCCTAATCAAGATCATAACACGAACACAACTAAGAAAATTCAAACTATTCGATTTACATGAGCATGTGGCCGGTCAACATAGCCTGATTTACTAGCACAACAACAAACTAACAAATCTGAATCATATATCGTAATAGCAATTTAACAATCATCATCGAATCAGTTTATGGTTATTCTCATCCAAATCCGATTATAAGAGCATCAATATTAGTTTACATCATTACAATCATGCATTCTCTAAGACATGTGAAGTCACATAACATAAACCAATCAAATAATCAAGCACTAACCGATTGAAAAGAGGATGGGTTTGATCCGAGCACAAAGATCTTCGGTGAAGGAGGGATTCTTGGTTGCCTTCGGTTTGCGAAAAAGAGAGAGAGAATAGCTAGGGTTTCTTGTGTGTGTTGTGATTTTGTAAAAAGTGGGGAATGGTTACAACACCCCCATATGTAAATCGGCTAAGGTAGGATGGGCCGCACCCATCACTTGGGCTGCCATCTAACCGGATACAAGTGATACGGCCCAAAGGCTTGTGCGGTCGAGTGTGTAGGTGTTGTGCGGTTCGAGTTTCATGTAACTTATATACATACACATAACGTATCATGTACACAATCATTAAACACATATCACATAACAACATAACACATATCACATAACAACATAACGTTCAATAAATAAGGTTCGTATATAATCACAAAACGTTCACCTACGTTACACAAAGTAGGTCTAAAGTTCGAGTTGTCACATTATCCCCAACTAGAAAGAAATTTCGTCCCGAAATTTGGTATGCACTCACTGAGGAAGCTAGATAAGTTCAATCGTTCACTGGTTTTTCCTGGGGTGTCACATCCTCCCCCCGTTGATCTGGAATTTCGTCCCGAAATTCCGAAGTAGTAGCTTCAGCCTCAGTAGTGGTTGCATTGGTTCCGAATAACTGGGGGTACTTTTCTGTCATCCTGTCTTCGCGTTCCCAGGTGTACTCTGGGCCACGTTTGGAGTTCCAACGTACTCGAACAAGAGGGATTCTCTTGTTTTTGAGGACCTTCACATCCCGGTCCGTGATTTCAACTGTCTCTTCGATGGTGAGTTCCTTGAAAGGAACTATGAGGGTCTCATCTGACAGACATTTCTTCAGATTCGACACGTGAAAGACATTGTGAACTGCACCGAGTTCAGCTGGTAGGTTTAGCTTGTAGGCTACCTTGCCTATTTTCTCTATGATCTCGAACGGTCCGACATACCGCGGATTTAGTTTGCCCCGTTTGCCAAAACGAACTACACCCTTCCAGGGTGAGACTTTAAGTAATACCCGGTCCCCGACCTGAAATTCCAATGGCTTTCTACGCTTGTCCGCGTAGGCTTTCTGACGGTCGCGTGCTGCCGCCATGCGTTGTCGTATCTGTGCTATCTTTTCTGTGGCGTCCACTACAATCTCTGGACCCGTAATCTGACTATCCCCCACCTCTGCCCAACAGAGGGGTGACCGGCATTTACGTCCGTACAATGCCTCGAATGGGGCGGCTTGAATGCTGGTGTGATAACTATTATTGTATGAAAACTCCACCAAAGGGAGGTGCTTTTCCCAGCCGTTGCCGAAATCAATAACGCATGCCCGAAGCATGTCTTCCAGTGTTTGGATCGTTCGCTCAGACTGCCCATCCGTCTGATGATGATATGCTGTGCTCATGTCTAATCGTGAGCCGAAAGATTTGTGCATCGTCTGCCATAGTTCTGACGTGAATCGTGCATCCCGATCCGAAATGATGGAGGTGGGCACCCCGTGCCTCGAAACAACTTCTTTAAGATAGACGTCTGCGAGCGTGGAGAACTTATCCGTTTCCTTTATAGCCAGGAAGTGTGCAGACTTGGTGAGTCGATCCACGATCACCCATATGGTATCATTTCCCCGCTGGGATCTAGGTAAGCCCATAACGAAATCCATGGAAATTTCTTCCCATTTCCATTGCGGTATCTTGGGTTGCTGAAGTAGACCCGCTGGTTTCTGGTATTCAACCTTAACTCTCGCACAGGTCAAGCACTTGCCGACATAAGTAGCGATGTGGGCCTTCATGCTAGGCCACCAATAAGTAGTTCTGATGTCGTGGTACATTTTATCCGATCCTGGATGTACCGAATAGCGAGACGTGCGCTTCATCCATCACAAGTTCGCGTAGACCGCCATAAAGTGGGACCCAAATACGCCCCGTTACATAGTAGGCGCCGTCTGCCTTCTGTTCTAATCGTTGCCTTGAGCCGCGTAAGGCTTCAGCCTTGACGTTTTCGGGTTTCAATGCTTCTACCTGAGCATTTCGTATATGTGCAGGAAGGCTAGACTGAATCGTAAGCTGTAGCGCTCGTACGCGCCGAGGTAAAGTGTCTTTCCGACTGAGGGCGTCAGCCACAACATTGGCTTTGCCTGGATGGTACTTGATAGCGCATTCGTAATCGT
Source organism: Helianthus annuus (assembly GCF_002127325.2). Classification (NCBI taxonomy): domain Eukaryota; kingdom Viridiplantae; phylum Streptophyta; class Magnoliopsida; order Asterales; family Asteraceae; genus Helianthus; species Helianthus annuus. Next base: position 56,509,690 of record NC_035435.2, on the reverse strand, counting down.
TCAGTAACTCGACCCATCGCCGTTGACGCATGTTCAAATCCTTCTGCTTAAGGATATGCTCGAGACTCCTGTGATCGGTGTAAATCGTGCACCTGGTACCGTACAGGTAGTGTCGCCATATCTTAAGCGCGAAAACAACAGCTCCCAGCTCTAAATCGTGCGTCGTGTAGTTCCGTTCGTGAATCTTAAGTTGACGTGACGCGTAAGTAATGACCTTGTCGCGCTGCATTAATACACATCCAAGTCCCCGAATGGATGCATCACAATAAACCACGAAGTCATCTGTGCCCTCTGGCAGAGAGAGGATAGGTGCACTGCAAAGTCTATCCTTTAGGTGCTGAAAAGCAGTCTCCTGGGGTTCTCCCCAGCGATAGGTGACACCCTTCTGTGTCAGTAACGTAAGCGGCTGAGCAATCTTTGAAAAGTCTTTAATAAATCGTCTATAGTACCCTGCCAAACCCAAGAATTGGCGTATCTCCGTTGGTGTACGTGGTGCAGGCCAGTTTCTGATCGAATCTACCTTGGATGGATCGACATGGATCCCATCCTTGTTCACTACGTGGCCTAAGAAGTGGACTTCACGAAGCCAGAAGTCGCATTTCGAAAACTTAGCGTACAGCTGTTCCTTCCGTAGGAGTTCCAAAATAAGGCGTAGATGCTGCTCGTGCTCCTCCTGACTCTTGGAGTAGATTAGAATATCGTCGATGAAAACAATGACGAACTTGTCAAGATAGGGTTTGAACACCCTGTTCATAAGATCCATAAATACGGCAGGCGCGTTCGTTAACCCGAACGGCATGACAAGAAACTCGTAGTGACCGTAACGAGTTCTGAATGCAGTTTTGGAGACGTCCTCCACCCGGACTCTCAGCTGATGATAACCAGACCTCAAGTCTATCTTGGAATAGTAACACGACCCTTGCAACTGGTCGAATAAATCATCTATGCGTGGAAGAGGATAACGGTTCTTCACCGTTACCTTGTTGAGTTCACGGTAGTCTATGCACATCCTGAACGTACCATCTTTCTTTTTCACGAATAATACTGGAGCTCCCCAAGGCGAAGAGCTTGGTCGAATGAAGCCCTTTTCCAAGAGCTCTTGTAGCTGCTTTGACAATTCCTCCAATTCTGATGGAGCTAAACGATATGGTGCGCGAGCTATGGGTGCTGCTCCTGGAGCGAGCTCGATTTGAAATTCGACCTGACGGTGAGGCGGTAAGCCAGGTAAGTCTTCAGGAAACACCTGAGGGTAGTCGCGAACGATTGGAATATCCTCCAATTTCTTTTCCTTCACTGATGCATCCGAGACGAGTGCCAAGATTGCGGTGTGACCCTTCCGCAGACACTTCTGAGCCTTCAAGAAAGAGATGATGCCAACCACAGCACCACTCTTGTCGCCTTGAACCTCAAGAGGTTCCTGACCAGAACGGGGAATGCGAATGATCTTCTCACTGCATAAGATCTCTGCCTGATGTTGGGATAACCAATCCATCCCAATAACGATATCAAAACTTCCCAAGACTATGGGAATAAGGTCGATCGAGAATGTCTGACCGGCTAAGACGATACTACAACCCCTGACTATTTGCGTGGCTTCTAAACTCTTACCATTAGCTAGTTCTACGACGTGTTTGGTGTTTAGAGGTGTTGATGTACGTTTTAACAATTTACTCATTTTCAAAGACATGTAACTTGTATCCGCACCCGAATCAAATAAAGCAGTAACGTAAATGTTGTCGAGAAGAAACTTACCCATAACGACGTTGGGATCATTCCTGGCATCACCCTGCCCTAACACAAATGCACGACCCCTTGCCTCGTTGCCGTTGTTGTTTCCCCCGTTGTTGTTGTTGCCATTGCCCTGATTGTTGTTATTGTTGTTGTTGTTATTGTTCCTGTTCAGCTGAGGACAGTGCCTTTTGAAGTGCCCTTCTGCGCCGCAATGAAAACATCCTTTGTTGCCCTGTTGTTGATTCTGCTGTGCCTGTGGCTGCTGCTGGTTCTGGTTCGCAGGACGAGGGCTTCTACAATCCTTAGCCTCATGACCCATCTTGAGGCATCTTTGGCAGCGACCCTTGTTACACTGGCCACCGTGGTGTCTACCGCAGTTGTTGCACCTTGGGAGGTTCCCTCGATATCCGCCCTGCCTGTGGTTACCTGAAGAGTGTTGACTGGGACTCTGATAACTGTCAGTCTTTCGCTGCTGGGCCTGAGACTGAACTAAAGCTGATCCCTTGCTGGAATCCCCATCCCACTTTCTCTTACTGTCACTGGGAGTAGCAGGAGTAGCTGAAGTAGTAGCAGTAGCAGTAGCGCTGATGCGTTTAGGCAGTTTGTTCTGATCTACTGCCTGGTCTGTGATGCGGTGAGCGAGGCGTTGAATATCCTGGATGTTATCAAGATTAGCCGAAGTAACGTGGCTCTGGATCTCTGGCGCCAACCCTTTGAGATACAACTCAATGCACTTAATTGGAGGGTCCACCATAGTTGGACACAGCACGGCCAGTTCGTTTGACCTTTTGGTGTAAGCTTCAATTTCCGATCCAGTCATCTTCAGATGGTAATACTCATCCTCCAGCTTATGGATGTCTTCCTGAGTACAATACTCCCTCTTGATCAGTTCCTTGAATTCGTTCCAGGGTGTGGCGTTAGCAGCTGCCAACCCTAAGATCTGGACTTGGGCGTTCCACCAAGTTAGTGCTATTCCTTCTAGCGTGCCAGTGGCGTATTTCACCCTGCGAGCCTCAGGGCATTCACACATCTCGAACACAGACTCGAGCTTTTCAAACCAGTGGAGGAGTCCAACTGCCCCCTCTGTGCCGCTGAAAGTACTTGGACGACAGTCCATGAAGTTCTTGAAAGTGCAGACAGGTTGCTGCGCGTGTTGACCTATTGTGTACGAATAGGGCAAAGTTTAAATACAAGAGTGAATGCAGGATCTAAGGATCCTAGTATGAGTCTATACTGCAGGATATACTACCTGCTTGAGCAGCTGCAAGTGCCGCAGCAACTTGAGCTTGAACGAGAGCCTCTAGCTGGGCTTGAGTCATGTTAATTCGTCCAGACATGATCTTCATAGTAAAAGTAACGTAAGTGAGAGTGGTTCGCGAGTAGGGCGATGACAGAAAAGTGTAAGCACGTAGGTGTTCTCATGTAATAAAGTCATGTGTATCTAAGCGTAATGCGAGCAAAGTTCTATGCAGTTCTAGCAAACAGGCAATAAACATAAACCTTATTACCTAGGATGTTGAGTCTTGCACGTGGAGCGAAGCGTCGTTGTGGATCGTTGAGAGCACTGTTCTGGTTATAGTCTGGTTTTAATAAAAACGTTTTCCCCTTATTAAAACCAAGTTCTCTATAACTAATGGCTCTGATACCAATCTGTCACACCCCCAAAATCCACACGCGGAGTATCACCGCTTGGGAGCGTGACATGACCAGGATCAAGCCACCAATCATATTGAACATGTAATAAATAGTAATAATTATCCATCAATACGAAAAGTGTTTATCAAACCAACATAATTAAGTATAGCGGAAGCATTTAAGTAAACCCAAACATAAGTATTAATGTGTGAAATATCATAAGTGTTCAAATAGCATTCACGATCCTTTGCCCACAACGACCTGCTCCTCCTTGTGCAAGCTCCGTTAGTACCTAAGGTCCTGCAAGGCATGCAGCAGAGAGTCAACAACTAGTTGAGCGAGTTCACAGAAAGTAAATGCGTAACAGTAAGTTCATGAGTCTCAAGTGGCTCTACTGGGCCAATATAGGTTTCTATTGATGGGGGCTTCCCATGTCATTAAACCACTAGACTATGCGTAACCATAAGTGTTCTTCCCAACCGAGAACAGTAATACGTACAAGTTTACGTAGGATTTACGTAAGTATCCTTCACAACCGAGGATAGGGTACGTGGGGGTTTACGTAGGTTTTACGTAAGTGCCTGACACAACCGAGGCAATAGTGAGTATCCGTTCACGCAGGTTTTACGTGAGTATCCTTCACAACCGAGGATAGCGAGTAGCTTAGTTATACGTAGGTTTTACGTATGTGTCCTGCACAACCGAGGACGATGGTATGGTAGTCTAGTAACAATGTCCGTATGAGTCTATTCAACCTTATCCTTATCAATCCCATTCCCAACACCCCGGGAATCCCATGCCTTGGTAAGAGTGTGAACTCACCTTGGATTGCTCGGCAGATACACAATAAAAGGTTCTTGAACTAAAGTGGTCAACCACGTCCTAACAGGGTTACCACACACAAGTCAGGCTTTGACTTAGATCAAGTACACAGGTATTCCACAAGATAGCATATAGGAAAACACATTCGGATCATGGCAAGCACACAAAGTCACGTTCACAGTTAACTAGAATTTCCGGATTGGGCTCGCATAAGCTTAGGGCCTTGTGCGAGTCATCCATTGAAGCCCAAACTACCCGGCCCAACTTATAACACGCAAGTGCCATTGTGCGATCCAAGCAGACTTGTGTGATCTGCTTGGGTTGTGCGATTCATCTAAAACCCGGCCCAAAGATTAGAAGCCCAATAGGTGAACATATAGCCCAAATAAAATTAAACAACAATTATCCAATATAACTACGGCCCGATTAAACAACCTCAGGCCTTGTGCGATTCTACCGGATTGTGCGATCAGTTCTGGCCCAATCCAACTTATATACCCAGCCCAACTAAATAATGTGAAATTAGTTTGTGCAAATCCGATTTGTGTTGTGCGATCGGGCTAGCCTGACCCAACTAACCATTCGGCCCAAACAACATGTGCGATCCAACACTTCACTTGTGCGATCGGAGACCCCTTGTGCGGTCAGGGCCTCTTGTGCGACCCATCAGCTTGTGCGACCGACAACTTGTGTGCCTTGGGTCCTTGTGCGACCAAGGACTCTTGTGCGAGTTTCAAGCAATCAGTTACAAGTTTCCTTAATTTACTGAATTAGTTACATTGTTTCCAAGTTAACATATTCCAATCAACAAGTTTTCAGCCATTCTTTTAGCAATCATCGATCAAACCGGTTTGTTACAATCAAATCTCTAGAACCCTAATCAAGATCATAACACGAACACAACTAAGAAAATTCAAACTATTCGATTTACATGAGCATGTGGCCGGTCAACATAGCCTGACTTACTAGCACAACAACAAACTAACAAATCTGAATCATATATCGTAATAGCAATTTAACAATCATCATCGAATCAGTTTATGGTTATTCTCATGCAAATCCAATTATAAGAGCATCAATATTAGTTTACATCATTACAATCATGCATTCTCTAAGACATGTGAAGTCACATAACATAAACCAATCAAATAATCAAGCACTAACCGATTGAAAAGAGGATGGGTTTGATCCGAGCACAAAGATCTTCGGTGAAGGAGAGATTCTTGGCTGCCTTCGGTTTGCGAAAAAGAGAGAGAGAATAGCTAGGGTTTCTTGTGTGTGTTGTGATTTTGTAAAAAGTGGGGAATGGTTACAACACCCCCATATGTAAATCGGCTAAGGTAGGATGGGCCGAACCCATCACTTGGGCTGCCATCTAACCGGATACAAGTGATACGGCCCAAAGGCTTGTGCGGTCGAGTGTGTAGGTGTTGTGCGGTTCGAGTTTCATGTAACTTATATACATACACATAACGTATCATGTACACAATCATTAAACACATATCACATAACAACATAACACATATCACATAACAACATAACGTTCAATAAATAAGGTTCGTATATAATCACAAAACGTTCACCTACGTTACACAAAGTAGGTCTAAAGTTCGAGTTGTCACAGAGAAGATGACCAGAGCCGGAGAAGATGACCGGAAAACATGGGGGTGTGGGAAAGATGAAGCCTTGAAACTTTGTAAAGTGGGTCCCACCTTTAATTGTTTTGATTTATTTTTAAAAACAAAATAAATAAGGTGAAATACAAATAATACCCTTGCATTAAATAAACCTAACTGAATTATTTAACTCAGTTTGGTGTAAAGGACTTAAAGTGATACAAAACATGTGATTTAAGGACATAAATTAAAACTAAAACTTTTAAAGGGCATGTTTCAAAATTCAGGTAATACATAAAGGATGAAAAGTGAAATTTTCTCTATTAAAAATCATATTTACATGAATTACAACTGAATGTACTCATGCAAAATTGATATATATCCTCCTAGTAGGCCCGGTTATTGGGCTGGGCAGCCCGGGCGATGGCTGAGGCCCAAAAGTAAAACGGGCCCAAAATTTAAAATTTTGTTTATGCATATTATAAGAATAATAGGGGAGGGGACCTTATAATATAGCCGTGAGTATTCTAGTTGGTTTGTATTTGAGTTTAGTTTATAAAGGTTGTTTGTTCGATTCTGTGTTTTGCCGCATTTTTTACATTTTTAAATTTTTTTTTTATGGCTTGTAACAGGCTTTGACTTTTTTTATTTATTTCCAGGTTCAGAAACTTTTGTTTGTGACGCAACTTTCCATATTCTATTTTTCACACATTAAATTTAAGTTGTCCATTAGTTAATACTAGTGTTTTATGCTCATATGTTGCTGCTTATTGGTGAGATTAGTAAATCTTGTTGCTAGCAAAATTGCTTGTATGGATCTTGGATGATTGATATTTTAGCTATTGGATGTTTACAGGCGATGTAGCTGCTGCAAATTATTTTGCTACACCTACTTTTTTTGTTTATTTTATTACAATTATCGTCGTATTGTGATTTCTTGATTTATAAAAGATGAGTTTATATAATAAGGAGTGGGCCCAACTTTTTGTGTAGCCCGAGGCCCAAAATTTTTTTAACATTCTCAAAGACGGCCCTGCCTCCTAGGCATAATTTTGAGAAAAAAAAGGTCTCATTGTTATATATTACATTGTTGTTTCATAATAAGTCTTTGTCCATTTTGGAGTGTCTTTATCTAACAAGCAAATTTTTCATGTTAGCTTAAACGTATAAAATAGTTGATGTGATTTTTAGAGAACCAATTTTACGTGACAAAAATGAGAGTTCACGAGGGATTAAACTTGTACATGGAAGACAAATTGATATAATTTTCTGAAGTAGAGACTAAGGGGTTGTTTGTTTAACTTTTAATGAGCCTCTTAATTGTTCAGATCTGGTTCAGCATTTAATGGTTCAGACTGTTTGTTTCGTGAGCAGAAATCTAAATGATTCAGGCATTTGTCTCTGAATTGTTAAGCATTATACTGAGTCTAAATGGTTAAGACATCTTATATGAATTGGTCTGGTTCAGCATTTAATGGTTCAGACTATTTGTTTTGTGGGCAGAAATCTGAATGATTCAGACATTTGTCTCTGAATTGTTAAGCATTATACTGAGTCTAAATGGTTAAGACCTCTTATATGAATTGGTCAAACATTTGCCTCTGAATAGTTAAACATTATCCTGGCTCTTAATGGTTCAAACCTCTTACTGGTTCAACACTTTATGGTTCGGACCTTTTACTGGTTCAGCACTTACCTATTCAGAAGTTGTCAAACAGCCCCAAGTTGGTTAGGATTTGAGTTTTTTTAAATTAAATGACGCTCCAATGCATGCATTGTTATGTGTGGTCGTTTTGTACAGTATTCGGTGCGATACGGGTACAAAAAAAATATCAAAACCGATTCGTATCAAAACCAAAACCATAAAAATTAATACCAATATTGGAACCGATATTGTTTAGGCGGTATTGCAACGGATTTGGGGATATTAAAATTTTGATAACGCTTTATGGCCATGAAGCCACGTCAGCCCACGATCACCCTTCACTAGCCCACACCGTGTGGGCTTATAAAACTCATATGGTTTAGTTTAATGTACTTACCGGTTAATACCTAATTTACATAATGGTTTGTGTCCACTTTATATCTAATAGATGAAGGTTTAAGTCCTTAAGAAGTGATACTACTCTGTTCCTTCGCTTCTTGCGATGAAAACTTGATATACGCACAAAACAATAAAGTTACTTACTGATTTGATATTGGCAATGCAAAAATATCGAAGCTAACTCGTATGGAAACAAAAAATATATAATGGATGCCGATACTAATAGTGGATGTTGTTAAGTTGGTATTGGATCAGTATGGTATCGTTAGGATACTATTAGTAGTTAAATAATATACTATACTCAAATCCCGGCCTCACTTTTGAGGAGACCACTAACCAAGCTACTTTGGTTTTTATTATTCATTTATGCATCAAACGTACATATATTGTAGAATACGTGGTAGAGATTGAGTTCATGGAGTTATGATATATTAGAGAGATAAAGTTATGACATGTTAATATGTTAATTTGTACATATATTTTGTATTTAAAAATATAAATAAAATTATGAAATGGTAATATGTTAATTTGTGTATTTTACAATTAACCTTCAGTTATTTAATATCATGATTATATAAAACAAGATTTAATAAAAAAAAAGTTATTAAAACCTATAATAGGGAAGGAAAGAATGTTGTTCGGCCGGATTGCATCGCCAAATAAGGTGTGCTAAGAGCATTCCCATCCGGTCCATCATATTTAGTGTGTGGGGTTTTTAAAATGTAAAGAGTATAAAAAGTGGTTGTGAGTAGAGGAGAGAGAAAATATTACTGTTCATCTGTATATTTGGGGGGACACTGTTCACCCACTATAATTTTTTAATATATATTGAAAGTGGTTGTGAGTGAAAGAGAGAGAAAAATGTAATATATATTGAAAAGGAGAGAGAAAAAGTATTTGTTTTTAGTGGAAATATATTGATATAGGAGTTGTTTTTTAGTGAAATGTATGTATATTTTTAGTGGATTGGATGTGAATGCTCTAACCATCTCAGAGGTTTGCTTTATGCGTTTAACTTCCAACCAGATTTTATATAATGTTTAGAGGGTGTTTGAGATTACGTTTTGAAGTGATTATTTGATTATTGCGTTTGTAAAACATAAATAATCTAAATAAGTGTTTGGATGAAAAAGTAATTATCTGCCTCCAAAACGCAGTTTTGGAGAAGTATGTACCTACATGCTTTTTCAAAACGCGGTTTTGAAAACGCAAAATCTATTTTGAAAACGCATAATCTATTTTGAAAACGAAACACCAAACGCCCCCTTAATATGGAGAATTTAAAAAATTATTAGGCGCTAACACATGTCACAAGATCCTCACAGCTGGTACAAAAGAACGTTGAGCTGGAGTGAATGTCTATATGCCACGTCACCTCTAGTACAAGACCAAGCTTGGTTACGTTAGAAGGGACAAAATGGATATGCCACCTGGTCGGACAGCTGGCAAACACCCAGCTGGCGTCCCTTCTCCTCCACAAATCTCCTGCTATAAATATAAGGCTCAACCTCCAGGTTTAAGATCCGTTTTCTTACTCTCTCACTATATACACACACTTATAACCTCAAAGCGATTACTGATTCTCACGCCGGAGGGTAATTACAAGGAAAACCCCCAACCTCTCCTCCTTGTAACGAGTTCACCGGTGTTGATTCGTTTTGTAGGATCAATAGGAAGAAGCCAGTCATTGTTGAGTGAAGAAGGAAGATTGAACCGATTTACACGAGACAATTCGGCCGAGTAGCTTAGAGTTACTTAGTGTTTCTTCAATTTAGTATTTAGGATGTTATAATATAACATAATGGGTTTTAATTCAAACCTATCACAAAAGGATACTAGAGATAAGGACCAATGAGAATAACGAACTCTTTGATAGAAGATCGGGTTTAACCAACTCAAGATAAAAACGGGTTTAAAAATAAATCCCCCCCCCCCACACACACACACACACCCTTTTGTTTGTGAGTACGATCACAATAGAGAAGGAAGGTATGTGTGATAGAGAGAGAAAACTTAGGAACCCCCCCCCCCCTCAACGGGTTAGGATTCAAGTGGTGCATTGAAAAGCAACACTCAATGCACAAACGAATAAAAACACATTCAACAGAAAATAACAAACACGGCAATTTTAACATGGTTTGGTTTCGGTGTGAGACTTATGTCCACAACTGCAACTAGGGATTTTCTTTATTAGCTAAGACAAAAGATTACAAAATTAGGGTCTTTAAACTTAAAGACCAAAAGACTAAACGAGTCTACCTTCTCTATTGTAATGTCGCTCCTTGTTCTCCAAATCCAATTATATCGACCCAAGCAAAACGGCCACAAAATGAGACCACCGACTAATGGCCCGAAAGACTGCAACTAGCAATCAAAATCGAGGAACCAATTACGACCGCTATTTTTAGGGACCAATACGAGAGCACCTTATTTTGCGATGGATGTAGTACATAACCTCTAAAAAAAGTCTCGTTTTTTTAAAATACTTAACAAATCAATTCAAATTTCCAAAAATATACAAATACAAATCAAACATGATATATCCAAAAGGATACATTACACTTTTCGTCCTTTATGTTTGTACCTGATTGCAACGGATAGCCTTTAACTTCAATAATTACAGTCACAATCCTTTATTTGCAAAACACATTACACTCTACGTCCTTTATCCCTAACTATGTTAAAATTTTCAGTTAAGTTTTTTTCACTTAAGGGTATTCTGGTCAATTTATCCTTTTATTTAAAGGTATAATAAGTAAAACGAAAAAATAAAATAAATAATTATTAAATACATCTATGTATGTATGTGTGTGTTAGGGCTCACTTGTTATCTTCTCCCACATAAATTGACCACCAACCCCACCGCCCCCCTTTCTTCTCCGGTGAAATAGCCCCCGTTCTCGCCGCACCCACGTACCAACCCCTCCCCTCCCTATCATCTCCTACAGCAAACTCCGACCTACTCCGCCGTCTATCATCTCCTTCAGCAAACTCCGACGACCTACTCCGCCGTTCTCCTCCCCTCGCCAGTGCTCATCTTCCTCTTCTTTGAAAATACGCAGAGAGCTTGTTGAATTGTAGGTGTTTGTAGTGTGGTAGCAAAGATGAATGGATTTGATATGTTGAAATCTTTAATTCTGGTATGTTCAATTCTGGTAAAATCTGTTGGATTTGGGGTTAGGGACTTAAAAGTTAGGGGTGCCAGAGCTTGGAAAGTGTTCGGTGAGTATCGTGCAGATTAATACATATATCAGATTTTAAAGATATAAGTTTGTACAATCTCACTGGTAGTTTGAAAACAACTGTTATACAATTTTGATTTATTTTTTAGATGATCCAGAGATTGCATTTGATTCTAGAAATTTCATTCGTATTTAATTTCTTTCTGATGTGAACTGTGACCATGTTGTTTAGTAAGTCATGAAGAATCTTGCTTTTCCTTTGTGAAATTGATTGATTTAAATATATCCCTTTAATCGAAATCGAACTGTGAACTTGTTGTTCATAAACTCAAAGCATGAAAAAAGTTGCTTTTTGCTTGTAAAATTGAATTTGATATGAATTCTTCAAATATCCTTTTCATCCATCGAGTAAGGAAATGAAGTCCTTTTAAATCATTTTGCAGAAGCATAGAATTAGATAAATTCTTGGTGTAACGCCGGAGATGGTGCTTTGCCGGTGACATAGAAACGACGGTGAGGGTGGGTGTGGGTTAAAGTGGCGAAGACAGGGTGGGGTGGGGGTGACGACGGTGAGGGTGGGTGTGGGTTAAAGTGGCGAAGACAGGGTGGGGTGGGGGTGGGGTTGGGGTTAAGTTATTATATTATATTTAAATAAAAAAGATGGGGTCCATTAGTTATTGAATGATTAATTATTAGGCATTTAAATAAAATGATGAATTGACCATATTGCCCTTAAGTGAAAAAACTTAACTGAAAATTTTAACTTAGTTAAGGACAAAGGACGTATAGTGTAATGTGTTTTGCAAATAAAGGACTGTGACTGTAATTATTGAAGTTAAAGGCTATCCATTGCAATTAGGTACAAACATAAAGGACGAAAAGTGTAATTTACCCTATCCAAAATCTCATAAATAAATATGTATGTATTGAACAAAAAAAACTCTATAAATGCATAAATTTGTACAAATATAACAATCTAAAAGTTTATTTATTTATTTTTTTTTTTTTTTTTTGAAAGGTAACTGTCAATAACACAAGGCCGACCCAAGACGGGCCGCCAACAGAACAACTACAAAACTTACTACGAAAATATATTGGGATTTTTATAATTACTAGTTCTTTGTGGGCGGTGCGTTGTTTGGCTCATGAAAAAGTAGCGAAGTTTTTGTGAATGATGAATCTTCGCTTTGGTGGCCTTATCATCCATAACAAGTTAGCATTATGCCAAGCCAAACAAGAAATGGGATCAAGAGAATATGTAGCCAACGTGCAACATGACAACGAGCATATAGATAACCAAACGCAGTATATATTCATGAATATGCCATTAACTATTTCCAAACAAATATGATTTTTCTATGTAATTTGTAAATTAAATATGCACCCTTCACTTCTATTTGAAGTTTATTTTGGTAGGTAATTTTGAAATAGTTTTATTCTTCGGTCAAGATTGATTAGGTTTTTTATTCCTATTTATATCTACTTGCATCTCTTGATTAATAAAATAATAACACATAAAAACTACAAAAAGGGTCAATAGTTCAACAAAATAAACAAACGCTACCAACTAAAGCTAGAAATACAAATCGTCCCACAAATGTTACTGAATACCTCAAGTGATTTAATCATCCGAGTGTTTCAATAATATGAATACAAAACTTTCACTTCAAATCTATAAAGCTGGAGCAACAAAATAACAAAAACCCGAACACAGAAAGTTTTTGACTTAGATTTCTGAATTCGCGGATACTTGGCGTTCAATGTGTTGAGTGGCTTCCTCGATAGAGAGTAGTTGTTGCATTAACGAGGCGAGTTTGTCAACATTGTCCTTTTTTATATGTGCGGGCACCTTTTCCTCGTACCCCTTGGCACTCATCGCCTTGTTTAAACTGTCTTTTTGCCTGCTCAGATATAGAGACGTCAAATCAACCAGGTGAAAACAGAATCGAGATGAGAAAATAAACAAAGAACGCTAAACAAATGGTTTAGTCAAATCGAACCAACAAAGTCAAACGAATTGAAAGTCACAACCTCCTAAATTGTTTTATCCAAGACATTTAGATTATTATTGTAATAATACTTCTGTAATATTTACTCTGTATAAAACACTAAAAGTAACATACTTACGTATCCTATAGTGGATAAATAAACTTAGTTACTACTTGAAATATCAGTGTGTTTTAATTTTAATAAAAAACATTATTACTAGAAGCATCGCATAACGCTCTATTCGTTCATTCGGTAAACAAGCTGTCATAAGTAACTGACATTATTATCTTTAAAAAGGGTAAAATTTTGATATTATGAAAGTTAGGATATATATGATGTTGCCCGTTCTAAATGAAAAAAAAATAATGTTTTCGGAGAAAGCTCAAGCCCAATCCGGGTCCATCCTGGAAATTTTGACCCGTTACCCATCCCGCTTATCTTACCACTCTAAAAGTAACTCCACAAAACTATTATTTAATCTACACCAGGAAGCTGGTTATAAGTAACTAATATTATTTTCGTTGTTAAAAGGGTAAATGTGACATTATGAAATTTAAATATATGTGAAACTGCCCTTTTCCTACCATCATTAATATATTATTACTACATGAAGAAAGCTAGTAATCATTAAGGACAGGTTTGCTTACTTCTGCAATTCTGTAAACTTAGCATTGAGCTTTTCTCGTTCCTTATTAACGTCAATAGCTCCTTGATTCTTCAGATAAACTGAAAGCGCTTCGTTTACAACTGCCACTGTACATCCAACTGGAGCAGGATCGTTTTCACCGAGTACCTGACAGTTGCAAATCCCAAAATATATGTTATACTAATATTTCTAAAATATACCTTTAAAGCTTATAAGTATTCATACCTTCAAAGATGATAAATTGGCTAGGGTTGTAACCTCCATTTCATGGCGCCTTAGAAGGTCTGCAATTTTGTCGGTTCGAGACACTGCAAAACCCGCTCGCCTAAAAAATGGGAGAATATTTCATTATTATTAAATAGTAAAATTTCAAATTAATTGAAACAGTGCAATCAGCGAATTAACAAGTACCGAGTGAGCAAAAACAGGTGACAAGCAGAACATTATATACATAACAAAGTTCATGCTTATAAATAGGGGGTGGTGCTAAAATGCACCACCTCCCTTTGCTAAAATTAGCATGCATATCTACGCTAAATTGAGCTCCTTTTGTGGTTTTTGTCATTTTTTGTGTTTTTTAACTTTCAATTGCACCCTTATACTTTAAATAACTTGTGTTTGTTAATTATACCGATTGTCGGTATTGTACTTGTGGAGTTTTTCCTTTCGGTTGGCATACTGGGTGTCGGTACTGTATCGATACCCGTAACGAACCACTCGACCCACCAAATTGGTCACCCCTAAATGAAAATAACAAATTCGAAACCATTTAATAACACCACGTACTTTTCTTTCGTTTCCCCTCTAATCGATCTGAACGACTTCACCGCAGCCTCAACTGTTTCCATCTCAAACTCTATCTCATCATTTGTCCAGGACTGTAAAATAGTAAAAAAAAAAATAATAAGTAACATAACATCTCACCGTCAATTGATCCGACAAAAGCTGGTCAAAAGTCAAAACTAGTTAAGACATAACCTCAACAACGGACGGATATTCGCATATCATAATGGACTCCTCACGTGTATGATTCTTCGGTGAAGGAAGTCGTTGCCATAATTCTTCAGTAACAAACGGCATAAATGGATGGAGCAATCTTAACCCTGTATCCAAACACACCCACAGTGTATCTTGTGCATAACCCTTAGCAGATTTGTCATTATCGCCAAAGAAGTAAGGTTTAATTACTTCAATGAAAATATCACAAAGCTGAGACTGCCACCACGCGTATACAGCACTTGAAGCATCTGAAAACTCGTAAGCGTCCATCGACGATATAGTTTTTGATATAGCTTTGTTTAGTACGGAAAGTATCCATTGGCAACTAAATGGCATCTTCTGTGGTTCAATCGTTGCTGGAGGGGTATATTCGTCACCAAGTTTACTCATGGCAAACCGAACAGCATTCCATAATTTATTGCACCATTGTCGGTATCCAACCACACGTAATATGTCGAGATTTATTTTATCCGACTAGAATCATGCAAAGACACAATGTTAGTATCTGTAAGGATGGAATTCGTTATAATATATAAGAATATCCATTTTGGCGGTTTATCTATTAGTTAAATATAAAATATAAAATATAATTTAGATTGTACCTGAGCTGTGTAAGAGACGAGGGCAAAACGAAGGGCATCTGCACCACATTGGTCAATGCCATTAGGAAAATCCTTTTTTTGCCCCTCTTTGGCGACTTTCAACTCAGAGGGATCCAAATTACCCTGCTCGAGTCTCTTGATAAGATCTTCCAATTTTATGCCACATATGACATCCATGGGGTCCACCACATTGCCCAAAGATTTGGACATTTTGCGCCCATGTGCATCACGAATCATGGGATGTAAATAAACCTACACAATAATTCAAATGCGTATCTAATAAAAACTCATGTAGACATAATATTTGTATGTATATAGTATTGAATCATGCCTAAAGAAGATACATGTTAACATTCTACATTTGAACAGAAACGGTATGTCTTCAAAATAACTTAAAAACTTAACGAACCTTTTTGAAAGGTACATCACCTCCCAATTTCATGCCAAGCATCACCATACGGGCAACCCAGAAAAACAAAATGTCGTGGCCGGTTTCAAGAACAGAAGTCGGGTAAAATGTCTTCAAATCTTGGGTGTTTTCGGGCCAGCCCAATACAGATAATGGAAAAAGCCCAGAAGAAAACCAAGTGTCTAGAACATCAGGATCTTGAGCCAACTGAAGCTTCTTTCCAGGGAAGATTTTCTTTGCCTCCGCTTCAGCATCTTTCTCATTAAGAGCCACCACCCAATGGTCTGTGTAAGCCCCAAGTTCTTTTAGTTCATCGTCTTCCAATGTAACATACCATGCGGGAACACGATGACCCCACCAAAGTTGCCTTGATATGCACCAATCACGAATGTTCTCAAGCCATCTGAGAAAACAAAAATTCAATATTGAATGTGCATTGGATAAGAAAATTAATATAAGTATAACGATAACCAAGATGTGCAAACATGAAGGGTCAGGGGTCAATGTACGATACCAATAAAGTATAAGAAAAAGTGAAAGCTTGAATGAAGCAGGTGAAGTAGATGTGACAGTTTTGACCCTTGCTCAAGACTTGATACATTCAAGATATAGGGGTGTAAACGGGCCAAGCTGCTCGTGAGCTACTCGAGATCGGCTCACAAAAAGCTCAAAAGAATCAAAAGCTTATATGATTGAGCTTCATTTATCGAGCTCGAGAGCCTAAACAAGCTTGTTATTTATATAATTTTTATTTTATATTTATATATAAACTATTGTTGTACATTAAATTATGATATGATACGAATAACTAAACAGTGTGTGTGTGATATATTGTGTTATTTATAAAATTTATAAAAAATAATAATTATAACTAGTATATAATAAACGAGCCGAGCCCGAGCTTAAAGACCTACTCACGAGCCGAGCTTGAGCTTGAGCTTTGCAAACAAACTTCAAACCAAGCCGATCTCAAGCTCTCATAAGTTATAGGAGCCCAAGCTCGATGGCTCGGCTCATTTACACACTTACAGGATACGTGTTATATTCAACGGATTAGTCAAGTAAATTCCAAAAACTAACTCATAGAAAACATACCAAATGGGCCAAACAGTTTGAAAGCCGTCCAAAGTGTAACTTTAATGTATAATACCTCCTAATCAACTTAGTCACAAAACTAGATTATTTCTATCACTATTATTATCATTATTGTTATTATTATTACTATTATAATATAACTTCTGTAATCACATTCAAAGGACTAATTGTGTAATCAAAATTTGAAATAAAACGCAACGATATTCAGATCTTGACGCGTACAAAAGTATCCCATTTTAACCCGACCCTTATATGCCAAGTGCCAACATTAGTTTGTAGGTACTAGGAAACAATCAAGAAGGTTCATTTACATTGATTGCTAATTAAAAAAGTTGAAAAAAAAAACATCTCAAATGTTACCTTCTCCATTCAGCAGCATATTGTTTTGGCATTATCTCGATTTTCTTATTAGTGTCATCCATGACAGCATCAAGAGCTTCCTTAGCTATACCATTGCAGTTAACATACCACTGTGGTTTTATCATAGGTTCAACCACATCATTGCTTCTAGAACATACCCCTAGCCTCATTTCATTCTTCTCTTCCCCTTTATACAGTCCCTGAGAAAATACATGTTGCCAATTACACATTTACAACGAATAGTGATGAAAATATAAGAATACCTTAGCCTTCAAAGCCTCGGTTACAGCCACACGAGCTTGAAAACGTGGCATCCCAACAAAATCAGAACCTCCATTACTGTTTATCTTCCCGTCATCAGTGAAAATGTTGATAAATTCCAGTTTATGACGCTTTCCAACCTCAAAATCATTTGGGTCGTGAGCTGGAGTTATCTGCAATGACCACCTTTAAATCATCACAAGAATTCAACACACTAATAACATCTTTATTGGACGTGACAAAATGGTCAAGTCAGACCGGACCGGATGTGTGGAGGGTCAAAACAGGTTCGGTCAAATGAGTAATTTTTGGTATGGTTCTGGTTGGTTGAGATAACCCAGAACATTTTTGTCTAAAAGTACACTTTGGGTGACTTTCAGCCATTTGACACATTTAACCGATCTCTTCTCAAGCCATATGCGAGACCCACTTTAAGCCAGTGGATTTTAGGCTGCAAACGAACCAAATCGAACGTTCAGCGAACCGTTCGGCAGGAAGTCCGTTTGCGTTCATACATTTACGTTCGTGAGCGTTTGGTAACGTGTTCATTTATAATCATTTGTGTTCATGTTCGATAGTTCATTTGTGTTTTTAGTTTTTTATATTTATTTAAATACTTCAAAATTCGGACAAATAAAATGTTTAATAAGTATCCGTGTATTATAAATATATATATTTTGTTCATGAACGCTTGTTTGTTTGTTTGTGTTCATGAACGTTCGTTACCTAAAGTTAGCAAACGAACACAAACACTTTCATTTCCTTAACAAATGAACACGAACAAATCAACTGAACATTTTGTTTGGTAAGTGTTCACGAACAACTTGTGAACATATATATTTCCTTAACAAAAGAACACGAACAAGGTATTGTTCGTCTTTGTTCGGTTCGTTTGCAGCCCTACCCATTCAGATAAAAATGAGTCAAATTTCCCAGTTCTAATATTTATAAAACTATTTTACCTTCACTGCACCAGTTCCGAAATTTGGGTCAACAAGTATAGAATCACAAACTATAGGAAGTCTTCGTCCATTAAATGGATGGCTAGCAAACTTTCCATGAAGATGTTTGTATCTCGGGTCATCGGGATGAACAGCAATAGCAGTATCTCCAAGCATTGTTTCAACTCTAGTAGTAGCCACAATAATTTCTCCGAGATTTTCCTCTAAAGGGTATGCAAATGATGTTAAAACGCCAAACTCCACCATGTTTGTATACCCAGGAACCTTTAGAGGTGTCTTCTCTTTAATATCAATATAATCAACCTACAAACACAGCAGTACAACGTAAAATAAAATAAGTTGTTGCTACTATGTGTGATAGTGTGAAAAAAGAAAAACTGTGTACCTCGATATCAGATATCGCTGTTCGCAGCACACAATCCCAGTTGACTAACCGTAAATCTCTAAAGTGAAGGCAAAAGATAAACCAATTTTGATCAAATGATAACTTACGAAAAACTGAACCTCATTGACACCAATAATAATACCTATATATAAGACCCTCATTATAAAGCCTGACAAAAGCTTCTGTTACAGCATTTGACCGTTTCTCATCCATTGTAAAGCACTGTCATAAAACAAAACAAACCAAAAGGTTCAAAACTCTTAACGATACAAAACTCTTATAGGTTCAAATGTAATATACAAATGAAAAGAAAAAAACTTTATTGGTTTTTACCTCACGTGACCAATCTAGAGATGCACCCAATCTCCGAAGTTGTTTTAGTATCGTTCCACCATACTCATTTTTCCACTTCCAGACCTTTCATCAATACCAAAAAAATGGGAACTTTTTAGAAGTACATCATTATAATGTCCCAGCTGATGATCAATGAGTGTCACTTATTAAACAATGACGTAATGTAAAGAAGGTCAAACTCACTTCAGATACAAAATTTTCTCGGCCCACATCATGACGTGTCAATTTTCTTTCCCTCATGATTTTTTTCTCCACCACAACCTATCAGTGAGGCAGTGTCAGAAATATATATAAAAAAAATTAGCCACATATCATATAATGGAAACAGAGATGGCTAGGGCTGCAAATGAACTGAACGTTCAGCGAACAATTCGTGAACCGTTCGGTGGGAAGTTCGTTTGTGCTCGTTCGTTTAATAAATGTATGAATATGGACAAGAAATTTCGTTCGTTTAGTTAAACGAAAGAACATGAACAGAGAACGTGTTCATTCATTTATGCTCATGAACGTTCGGTAACGTGTTCGTTTAATAGATGTACGAACAAGAACAAAAAAAATCCGTTCATTTAGTTAAATGAAAGAACATGAACAAAGAACGTGTTCGTTCATTTATGTTCATGAACGTTCGGTAACGTGTTTGTTTATGTTTGTTTGTGTTAGAGAGTTCATTAGTTTTTTTAGTTTTTATATTTATTTAACGACTCCAAAATTCCGACAAATACAATGGTTAACAAGTATCAGTGTATTATATATTTTGTACATAAACGCTTGTTTGTTTTCGTTTGTTTTCGTTTGTTTCCGTTTGTATTCAACAACATTAGTTTGTGTTCATGAACGTTCGTTGCCTAAAATTAATACACGAACACGTTCATTTCCTTAACGAACGAACACGAACATAAAATCTCGTTCGGTAAGTCTTGTTCGTGTTCGTTCGGTTCGTTTGCAGCCCTAGAGGTGGCCGTTTGTACCCACTTATTTATGCATGGGTCAATTTAGGCTCTGTAAACGGAGTGAAACGGATAAACTCGTACCAATTAACTTAAGAAAAAACAGTGTTAAATGTAAAAAGTTTCTAAAAGTGTATATTTTTATTTTGGTGGGCATATTTGAGACAAATTACTTATTATTAAGAAGAAAAACTCAGAATAAAAAGTGTTTCGAGTTAACTTGACCTTCTGACCAACCCACCGTTTTGCCAACTCTAGTATTTATATCTTAGAAGATCAACCGAACCTGAGTTGCTATTCCTGCATGATCCATCCCAGGCACCCACAGTGTATTGTATCCTGACATTCTCCTCCAACGAATAATTGTATCCTGAATAAATGAATTTCAGCAACGAACGTATAAATGAAAGAATTTAAAACCACAACTTTTATACAGAAAGACGAGTGTTAAACCTGGATGGCAGCAGTTAGGGCATGACCGATATGTAAAGCTCCAGTCACGTTAGGAGGTGGAAGAACCTGCATTTACATACAAACAAAACCATTATACCCATATTACAATAACCAACCGTTTTTTATAGTTTATAAATTTATATATGAATCAGAATAGAAAATATCAGATGTAAAGTGGCAAAGCCCTCACAATTGTGAATGAAGGTTTGGTGCTATTGGAATCTGCCTGAAAGAAAGCAGAGTTTTCCCACCATGCATACCATCTACAAAAAAATAACTTTATATAAACAACACAACTTTAGGAAAAAAACTTGAAACCGATGGATGCTGTAAAATATAAAAACTCAAAGCAAAACGTACGATTTCTCCACTGCCTCGGGAGAGAACTGTTTTGCCATTTGCTTAGAAAGCTTTTTCTTATCACCAAGTGGTGTTTCCGGGTCGATAAAATCTTCAGGATTTTCATCTCCTGCATCAGCGCGGGCAAGCTTCTTCTTACTGGCTTTCGAGGAAGTAGAGCCTTGTTGAGCCTTGAGTGCAAATCAATTAACATCAAAATCAAATTAACTTCATAAACATAAAAAAAACTCGCTAAAATATGATATTATTTACAAGGAAAATTAAATTTCAGTAATCCAAATACCCATTGACCGATAATAATCCATACCGGCAATGTCACCAATAACCCACCTAACTTTAATTTCCGTTACCAAGAACAATCTCATAACAAAGAAGTAACTTTGTGTGCCCCTAACTTCAATCCATATTGTTTTAAAACAGTTTACAACATTCTAATTGGGATAAAAATCAAGAGACAGGCCATGTTACTTTTCCGTTAAACCAGCATTTCCATTGGCAACCAGTGGCGGATTCAGAAAATTTTTTAGTGGGTTCGTTTTGATATATTCTCACTAATTTTTTTCCAAATCATACAAGATTTTCACTGTTTTTTTCTATTTTTCCAAACCGAGTCACAAAATAGAGCTGGATCCGCCACTGTTGGCAACGAACGTAAAAGTTTGGATTGCCATTGGTCACATTAGCAGTATGAATTATTATTGGTCAAAAAGCCGTAGTTTAAATCCAAATCGCCAAGCTATAAAATACCTTCAACTTAGCTGCTTCGGCAGCTTTTTGTGCAGCCTTTTGTTTCTTCAACTCTTTCTCTTTCGCCTGCTCATCAAATAGAACAAATAAAGCCTCAAGTACACAATAACATATAAGTAATGCTAATAAATTCAAAATCAAATAACTACAACAATTGACCTTCTCTTCTTTCTTCTTCTTCCTCTCAAGCTCCTCCTCTGTAAGTGAAACCTCCGGATTTAAGCTTGCCATAATGTTACCTCCTACTTCTGATATTCAAATTTTAACTTGCGTAAAACCTAATTAACATACACTTCAACATCAAAACCTATACTAAATCCTACAATAGACCACTCAATCTACAACAAATTACGCATAATTCAAGCAGAAAATGAAACGAATCAGTAAGCAACGGTGATTATTGTAAAACACCAATGAACTACAAAAATTGACCAACTGAATACAGATAATGTTTAGCTAATTAACATCAAAACCGAATTGAATTTATACGCACGTACAAAATCTATACTAAAATGGAGTATATCCTACAAAAGAAGATTCAATCTACAAAAAGTTACGCATAAATTGAGTATACATATGAAGCAAATCAGTGAAAAAACGGTGATTGTTGTACAGATAGGCATGAATTACATGAATTGACTAACTATAAACAGATAATGTTTACCGAATGGAGATGGAGTCGCCGGAAGCTGTGAAGAAGATGAACGGGGACTGTGGAGTATTTCGGGATTGCGGCTAGGGTTAGGAGGAGAGGTAAAGAAATATAGAAGAAAAGTTTCAACTCAAATTGTTTGGTTACCACAATATTTTTAACTTTTACTATAACCTGTGGAGTTCGCATTATTATGGTATTCACTAGCAAAACAAGCTCATCCATTTCATTTTGAGTTAATATAGGTGTTTTAAATTTTAAGATGAGTTAAGATGGACCAAATAAAATTAGTCACTAGGTTACAATCGGTTAATAAGTGGTGCATAAAAAAACAGAGTATGTCAGGATCAGTATGAGATAAAACCCAAACGGGTCAGTATATTTTGAGATAAAATCACTAAACTAATTACAACTCGTGGATATCTATTCACAACTACGACTTCACCAATCGTCGTCGTAGTACTCTTCCTTCGTTCTTCGTTTAAAAATACTAAAAATTTTAAAAATAATAAAAATAAATTTCTAAAAAATCAAGAAAATTGTAAAAAAAATCAAAATATTCTAAAAAATCCAAAAAAAATCCTAAATAATCAAAAAATTCAAAAAAAATCCTAAAAATTCTAAAAAATCAAAAAAAAAATCTGAAAAATCCAAAAAAATTCTAAAAACTCAAATAAATTATAAAAATATCAAAAACAATCTAAAAAATCAAAAAAAATCTAAAAACTCAAAAACAATTCTAAAAAAATTGAAAATCATAAAAAATCAAAAAAATTAAAAAATAAAAAAAATAAAAATCTAAAAATTCTAAAAAAATTAAAAAAAATCTAAAAATCCAAAAAATTCTAAAAGATCAAAAATTTTTAAAAAAATCAAAAAAAATCTAAAACAATCATAAAAATTCTAGAAAATCCAAAAAAGCCAAAAAAATATAAAAAATTAAAAAAATATGAATTTTTATAATTTTTTTTATTTTTTATAGTGTTTTTGATTTTTTAGAATTTTTATGATTTTTAATTTTTTAGAATTTTATTGATTTTTTAGAATTTTATTGAATTTTTAGAGTTTTTTGGATTTTTTTTTTAATTTTTTTGGATTTTTTAGAATTTTTATGATTTTTTTATTTTTTAGAAATTTTTTTGGTTTTTTTGATTTTTTTATTTTTTAGAATGTTTCTGACTTTTTAGAGTTTTTTATTTTTTTTACAATTTTTTATTTGTTTTATTTTTTTAAATTTTTTTTGATATTTTAGAGTTCTTTTGATTTTTTATAATTTTATTTTTTGATTTTTTTATTTTTATAAGTTTTTTTGAATTTTTAGGATTTTTTTAGAATTTTTTTATTTTTTTGAATTTTTTTAAATTTTTAGAATTTTTTTGATTTTTTCGAACTTTATAATTTTTATAATTTTTTTGTATTTTTTATTTTATGTTTTTTTAATATTTTAATTATTTTTTCATCTCATCCTAACCAAACTTATATTAAACTAAACTCATCATAACCCAAACCTATCTTGACCCATTACCCATCCAACCTTTTTTTAAAATACTCATCCTGACCTATCCTCATCGTAACCCAAATCTATCTTGACCCATTACTCAAACCCATCCAACTTGCCCACTTTACCACCACTAGTATTGACATTCGATATAACAAGTATAGGATCATATACAAACATGTATATTTGTACAAACTGTAAGAACCAACAGTTTAATGACATGTGTCCTTAATTAAAAATTGATTTAATGGTATTTTAGACTTTTTATACCTTTTTATTTATATATAAGTAAAAAAGAATAATTAAATTATCCATAAATCCATGCAAAATTAATTCAAATCCTAATCTCTTAATCTATTCTTCGTCATCGAATCAACATCATCACCAGCACCGTAATCAACAACACCGTCAACACCGTAATTAGCACATAGTCAACATCAACATCTTGATCAGCACGGTAACACCACCGTCAGCACATCCGACGGTAACATCTCACACCACCACCATCAGCACATCTCGTAATCATCATAACACTGTAATCAGCACCGTAATCAACACAATTTCATGTTTTTTTTTTATTTTGTAAACAACATATACTATTATATAACTAGCACAATTTCATTTTTTTTTATTTTATAAACAACACATATTGTTACATATTAGCACAATTTAATGTTTATGTTTTAATTTTGTAAATAGCACATACTATTACAATACTGGTAGAAAACAAATTTATTTCCAAATAGGCTTCCAATAACAACCCAAAAGGAAAAAAATAGCAACACATAAGAATTACACAACAAAATAAAAACTTATGTATAGATTTAAATCAACACAATACATTGTTCATACTAACACATTCCAACTACATAACTAGCACAATTATAAAACACTTTTTTTCTACTTTTTAAAAGTCACTTTTATAAATAAAAAAAGTATAACAATATGGTACTCATATTAAAGATAAAAAATACTTGATTTTATGGTATATTAAAAAAAACAGTAAATTATATAAAAGTTATTTTAGTTTAAAAAAACTTGGTGGAATTATGGCTAAATGACTAAAATGCCCCTAACTTGATAGTATTAATTATTAATTTTAGGGGTTTTATTTGTAATCAATACCAACCATTGATTTAAACTATCGATGACTCGGATCTGTTCTTACGGTTCTTATAGTTAGCACTGTTTGTACATGATCTCAACTCCGATATAACAACCAAAAGAGGGGGAAAGGTCTTGCTATGTCCAAAAGGATATTGTATATGCTAGTGATGTTGGGTCGGAATCGCTTCAGTTTGTTTCGTCACGATACATGTACGGTATTAGCACTTGTGTTGTTTACGATACTAAGAAACACTTTATTTTAAATACAACTTCGTTTTTAATAAATTTATACCTAAATATCGAGGGAAAGATTTTAAACACAATTGTATATTTTAAAAAAAAGTTAACGAAGGCAACTTATTAAAGTAAAAAACAAATTAATAAAATATTAAGGGAGTTAAAAACATGTATTATTTATTGTGTAAATGATGAAATTAAAAGTTAAAAAAGAAACCTCTACTGTTCGTACCGACCAGAAATATAATAATTTTTATTAAGTTAAAGAGTTATAGATATTCATCTTTCTATTGACGAAACAACTGATATAATGTGTGTAGATATACATATCTCATATTGTCTCAGTGGTAGAGGCAATGAAGGATAGAGCGCAGGTGTCACACCCCAACTGATGGCGGAATCATCGGGGCATGGCACTGAGCGAAACAGATTGTCCAAAAGTTTCTATAACAATTATCATTACCATTCAATTTAAAATAACATGTCTCATACCATGTCTCAAAAGGTAAATAAATTATTACAGACAAAATCCAGGCAAATAGTTCTATTCCGACAACTCAGATTTTTCAAATAACCCAATTGTTTATCTGCTTCTAGAGACCCTTGATTTCATTTGTACAGACAACTATTTGTTGGCCTCTAGAGCCTTATTCTAGCCTCGTTTTCCTAGCAGATAAGCATCCTAAACACCTGTCATATACGTTAAAATAAAGTTAATACACATAGTGTAAAGGCGAGTATACAAGTTTGATAATAACATATAGAGTTCGAAATAGTTTATGCATAACCAGCACGTACACAGAGGAAAACGAAGCATGTTAGTTATCGACATGAACCTATCGATACCAATGACTGCGGGTTGACTGCCCAAGGCAGTTCGCAATACATGATCACCACTGTAATCCATGTAAGTAATTGTCCTTAACAACCCCTGTGTGAACGGGTGCTGAGTCCAAACTATAGTACTATCGTCATTAAGGCAGGTAGACAACATTCCATGTGTAAACATAACAAACACACATTCATTAAGTCACGTAATACATGCGATAGCGGTTAGCGTTTAAAGTATTGCGTAGTGTGTTCGATTGTGATTTTGTATAAGTAACGTATGTAACACCCAAAAGTGCATAAAGCAAAAAGGGATCGAGTATACTCACAGCGGTTGATGGACTGAAGGGAGCGCTTGAGAGTAAGGTTAGCCTGAATAGTTCGATACATAACAATAAGTGACGCGTAAAACGGAAACAAGTGCTGGAGGATCGAACAACTGTCCGATCAGACTGCCCGTCTGATCGGACAGCTGATCGTGTGGGTAACTATCCGTTCGGACGGTTGTCCGATCAGATGGCCATTCGAGTGGATTGTTTCTTCCTTTGAGAAGAATGTGTTTGTGTATGGTGGTTTGACTTTTGAGGTTTTCGTTGTAGCATTTTGAAAACATCGAAGTATCTTTGCCTTTCAAGTCGGTCGATCGGACGGTCGTTCGATCGGCTGGCAACCCGTTCGGCTGGTACTTCAGCTAGAACAAGTTCTCAGTAGGATGTCACTCGATCGGACGGTGATGTGTGTAAAATGCAACATATAAATCACATCAATTAAGGCATAAAACTAACCCTTTTTAAGTACTAATGTTGGAAAAAGAGTGTTTTTGTCTTCCTTTTGTATTTTCAGGATGAAATGAGCTCAAAATCACAAAAGAAGCAAAAAGACAACTAATTCTATCATAAATACAAGAAAAGGAACAAAAGTGGACTGCCCGGACCCTCAACGGCACCTCCCAAGGCAAAGGAGAAGAAACAGAGTCTGAACACGCCCCGTGTCCAGCGAACACGGGGGCGTGCCCAGGAAGCAGCAGAAAAGACAAACCAGTAGAAGCTTCCATTGCCCACCACGGGGTCGTGTCCAGCGAGCACGGGGGCGTGGTGAAAGTACAGCAGGCGCATTAATTGTAATTCGCAATTACAATTAATGAAGTGAGAGAATGTCAGACGGGCACGGGGCCGTGTCCAGCGGACACGGGGCCGTGTCCAGCGGACACGGGGCCGTGTCCAGCGGACACGGGGCCGTGTCCAGCGGACACGGGGCCGTGTCCAGCGGACACGGGGCCGTGTCCAGCCTTCTGTTCAGCCTATAAATAGAGGAGCTTGGCTTCATTCTCTCTCATCCCTTGGCACACCACCTCTCTCACACTTCATCCACCACCCATCACCACCTTAACACCATCATCCACCACCATCATCCATTGTCCATCGTAGAGTGTGTGAGTCGTCTCGGGATCCAAGATTGATCGTAAGAGCTCTTGACAATCAAGGCCATGTTTGCCTAAGTCTCTTACATCACTTGGTGAAGACAAGTGTTTAGTATAATACTTTTTATTTTTAATCTTTTGCACTTTTTATTTGGTTTTGTATTAATGACTTTAATAACTAGTTACTTATGTTGAAGGTGATCTTTCCTTATCGTTTGTCCGTGGTGTCTTGGCATTATTTTACTGTCTATATAAAATAAAAGATTTTCACCATTCATATCTCCACGGTCTATATGGAGGTATGTTGGCTACCTGGTCGGGGGTTAAGGGAACGGTTTGGTAAGGGTCTTGCCCTTGTTCAGCGTTTAGAGGTCCTGCTTGGGACCTGGGTCAAATTTAGTAGGATCTCCTTCAATGCCCATAGGTATTGGATGGCGGGGATCCAAACTCTTTGACCCCCTCATAAGTTAACTACTATGAATACTATAACCCGGCTATTTAGGACTGTATCCCTGCTGACTCAGACTACTTAGCTGAGGGTAACGTCACCGCCAAAAGCGGGGCCTACCACAATTTGCATTAATAACTTAATTCATTATCTTTCAATAATCCGACCCTTTAGGATTGTATCCTTGCTGACTCAAACTACTGGGTTGAGGGTAACGTCGCCTTCAAAAGAGGGGCCTACTTCTCTTAAACAAGTGCAAAAGTGCGAAAATAATCAAAGGTTATACTAATACACGTGTTGGATCCAAGTGATTCATCTTGTCTATCTGTTTTTATTTTATTTTTATTTTCAGCATTTAGTTAGTTTTTATTTTTCTTAGTTTAATAACTTAATTCTCACTTTTTGATTTGATTAGACGTTGAGGATAAACCGGTATTAAAAGCTCTTGTGTCCTTGGACGACCTCGGTATCTTACCAACACTATACTACGTCCACGATGGGTGCACTTGCCCATATGTGTGTTTAGTGTTAGTGAATATCGTGTTTTATAAATTTAAAACTTGGCTAAAAGTGTAAAAAGGGGCTTAAATATACATCAAAAATATAACACACTTCACGCACATCAAGTTTTTGGCGCCGCTGCCGGGGACACAAGGATTTTAAGAAAGTTAGGAATCAACGGCCTAATCATATTTTTATTTTTCTTTAATTTTTTTAGGATTTTTCTTAGATTTTTAGCTTCTGCAGAGCTCAACACGGGGCCGTGCCCGCTGAACACGCCCCGTGCTCAATCATTGGAACTGGCAATCCTGTTTTAAGTCAGACAGTAGGCTGAACACGGGGCCGTGTCTACTCAACACGCCCCCGTGCCCAAGATTCAGTTGCTGAAAACAGAACCGTTAGATCCCGGCGGTTGGTAATTTCTGACACAAACATGAGTGATAGTAATTCTTTTTAATTTCGGCACTCTTATGGTTTGTGGTGTCGAATATGTGGAGGCGAACATGAGGAATTAAAATGTTTTTTCCTCACTTATAGGCCCCACTATATAGACCCACCGATTCCTTGTAACCTTAAGAGGGGCGAAAGTAAAAATAAGCACTATTTCTCCCTCGAATGCGCCCAGCCAGATATTCTAGGAGAAATGCTCCTTGACGAGCTATTTCAACTAGAAGAACTACTTCTCAATTGGTCAAAAGAACTCAGGAAGGATTTTTTAGATCCATCCCAAGATGATGACCATGAGGAAATGTTGGAACCGCATTCCGACAACCTCGTTGCTCCCGAAAATACCTTCTTACCTAGAAAAGACGCGGACGATAGTCGTCCCTGTGCCGATTGTGCCGTGAAGGACTCCCCATCGACTTCGTTCGATGCATACATAGACCTGAGCGATTCGGCATACACCTTCTTTAACGAGAGCCCGGGAAAGGGTTGGACTTGTCCACCTAGAATGAAAATAGGAATTACCCTCACCGACAACCTCTTGCGTTCTCGTCTTAGTATAGGACAATTAAGGTATCTTAGGCACTTTGGGGTTGTTCCAACAAGTCAAGAGCCACCCGATATAGATTAGTTCCTTAGTAAAAACAAAACTCCATAAAACAGCCTGCCGACACGGGGCCGTGCCCGGTCAACACGCCCCCGTGCTCACTCAGAAGATTCTCTGCTGATTCTGTCAGAATACGGACAAAATGTGTCAGGATTTTTTCTGCACACGGGGCCGTGTCCAGCGGACACGGGGCCGTGTCCAGTGTGCTGTCGTTTTCTTTAAATGCAGCCTGAATCCTGCTCATTTTTGACCACTTCACCAAGCAGAGATTCCAGGGATCTTCACATATACCATCCTAGGTAAGTGCTAAAAGAAGGTTCCTAAGGACCCTCTTGTCTTTTCCACTTTTGTTCATTTCTCCTTCTTCCAAAAATTTTTCAAACCTTACCTCCATGGAAGCTTGGAAACCCATGATTCCAACCTTCTATGAAAAGTTTGTAGGAACTTTTTCTACGGATTCTTGTCTAAAGTTAGTTCTATAACTTTGTTTTAAATTATCTGAGCTTAAAATACAATAAAAGTGTATTAAAATAATTTGAAAACCTGGAATCGATAGACAAAAAAAGTCCTGCAGACAGCTGAACACGGGCCGTGCTCACTAAGCACGGGGCCGTGTTCGAGGTACTGTTTTGCAAAAGTTTAGTTATCTTCGGTTTATTTCGCAGAAAATGGCCAGCAGAAACAGCGGAACATCTTCAAGAAATAACCGAAATGGAAGGAGATCGTCCACGACGGAGGATTCCCTAGTAAACTACGTTTACGCTTTGAGGGAAGCCATAGACGAAATGACGGGGGTAGAGGAAGCATTGGTGGACCGTATTAATCATCTGACGGTAGGTTTGGAGGGCTGCCTGCGAGAAGTAAACCTCCTGCACCAAAGGTTAAACCTTCTCGCTTCCCCGCCTTTGGTTCCAGTGATAACCCAAAGGGCGTGGAATGTAGTACCCGAGGTCATCATTCCAGCCGAATGGCACGCCATGCACCAAGTACCTCAACCAAGGGTGGTGCAAGGAGTCCCGGTGAGCGTTCCTCCTCGAGACACGGAAGAGAATGAAGCTACCTTCTACCTCCCAAGGGAGATAGAAGAATGGCTTTGAGTAACAACCGAGGAGTCATCGGCTAGGAAGAGTTACTACATCGGGAAGCTATTCCCGAAATTTTCCTAAATAAGTAGAACCCTTATGATAACATTATGTATCCCTTAGTTATTTAGCTAACTTAATGTAATGTCTCTCTATTAGCAATGTTATGATGGTTTTTAAGATTGATGGTTGTTTTGAGAATAAAACACGCTCATGGTGGTAATGGATGAAAAAGGGAACGAGAAAAATGGAACCATGCACGAAGAACAGAGCAACCCGACAAAAATCTCCATCACAGAAGGCTCAACACGGGCCGTGCCCAACCAACACGGCCCCGTGCTGAGCCCCTGCAGAAAATCACCCAGTTCAGGTAACTGGACACAGGCCGTGTTCAGCGGACACGCCCCCGTGTCCAGGCTTCTGTTTCAATTCTGTAATTTTTGTTACTGGCACTTGACCACGGGGCCGTGCCCGGTCAACACGGGGCCGTGTCCAGGATGCCAGTAACATAAATCTTTGCTTTTTAACCCACTTTTATACATTCTAATCAACCAAAAACATTATTTTTGGACACATTGAGGACAATGTGTAATTTAAGTGTGGGGGGATGCTAAAACCTTGAAATTTTGCAAAATCCTAAACACAAGCCTTACACAAAACTCTATTGGAACCGCTAAACACCCCAAATTTTTTTTCAAAAACTTTTTCATATTTTTTTTTATTTACTTGTCTTAGTTTAAGTTGGGAATAACAAGTTCTAAAAAGGTTATATTTTTACAAGTTTACAACCGATAGCGTCGTGATAAAAAAAAAACCAACATAAGAAAATTATGAAACGGTATAACAAGTCTAGTTAAAAATTCGATTATATATGCTTGGTCACATTAAAAACCCATTCCCACAAAAGTGAGTTTTGAGCCTATATTGAGCATAAAAATACACACATTTAGATTAAATGCTCATTTTTCGTTTCTTGTGTGAATAGCCGCTCGGTCCTTACAAATCTAGAACTTGCCACGACGATACATTCCCGGTCCTTACCAACTTAAACCCAAGTAAGTAAATGATGGAGGCATTATGACTAACCATTTTTCTTTCAAAACCATTATTTTTCATTTTTTTTACCTACCCAAAATCCCCCTAGATAGCCCCTTTGAGCCTAAACCTTTCATTTCATTACCCCAAAACCCTTTTTACCCACCAAAAACCTTTTTATTTTTAGTAACAAGTTCGCTTTTTCGTAAACTCACCTTTTTATGTGACGATCGGAAAAAAAAATGATGATGATGAAGTCAAAAACAAACAAAAGCTATAAAAGCTTGTTTAAAGAAATACTTCAAAATAAAAAGTCACTAAAAACAAGGTACTTCACGAAAACCGACGCTTGTTACGATTTTCGCCCTTTTTACTAACCACTAACCAACCACCCACCTTTAAACCCAAGCCTTCACCCCAAAAGTCCTCTTGATATTTACAAAGGTAAAAAGTTAAAAAGGATGAGGATTGATTGCTTGGCAAGCCTATGGAAGACGTGAGTTCCGTGCCGCTCTCGAGTGATTCACTAAAATATACACCTTCGGCCGAGTGTTGAGTGATCTCCCGTGAGGTATGTGAACTTGTATATAAATGGAATTTTAATAAGGCATGCTATGCCCAAATAAGTAATTCATCTTATGAAACGTTCAAAATAAATCATAACGAATAGGATTGTAAATAAATAAAAATAAAACCTATAAAAAACCTTGGATTCCCGACACTCTAGGACAAGCTAAAAAACTTCTCTTCTACCTATTCCATTTGGGAGTAAAAATAAAACCTATATTGCGTAGTGTGTTCGATTGTGATTTTGTATAAGTAAC
The DNA here is from genome assembly GCF_002127325.2 of Helianthus annuus. Classification (NCBI taxonomy): domain Eukaryota; kingdom Viridiplantae; phylum Streptophyta; class Magnoliopsida; order Asterales; family Asteraceae; genus Helianthus; species Helianthus annuus. The sequence continues at coordinate 56,477,408 of NC_035435.2, read as the reverse complement.
GTATGTAACACCCAAAAGTGCATAAAGCAAAAAGGGATCGAGTATACTCACAGCGGTTGATGGACTGAAGGGAGCGCTTGAGAGTAAGGTTAGCCTGAATAGTTCGATAGCATAACAATAAGTGACGCGTAAAACGGAAACAAGTGCTGGAGGATCGAACAACTGTCCGATCAGACTGCCCGTCTGATCGGACAGCTGATCGTGTGTGGGTAACTATCCGTTCGGATGGTTGTCCGATCAGATGGCCATTCGAGTGGATTGTTTCTTCCTTTGAGAAGAATGTGTTTGTGTATGGTGGTTTGACTTTTGAGGTTTTCGTTGTAGCATTTTGAAAACATCGAAGTATCTTTGCCTTTCAAGTCGGTCGATCGGACGGTCCTTCGATCGGCTGGCAACCCGTTCGGCTGGTACTTCAGCTAGAACAAGTTCTCAGTAGGATGTCACTCGATCGGACGGTGATGTGTGTAAAATGCAACATATAAATCACATCAATTAAGGCATAAAACTAACCCTTTTTAAGTACTAATGTTGGAAAAAGAGTGTTTTTGTCTTCCTTTTGTATTTTCAGGATGAAATGAGCTCAAAATCACAAAAGAAGCAAAAAGACAACTAATTCTACCATAAATACAAGAAAAGGAACAAAAGTGGACTGCCCGGACCCTCAACGGCACCTCCCAAGGCAAAGGAGAAGAAACAGAGTCTGAACACGCCCCGTGTCCAGCGAACACGGGGGCGTGCCCAGGAAGCAGCAGAAAAGACAAACCAGTAGAAGCTTCCATTGCCCACCACGGGGCCGTGTCCAGCGAGCACGGGGGCGTGGTGAAAGTACAGCAGGCGCATTAATTGTAATTCGCAATTACAATTAATGAAGTGAGAGAATGTCAGACGGGCACGGGGCCGTGTCCAGCGGACACGGGGCCGTGTCCAGCCTTCTGTTCAGCCTATAAATAGAGGAGCTTGGCTTCATTCTCTCTCATCCCTTGGCACACCACCTCTCTCACACTTCATCCACCACCCATCACCACCATAACACCATCATCCACCACCATCATCCATTGTCCATCGTAGAGTGTGTGAGTCGTCTCGGGATCCAAGATTGATCGTAAGAGCTCTTGACAATCAAGGCCATGTTTGCCTAAGTCTCTTACATCACTTGGTGAAGACAAGTGTTTAGTATAATACTTTTTATTTTTAATCTTTTGCACCTTTTTATTTGGTTTTGTATTAATGACTTTAATAACTAGTTACTTATGTTGAAGGTGATCTTTCCTTATCGTTTGTCCGTGGTGTCTTGGCATTATTTTACTGTCTATATAAAATAAAAGATTTTCACCATTCATATCTCCACGGTCTATATGGAGGTATGTTGGCTACCTGGTCGGGGGTTAAAGGAACGGTTTGGTAAGGGTCTTGCCCTTGTTCAGCGTTTAGAGGTCCTGCTTGGGACCTGGGTCAAATTTAGTAGGATCTCCTTCAATGCCCATAGGTATTGGATGGCGGGGATCCAAACTCTTTGACCCCCTCATAAGTTAACTACTATTAATACTATAACCCGGCTATTTAGGACTGTATCCCTGCTGACTCAGACTACTTAGCCGAGGGTAACGTCACCGCCAAAAGCGGGGCCTACCACAATTTGCATTAATAACTTAATTCATTATCTTTCAATAATCCGACCCTTTAGGATTGTATCCTTGCTGACTCAAACTACTGGGTTGAGGGTAACGTCGCCTTCAAAAGAGGGGCCTACTACAATAACTAAGATAATCTCTTAAACAAGTGCAAAAGTGCGAAAATAATCAAAGGTTATACTAATACACGTGTTGGATCCAAGTGATTCATCTTGTCTATCTGTTTTTATTTTATTTTTATTTTCAGCATTTAGTTAGTTTTTATTTTTCTTAGTTTAATAACTTAATTCTCACTTTTTGATTTGATTAGACGTTGAGGATAAACCGGTATTAAAAGCTCTTGTGTCCTTGGACGACCTCGGTATCTTACCAACACTATACTACGTCCACGATGGGTGCACTTGCCCATATGTGTGTTTAGTGTTAGTGAATATCGTGTTTTATAAATTTAAAACTTGGCTAAAAGTGTAAAAAGGGGCTTAAATATACATAAAAAATATAACACACTTCACGCACATCAGACGGCATTTCGATCGGGTGGCATTCCTAGTGCATTGAACATGTTTGAAAAATCGATTAAGTGTTAAAGTCAAGTATCTCATGATTCGAAGAGTAATCCGATCGGATGGCAGTCCGATCGGTTAACAATTCGTTCAATACCCAAACTTTAGTTAAACTTGGTTAAGTGTGGGACCCAAGCGCTAGCCGTTCGGCTGACTGTCCGTTCGGACAGCAGTCCGATCGGACAGCACCTTGTCCTGACTGTCCTGTTCGTCTCACACTTGGTTGTTTTGATTGTTTGTCGTTTTATCGAGGTATTTGGATAACGAGTTAAACGACAGGAACCTTGTCATTACTTGGTTCTCCTCATCGGACAGGAATCACCCAAATCCGATTAGTGAACGGTTTGGACGGTGTATTATCGTCTAACCCGAAGTCGGTGAACCTCGTGGATAGAATCCGGATCTTGAGCTAACACGACCACAGATCGGGTAGTAAGTCGGCACAAGTTCCGATTCTATCGGTTTTGAGGGCATTGAGTGTAAAAAAGTTGAAAGAAAGTTAGAAAACATTCTCTCAATCCTTTTTCACCGTGAATATGTTTAGATCTATGAAAGATCTTTGTTGTTTATGTGGAAATCGGTTAGATCTAAGTTGTTCATGGTGGATTGAGGCCAAAACATGAAGTTCTTTACGAACACCATGATGACATCATCCTAGAACACCTCAAATCTAGTGATTTCACAGTTAAAAGTTAAGATTCAAAAGATAGAAAGGTGTAGGAGTGCGTGTAGGTCAAGAAAGTACAAGATTTAGGACGAGATCTTATCGGAATCGTGAGAAATCTGAAGAAAAGTGAGAAACACGAGCTGGTCGGACGTCACTTGCCAAAAGTAGTAAGTTGGAGCGTGACAAGGGGTATTTATAGGGTTACCCAAAGAGGAAAGGGTTGGCCGATCGGCCAGGCAGCTCGATCGGACAGCCTGTCCGATCGAACGGCAGTCCGGCCGGACGGCTGGTCGATCGGCTGAGGGCCTGATCGATCGGTCGCCTAGTTTGAGTGTTCGGTGCGATGATTTTTGATATTTCGATTTTGATTGCGAGTGATGTGATTTCGATAGAGTTTCCTATTCAAATTACTTTTAATCCCAACTACTCCTATCTCGCGCTGTCTCTTCTCCACTAATTATCATAATTCGATTTCGATTTGAGTTCGATTACGTTTCGATTGCGATTTGATTGATTACCACACATAACCTAAATAAACATGCACAAGTAACACATAAGGCGCACACACACGTATAATAATTACCAAAAATGCGATATTCGAGTTGCGAGCGCGATGCTGATTAGATTAGTTCGATTAGCGTTTAGTTAACTTTATCGCATTGTTACTTCTTATTATTCACAGTTGTAAAGCGATTCGTAGCGATAATATTCGATTACTGCGATTGTAATTAATTACTCCACATAATACAACTAACGTAAAACATAAAATAGACTAACTACAGTCAAAGAAGTCAAAACAGGAATTGAGCAAGGAGAGACAGGTTGCAATTAGCAATCTTTTCTTCCTTTGACTTCAGTCTTGACTTTGAATTTGACTTTCGAAACACTGGGGTGTTACAGCAGGGGGCCGAGAGGTCACCGGTTCGATCCCGAGCCCAACCCGAGTTTTCTATTACAGTGCATTTACTCGAGAGGGTCGGCTCTTGTGGAGGGTGCAACTCCTGTCAAGTGGCAGGAGGCTGGAAATTTTCTCGGGGATAGCCAAGCCACACTCGGCCAGGCGTGGGCCCGGTTCAGACAACATAGTCCTGGCAATGAGTGGGGTGGCGGGCCGGCAATTTGTGGGTGTGAATTAGCCGTATGTTGTAAAGTTCACCTATTAAAAAAATATTGTTTACGATACCAATAAACATTTTATTTTGAATACAATTTCGTTTTCAATATAATGTATACCATAGTGGCAAGGGAATACATTTAAACAAATTTGTGTACTTTAAAAAAGTTATTATACGCTAGTTATTAGAGTAAAAACAAATTAAATACAGGATAAACTAGTTAAAGACGTATATTTTATTTATAATGTAAACGGTGAAACTGAAAGTAAAAAAAAAAAAAAAAAAACTCTCTACGGTTCGCATTGACCTTTAAATATAATTTTTATTTAGTTAAAAAGTTCTGAATATACCGTCTTTGTATTAACTAAATAATTGATATAATACGTGTCTATATATTGAACATGCAAATCACAGGTTTTGAATATGAAGAATTAAGAATCAAAAGAACAATAAACTTACTTGTATTGAATGAAAGTGATGATTACAATTGACATACATGAACCCTATATATACTAAACGAATAGGTGCGATTGAATAGTTGTGTCTCCTCTTGAATCGATGTGACTGATGCTTGAAACGTCAAGTCTTTTTTCTTGCTATGTTGTTGGCGTCGCTTGTGAACAAGTACGTCTCCTGGAGATGCCCTTTCAATAAGTTGTAGGTTACAAACTTTCATCTTGTCACTTCCGGTCCTCGCACTTACTAGCTAATCTAATTATAACATAAACTAACTATCTACTAATTACAGATCGACCCCTATATTTAGTTTAAAAATCAATAGAAATGATATCTCCATGGATTTCATCACCCATCTACCCATGTCGAAAGGCAAGACAACAATATGGGTTGTCGTCGATCCCTTATCCAAGTATGCTCACTTTATTCCACTACCATCTTCTTATACTGCCATTTCACTCGCAACCATCTTCATGAAAGTAATTTACTGCCTTCATGGTTTACCAAAGACAATCATTTCAGATCGTGATCCATTGTTCGCTAGTCGCTTCTGGAAAGAGTATTCAAGCTGATGGAAACTAAGTTGTTGCACTCGAGTGCCTACCATCCACAAACCGATGGTCAAACGGAAGTTTTCAATCGCGGACTTGAAATTTATCTTCGTTCATTGGTCTATGATGAACCAATGATAGGGTTAAACCCTAAAAGAGAAGAACTAGGAGAATATTTGGAGAAGATAGGAGAATTTCAAACTTCAAATCTGATTTCCTTCCTTCATATTACGTACATAAATAAGTAAATAACCCAAACAATTACATTAGACCCCCTAAACTACTAATAATTAGTAAAATACCCCTAAACTATTATTCTTCACGTAACAATACTTCCCCCTTAAAAGATTCTTGACCTCAAGAATCACAAAATAGAGAAAAAAATGCAGCATCCATGAGTTCTTTTGGGTCGACTCATTCCAGGGTGGACGCCATTCGGTCCTTCCAATTGCAATCGGAGAAATCCTAGCGATGCGCCATGGTGGGCGCCAATCATTTACGGAACTCGCCTTTGCCTTTAAACACGCACCAAAAATATTGTTGTTAACAACATCAATTATATCATCATCTGGAAGGGTATCAAACTTCCTACCATATTTGACATGAAGACCTTGACGAACAGGAACCACATTATTGTTCGGAACCAGTAGGCAAGCCTTAACAACATTGTATAGTCTAGTTTTGGGTTCTTCGCAAGCGCCATTAGCAAGGATTATGCAAAGTGTGTCTCTATGTTTTCTTCCATTATGAAGAACGGTGTCTTCATTGAAGGGCTGGAGCTTTTTCACTGTCTCATGTAGTGCAACAATGGAATTATCATTATTAATATTTTCATCAACAACAATTATGTCTTCTGTCTTCCGAGTACCCGTCTGCGAATCATCGCTAAACAACCCTTTATCAGGGCCGCCTCCGCCGCCGCTAAAACTGCCACCGCTTGAATGCTCCTTGAGTGCTCGTAAGATCTCTTCTTGTTGTTTCATCGACTGTTCTTGTTGTTTCAACATGGCGGCTAGGGTTTCTTGGAGATTTGAGATTGCCTTGCCATGTTCCTTGAGAGTGCTGTCAATTTCTTGATTGCGAGTGTTAGTCATGGTAATCGAAAGTAATTCCGACCGGAGATCGGAACGGCTCTGATACCCTTGATAGGGTTAAATCCTAAAAGAGAAGAACTAGGAGAATATTTGGAGAAGATAGGAGAATTTTAAACCTCAAATCTGATTTCCTTCCTTCATATTACGTACATAAATAAGTAAATAACCCAAACAATTACATTAGACTCCCTAAACTACTAATAATTAGTAAAATACCCCTAAACTATTATTCTTCACGTAACAACCAAGGATGTGGGGGCGTTACTTGTATCTAGCTGAATTTTCTTATAACACGAGCTATCACACATTGTATGGCCGAAATGTTAATGCTATTCATGATTATATTTTGGGCTCAACCAGAACAGGTTCTGTCAAATCGTCATTACTAGAGCCTCAGCGGATACTGCAAGATCTTAAAAATTCGATTTCTATAGCCAAAGATTGCATGGTAAAACAAGCTAACAGAGGGCGTTTGGAGAAAGAATTTGTGGTCGATGATTTTGTGTATCTCCGCTTGCAAAAATACCGCCAAAACACGGTTGCTACCAGGTCAAATTCAAAGCTTTCGAGATGGTTTTACGAGCCATACAAAATTTTAGCATGAGTCGGCAAAGTGGCGTATAAACTAGACATTCCCCCTAATGCAAAAATCCATATTAAAGCAATGCCATGGTGATGTCGCCACCAACAAGGGTGACTTGACTTCCTTTGGGTCCCAATGTTGAGATCTCTTATTTACCAGATGTCGTCTTGGACGCTCGTTTTAATGATCAGGGAGAAGAACAATGGCTTATCAAATGGGAAAAACACCCCTTAGAATAAGCAACATGGGAAGACGTTTCAGCACTGCAAGCACAATTTCCAAGCTTCAACGACATTGAGGTCAATGTTGGATTGGATCTCAAGAGGGGGAAATGATATGGGCCAGCTTAGCCCAACTATGGACTCAGGCCAGCAGGATCCGCCAACCAGGCCCAAAAGGCTCACCAAGAAGCCCAACCATTCTCAGCTTGAAGACCCAGTTTGCATTTGCATTTTCAGCACATGTTTTTCATTATTATGCACGTTTTAATTCTAGATTGCATGATAGGTTAGTGGGTTAGTTGCATGGTTAGTGGCATAAAATAAGGGAAATCATGGTCATGAACCAAGAGCCTAGAATGTTTAAATTCAGTTTTTGCATTGGAAAAAAACACAGAAAATCGTTCCAAAAATTCTTCCTATTTCCTTCTTGGAGTGTTTGCCTACTAAAATGGCTTATCACTCGCCCTACTGATTTTTCGCTCATGGTGTGAATTTAACCAAAAACTTTTGAACTTTTTTAGTGTAAAATATTGGATTTTTAAGAGTCCGGCCCCCCACTGATTTTGATTTTCAGAGTCCGGCCCTCACTGATTTTTCGTTCAAGCTCCTCCTCTCCTTCATCTTATTTATTTCAACTTAATTGAGAATTCAAACATCAATAATTTTGGGCAACATCAACAGTAATTACATAAACCAAAATGTTCAAGACTCCATGATACAACAAGATGCACACATCTAGCAATACCAACTCTATAACTCCCTTAGCGACGGCCTAATTCTGTCGCTAAACAGCCAAAATCCAGGATTCGGCGACTGTTACAACTTTTATTACCAACACACTGTGAAACGAACTTATTCTCTGTGATGATTTTACTTGTGCAAATGTGGTCATTTTTTCTTGAATAAGTAATGCGTGACCATCCATTCTTCTCCATCATTGTACCCAAACAGTTCTGCAACTGACAAGAAAAATGTTCTCCAATATACAGTCCATTTGACTGCTGAATCTTTCCCATAAGTTGACTCCATAATTGGCTGTATTGCCTTTATGTTCTTATCCATCCTCTTCAACCACTCTTCACTACAAATACAACATGAAATACACAAAAAAAGTAAAATAAAATCATATAAAACGGTTTCACAAGGTTCTTTTTTTTACTCGCTAACTCAACGAACCATGGATGAATCTGTTATGGTTTTCGCTCCGGCTTGAGTGTCTGTCCACCGCCCACTCAAACTGCGGGGGAGTCTTAGCCGATATATGTTTATAGAATAATATGGTCTAATACAAATGTGTGAAAACGGGTACAATCATACTTTACCTCGTCTGTGCATAATGTTTTCCGTTCACAAGCCAGTGGTTGACTACAGAAACGTCATCCTGCCATAATAATAGAGGTTGGTTAACCCGCAAATACATTTTTTGGCCATTTCGTTTAAATTTATATTAAATGATTAATGCATTTAAATAGATATTATCATATTAGTAATAATAATAGTTAAAGTATAAATCATCAATTTTTGCGTATAACTCACTGTTTAAATTATGATTTTAATTATAATTTTTTTAATAAAAATGATTTAGAAGGTTGTGAATTGAAAATACACTATAGACCCATCAAAACATAACCCAAATCGACCCATAAATGAGTTTGGAACTGCTAATTCTGTTGTATAATAACACAGTTTGAAAAAAATTACGGGTAATTAATTAAGCAAACAAGAAAAAAAAAACAATTTCATATTTCTCCTTTTTTTGAGAAATTACTTAATTACCCTTGCTATTAAATGAATATTTACATATTTCCCCTTTCTGTTGGCTGTGAAGACGAGCAGAAGAAGACGCCACCAGCATCGAATTTCGGTAAGCATTATATGCCGAGTTTTCATGTATGTTTTTTTCCAAGTTTCGACTTTTTGGGTGTGTATCATATGTTCAGAGAATTATTGAATTATTCGTGCAGACGCAAACTTGGGCAGGTGGTGGCGGAGAAGAAAACAAGGAGAAATACATGGTTTTAGTTATATGATGGCTTGTTTCACCAGCAAGGGATGCTTGCTACTCATTTGAATGACTTGGCTTGATCTCAACAGAAGGGCTTGATTGTTCAATTGACAGAGTGTTTGTACCAACATACATGAACAAGTATAAGGGTTATTGTGTGTGAAGATGCGAATATTAAAAGGGCTATAATGGATTCAAAGATAAAAAAAAGTCCATGATAGTGGATACATAAAGAAGCTTGATTTTGTTAACTCTTATTTGTTTTCTTGTTCGTTGTAGGTACCCTATCTAAGGAACAACTCATGATAATTACTGAATTTAAGCTAGGTTTTAGAGAAGATTCTTGCATTAGTAAAACTTTAATAATTTTACTCTGTTTACAGGACCTGAAACCTAATTAGACTTGGTTAATTTCTAGGTTCGAGATGGTAGTATATTTCGTAAGTTCTGTCCCGACAATTCATTATACAAAACAAACATATACGCATCATTCTTTTATGGTCAGGTAGACAAGTCCTAATACAAATTCCTTTTCTTGCTTTTAACAAAGACGCTATTTTTTTGTATCGTATTTGTACTTCTTAAATTATACGAAACTTTATTTTATTTTTTAGCCCAATTGATTATAAACAAGTAAGGATTGCATTATTGAAAGTTTGTGCTTTTTATTATGACTGTTATGGTATTGTTTCTATTGTTTGAGAAGAGTAGCAAGTAGAAGAACCGGGGAAATATGTAATTGATTAATGATATTGGAAAGGGGAAATATGTAAATATTCATTTAATAGTTTCATTAAGGGTAAAATAGTCATTAAATAAGAGTAATTTTAATGAAAAGGGGAAACATGTAATATATATGGGTTAGGGAGAAGAAATATGTAATTGTTTTTTTTGTTTGGAGAAATATGTAATAAGCCAACTTAGGGGGGGGGGGGGGGGGGGATATGTAAAAAAAAACTCATTTATTTTATTATATATAAAATTCTCACCTGAAAATAAAGGAGAAGATTTGATGAAGGCATTGTACCTCCACTGAAAAAGTATCTAGTTATCCAATCATCTTCATTGACATCCTATATGAGTAGTAAAGCTCTATTAACATAACATATAAAAAAAAACAAGATTCATGTCCCATTAATAATATAAAAACAGGGCATTTTCGTATAAAAAAAAAACAAAATTTATGTCACTAATATGAAAATAGATCTATTCGATATTATAACTTTTGGCATGTATACCTCAAAATGGTAAGCATATGTTTTATGGCAAAAGTGATGAACAAAGAGAAAACCGTCCGATTTCATCCATTTCGATATCTTCTTGAGAAGATCTTTGTAGTTTTTCATATGCTGCAAGAATCAAGAAATCAAGCAAGATAAAAAAAAAAATAAGCATCGTAATTTACAATTTTCAAGAAATATATAAATCATTTCTTGTACCTCAAACATTTCAATGGAAAATATTCGATCATACGATCCGTCCATTTCATATGTGCTAATATCTGCAACTATTATCTCCACATTCTCTAGACCAAGTTTCCTATGTATTAAAAACGTGGGTCAAGTTATTCTACAAAGACTTCTAATTGTAAGAAGTGTAAAAAGGATTTATAGAGTGACAAGTGTCCAATAAGCTAAAACTAAACCCATTACATCACCACCAAAAACCTAAACACCCACCCACCCCCACCCCACCCCACCACCACCCAAAAACCTAACCCCCCCCCCCCAAAAAAAAAAAAAAAAAAAAAAAAAAACTATACCTCACCAAAAAACCTAACCCCCCGACCCCCACCCCCCAAAAACCTAACCCCCCTCCCCACCCCCTAAAAACCTAACCCCCCTCCCCACCCCCAAAAACCTAAAAAAACCTTACCCCCCCCCCCCCCTGTCAGATGACAAATGTGGTTTTCAAGATATTCTCTCGACATTGAGCATCTTGAACAAAATCTTCAAAATACGTAAACAAATACGTATTTCAAATAAATTTTTCTAAAAATAAATACTTTTCATGCCTATTTAAGGAGCACATACCCTTCAAACTAAAGGCATCACCAATCACTTTCACAAACAGAAACCTAACCCACCCCCCACCCCCCAAAAACCTAACCCCCCACCCCCCCAAAAAAAAAAACCTAAAAAAAATCTAAAAAAAACTAAACACCCACCCCCACCACCACCACCACCCAAAAACCTAAACCCCCACCCCCCACACCCTCGGCAAAAAAAAAAAAATTGGGTGGGTGATGTTGGGGGGGGGGGGGGTTAGGTTTTTGGTGGTGGTGAATGTTTAAGGTTTTTTTTTTTTTTTTTTTTTTTTTTTGTAGTGGGGTTTTTTTGTGTAGTGGGTTTTTTTAGGTTATTGGACACTTGTCACTCTACAAATCCTTCTTACACTTCTTACAATTAGGATCCTTTGTATTTGATCCTAATCCTTAAAAACATATTGTTGTTACAATTACATTATAGGTGCCAAAATCCAATCATCTACTTATATGTGTCGATTTAGTATATGTTTCATCTCTAACGGGTCAAAAAAAAAAAAAAAAAAAAAAACCAACAACGCAAGCGCAGGCCATTTCTAAGACCACATAGATATTAAAACATTTTTAGAGGCCACCCAAGTATCAATATGGTTTCCTTCGCTTATTCCACAAAAGATAAATTAACGGAACATATAAAGCTTATATCACATCTAGAGTTGTAAAGATGACAAAAAATGACTTGAAATTACTCAAAATAATCAGCTCTGGATGGATTGACAAAACAAAGTTGAGTCAATTCAAGGGCATTTTTGTCAACTCCCGAAGTGACAAGAGCTTTATATATATTTGCATTTTGTCATTTTACACCATTTTAAATCGAAAAAAACCACATTAATATTGAAGTAGTTTAACTATATGTAGTCATGTCATATCTATAAAAAATGACCAGTTTAATAACCCTTTTTGACCTATTACCCAGCCCGCTTCGCCAGTCCATTTTGTCACATCTTACATAAAGTGGAATATACAATTTACATAAAGTTCGTTTTGAGGGCTTACTCGCATTGCTCTTCAATATGTGCTTTTTGGGTGACCGAATTGCAAATCCCCGTAACTTTGCAATTACTATACTTTTGTGCAATGTACAAACTTAGAGATCCCCAGCCACATCCAACATCAAGAACCGTGTGCCCATCTTGCAGTTCAGATTTCTCGCAGTAAATTTGCAGCATTGCTTCCTCGGCATCCTCTAATGTACTTGATTTGTCACGAAAATAACAACAGCTGCAAAAATATTAACCGTGCAATATATCAATGAATTTGAGTGAATTTCAAGGATTGTCCTTTATTTTTATACCCATTTTCAGGCGCTGTCCTTTATGTTCAAAATTGACAAGTTTTGTCCTTTATTTTTTCATATCATATACGTTTTGTCCTTTAGGCCTAACCCAGTTAGTTTTTTCAGTTAAATTTGGTCATGTGCCAGGGGCGGACCCAAGCCCAGCCCAAGGTGGGCGGGCGCACCCCCGGGGAAAAAAAAATTTAGTGCTAATTTCCGTCGAAAATCCCGTACGCACCCCTTGAAATTTTTCGTCCGCACCCCTTGGAATTTTTTGACCGCACCCTTGAAATTTTTCGTCCGCACCCCTTAGGTAAAAAGTGTTATCAATTTATATTTTAAATTTTTTTAGTAAACTTCTATTTTTTAAAAAAAATATTACCTGAATTATATAACTTTTAATACCTAACTAACTAAACCCAAATACCTATACCTATACCTTTACCCACTTCTAATTTCCTAACTAGCTAGCCCACTAAGTTTTAGCCCATTAACCAAACCCAACAATATTTCAAACTATAATAAAATAATTAAAGCCCAAAACCTTTAGAAATTCTCTCCCGCTCTCTCTCTCTTGCGTTCCTGCACTGCCAACGAACAACATCACCCAACGACAACAGTCCAGCAGCCGGCGACCACCGTAATCAGCCACCATACCACCGTCGTTTGACACCAAATCTAACCGGAATCCGAACACGGGTAAGTTTCTTTGTTATTTTGATGACTTTGGTTGATGTTATAGGAGAAAAAAGGGTAATAAAGTTGTTAAATATGTTTGAAATTTTGTGTGTTTTGACGTTGTTTATGGTTGTTTAGATGATTTTTAGGGTGATTATGTTGTTTATATATTTTTAGGGTGATTACAACTTACGTTATGATTTCTAGAGCTTGAATAGTTGAAAATTAAAATTAAATTTGAAACATTATGTTATGGAGCGATAAACTTATGTTATATAGAGAAAGAATTGCTTAAGAATTTTAATTTTAGATGATGTTCTGGATAGATTTCAAAAAATGAAAACCCGTAGGGTGTCGACGTTTTAATTATGTTTGTAACAAGGTTTGACATGTTTTTGATGATTATATAAATTTAGTTTGATGTTCGTTTGTTTTACATGACCCGACCCGATACGAACCAATTTTTTTACTTATATACCTAGGGGCCTAAAATTTTTAAAAATGTTTCGCACCCCCATGGAAAAATTCCTGGGTCCGCCACTGTCATGTGCTTTGCACATGAGGGCATTTTTGTCAATTCAAAGGTAAGTTCAACGGCAGATTTACAGCTCAAAGCTTTCGCAACCTTTGAATTGACAAAAATGCCCTCATGTGCAAAGCACATGACCAAATTTGTTGGAAATTTCGAATTAATGGTTCCTTTGCGTGCAAGGCAAGGAATTAAAGGTTCCTTTGTGTGCAAGGCAAGGAAACTAATTAAGGAGTGGATAATTAATTGTTATTATCATGTCCTAAAATAGATAGATCCTAGTTATAATCTAATAGGTGTGTTTAGATTATAAATACCATGCTTTGGGTATTAGGGATTGTATGAGTCAAGTTTTGTGACAGTTTCTTGACATTAATAAAATTTGGGTGTTTAGCCAAGTTCTTATTATTTTCCGTTTTCCGTTCTTGTTCAATACCGATTCATCTTGAATTGGTATCAGAGCATGCATACCTGGGGTCTTCATTCAGCAACCTGCGAACCAAGGGGTTAGGATCAGTAAGCTGCAACGAGGGAGGTTGTCGCTTCCTGTTGTGGAGATAGAAATCGGAGCTGAAACTCGTGTTGGAGTGCTTGGATCGAAGAAAAAGGAGACAGTGTGTGGAAGGTGCTGTTGTCTTTGATATCGGCCAGAGCCAAAGGAGAAGTCAGCAAGAACAAAAGACACAGTAGGGGTTTATTGGATCAAACGTTTAGGCCCAAGTCAAAACTTTAAAGTCCAATTACCTATTGCTTTGGAAATTGCTACTGGTGGTTCCACGAAAGTAGTAGTGTAGTACACAAACAAAAATTTTTTGTCTTGAACTTAAAAAAAAAATCCAAAACAAAAAAAGATTTTGGTACTGTTGTTTCCGAGAGTAGAGTAGAAAAACAAGAAAAGATTTTTGTTTTAGAATTTTTTATTAAAGTTCAAAACAAATTTAGTTTTTTTTCCGGGTTCGTGTGCGAAGTGGAACTCGGGAACTGATTGTGTAGGCTGGAAGAAACTGAACCAGTTACACCGGGTTCGTTTAATCTTACGTATAGTCGACGAAAGAAAAATATGGCTGGAAGCGATGGCAGTAGCGGCTCGAATACCGAGAAATCGGTTCCAAATTCAACAGCGCTTCAATGCCCGATGTTGAATAAGGTTAATTATACAATTTGGGCGTTGCGTATCCGCGCGATTTTTAATGTTCATGACGTGTGGGAGGCCGTTGAACCCGGAACTGAAACCAATGTGAAGAAAAACAATATGGCGATTGCTTTGTTGTTTCAATCCAAACCGGAAGAACAGATCTTGCAAGTTGGTAATCTGAAGACGGCAAAAGAGATGTGGGATGCACTGAAAGCGCGCCATCTGGGAGCCGATCGGGTACGTGAAGCAAGACTACAGACACTCATGTCAGAATTTGAGGCGTTGAAGATGAAGGATTCTAGTACAGTTGATGAGTTTTCTAGCCAGTTAACAGGAATGTCTTCAAAAGCGGCGTCTCTCGGTTCTATAATCGAGGAACAAAAGATCGTGAAAAAGTTTCTCAGTGGTTTACCAAGGCGGTTCATCCACATGGTAGCCTCGGTTGAGCAAATTGTGGATCTAAAAACAGTTTCATTGGACGATGTTGTTGGTCGAATGAAGGCGTACGAAGAACGCATAAAAGATGAAGAATTACAGTCGGATAATCATGGTACGCAAACGAAACTTATGTTTAATAATTCTAATACCTCTTCAAGTTCTAGACAGAATTCACGCGATTCGAGTAAGGGACGCGGGAAAGGCTCAAACCGTGGACGTGGTGGTGGTGGACGTGGTCGAAACCAATCTGGTCAAAACCGTGGGTCACAAGGCGGGTCCAACGAAGAGGATAAACAACAAGGAAAGAAGGATTATTCGAAGGTTCAATGCTTTCGATGCGACAAGTTCAGTCACTTTGTTTCGAGATGTCCAGAGCGAAAGAAAGAGAAACAAGCAAACTTGATCGATGCGGAAGAAATTGACCCGTCTTTGTTTATGGTGCAAGATGTTCAAGAAACCGTTTACTTGAATGAAGAAAAGGTCATTCCAAAAAAATTACGAGAGCGGTTCGGAAGAAAAAGACTTGTGGTATTTGGATAATGGCGCGAGTAACCATATGACGGGTAATATATCCTTTTTCTCTGAATTAAATAAGCGTGTTGGTGGCAAAGTTAAATTTGGGGATGGTTCTCAAGTCGAAATATGCGGGAAAGGGTCTATATTACTATTGGGTAAAACGGGGGAGCAAAGGTTAATGACCGATATTTACTATATCCCTAGTTTACGTAGTAATATAATTAGTCTCGGTCAAGCAACGGAGTGTGGATGTGATATTCGTATGAAAGACGATTATTTATTAATGCGTGACGCTCAAGGCAAGGTGTTAATGAATGTTACTCGATCTAAAAATCGTCTTTATACGATTAAATTAAAAGTTGGAAAACCCGTTTGTTTGAAAGCTCGGATTGATAATGAAAATTGGTTATGGCACGCGAGACTTGGTCACCTAAATTTCGAGTCCATGAAACAAATGGTGAATAAAGATATGGTCGTGGGGATGCCAAAAATCAATCATGAAAATCAAATATGTGATTCGTGCTTAGTCGGGAAGCATACGAGACAATCTTTTCCGAAGACGGCGTCGTTTCGGGCAACGCGTGCCTTGGAACTTATTCATGGAGACTTATGCGGTCCAATTTCTCCGAGCACAATAGCGGGAAATAGGTATGTATTTGTCTTAGTTGATGATTTTTCACGTTTCATGTGGACTTTTCTTTTGAAGGAAAAAAGTGACGCGTTTGAAACCTTCAAAAAATTTAAAGTCATGGTGGAAGTGGAAGTTAGAAAAAAAATCAAGACGTTTCGAACCGATCGAGGGGGAGAATTTACGTCTCATGAGTTCAATCGGTTCTGTGAAAACGAAGGGATTATTCGACACTTAACCGCTCCATATTCACCTCAACAAAACGGGGTTGTGGAGAGGCGAAACCGTACCTTAATGGAGATGACTCGAAGTATATTAAAAGCGCGACAAGTTCCTAATTTTATGTGGGGGGAGGCGGTGAGGCACTCAACCAATTTAATAAATAAAACTCCAACACGAGCGTTACACGAAGACAAAACACCGTACGAGATGTTAAAAGGAAAGAAACCGGATCTTGAATTTCTTAAGGTGTTCGGATGTGCCGCTTATTTGAAAATTGTTGGCGGGCATCTTCCAAAATTAGACGATCGTTCGACTCGTCTAGTTTATCTTGGAAGCGAAAAAGGTTCGGGGGCGTATCGTTTATACAATCCAACGACTCGAAGAATTGTTGTGGGTCGAGACGGGGATACGGAGTTTGATGAAACGCGTGGTTGGAATTGGGGAAAAAATATTGTTTTTAATAACGAAGAGTCTCGCGAACCGGGTATGTTTTGGGTAGACTTTGGTGGCGTAATTGACACCGGAGTTGGCTCGGTAAATACCGAGACAAGCGAATCTAGTAGTGGTTCAAGTACGCCAAACTCAAGTGACTCAAATGGTGACAATGGTGATGGGCAAGACACTTCATCCTATGATGGCACCTCATCTAGTCCATTTAATGGCCCACCTCACCAAAGCCCAGTGGAGCGTGAACAGGCCCATACGGCTCCAAACAGTAGCAGATCAAATGGCGAGAATAGTAGCAACGCTGATGAAAATATTTTTGTGACGCCCGAGCCAGTTGTTCGTAGATCGAATCGCACTACGGTTACCCCGGTACGTTTTAACGATTATGTTTTAAATTCGAGTTCTATTGATGAAGAATTTTTATTGCTTGCGGATGACGAACCGGCTTATTTTAATGATGCCAAAAATAAACCGGAGTGGATGAAAGCAATGCGCGCAGAAATTGAATCAATTAATAAAAATAATACTTGGTCGTTAACCGAGTTACCGCGTGGTGCAAAAGCGATTGGTTTGAAGTGGGTTTACAAGGTTAAAAGAAACGCGGATGGCTCACTAAATAAACACAAGGCTAGACTCGTGGCGAAGGGTTATGTTCAGCAACCCGGAGTTGATTTTTCTCGACTTGAAACAATTCGGTTACTTTTATCTCTCGCAGCGAATGAAGGGTGGGAATTACATCATCTAGATGTTAAATCCGCGTTCCTACATGGCGAATTAAAAGAATAAGTTTATGTCGTTCAACCGGAAGGGTTCGTTAAAAAAGGTGAAGAGCATAAAGTCTATAAATTGTCGAAGGCATTATACGGGTTAAGGCAAGCTCCACGTGCGTGGAATACGAAATTAAATAATATTTTATTAGATATGAAATTTCACCGGTGCTCGCAAGAACAAGCCGTATACCGAAGAACCGGACGTCTTATTAATCGGCGTGTACGTGGACGATTTAATTGTGACGGTTCAAATTTGAAACTTATTATGGAGTTTAAGCGCGGGATGGCTAAAAACTTTGAAATGTCGGATTTGGGAATGCTTACTTATTATCTTGGAATTGAAGTGTCGCAAAGCAAGGACGGGATAAAAATTAAGCAAGAGGCGTATGCAAAGAAAATACTGACGGAAGCCGGTATGATTAACTGCAATCCTACCAGTGTTCCCATAGACCCGAACGTGGAAGTTTCTAAATTTGAAGACGAAGAAGATTTTGATGCAACGAGATATCGAAAGATTGTCGGGTGTCTCCGGTACCTTTTACAGACTCGGCCAGATTTGGCGTTTTCGGTCGGAGTAGCCAGTCGGTACATGCATTGCCCGAAGCAATCTCATGCAGCTCTCATCAAGCAAATTCTTCGCTATTTAAAAGGTACTTTTAGTTATGGCATTACCTATACTCGAGGAGAAAATATATTGGTCGGTTACAGTGATAGTAGTCACAACATAAATCCGGACGATGGAAGAAGTACTACGGGACACGTGTTTTATTTTGGGTCTTCCCCAATTACTTGGTGTTCTCAAAAGCAAAGTACAGTTGCTTTATCATCGTGTGAGGCGGAGTATATGGCGGCTAGTGCAGCCGCGTGTCAGGCGGTTTGGCTAAAAGAATTGATTGGTGAATTACTCGACAAGAAAATTCAAGCGGCGGTGTTACGTGTTGATAATACATCGGCGATAGCTCTCGCGAGGAACCCGGTTTTCCATGGAAGAAGCAAACACATAAAATCCCGGTTTCACTACATTCGGGAATGTGTTGATCGTGAAGATATCGTGGTCGAGCATGTTAGTGGCATTGATCAAAAGGCGGATATTTTGACGAAGGCTCTTGGGAAGATCAAGTTCAAGGAGATGACTGAAAAGCTTGGAATTGAAGACTTGTCAGATACGAGTTCGAAATTCCGGGGGTGATTGTTGGAAATTTCGAATTAATGGTTCCTTTGCGTGCAAGGCAAGGAATTAAAGGTTCCTTTGTGTGCAAGGCAAGGAAACTAATTAAGGAGTGGATAATTAATTGTTATTATCATGTCCTAAAATAGATAGATCCTAGTTATAATCTAATAGGTGTGTTTAGATTATAAATACCATGCTTTGGGTATTAGGGATTGTATGAGTCAAGTTTTGTGATAGTTTCTTGACATTAATAAAATTTGGGTGTTTAGCCAAGTTCTTATTATTTTCCGTTTTTCGTTCTTGTTCAATACCGATTCATCTTGAAAATTTAACTGAAAAAACTAACTGGGTTAGGCCTAAAGGACAAAACGTGTATAATATGAAAACATAAAAGACAAAACTCGTCAATTTTGAACATAAAGGACAGCGCCTGAAAAATGGGTATAAAGATAAAGGACAATCTTTGAAATTCACTCAATGAATTTTGATAGTTGATTAACCTTCCAATAATAACGTCTTTCGCTCATAACCGATCATAAACCTCAACAACTTGGGTAACGGGTCAAAATGGGTAATATTGACTACTTACAATATCTAACTTAAAAAAAAAATTAGGATTGATATGTAAAATGAAGAGGATGTAGAAAAATAAGTTACCTGTATTTGAAATTCTTGCCGAGCACAAGGTTGAAGAAAGAAGTAGGCAGTTCATAATGTTGAGATTTGGCATCTTCGGTCTTCACAGCAATAGGCATTTCTTTTAACGCTGCACGACAACATATTATTTCATAAAAAGAATGTATGAATCGTATATGCATCCGTAATAATTACAATTCATAATCATATAAGTTCTAATTCTTTTAAAAAGATGACATACAATTTGAGTTCTGAAGTCAAACTCGCAACTTTTAACACTCGTCGAGTTGCTATTATTAGGCTTTAACAACAAAAAAGTGAGAAACTAAGGGGCTGTTTGGAATTACATTTTGAAAGTGATTATATGGTTATTGGCCTTTTAACTCATATGGTGATGTAAATTAGGGCTGCTATGTGTTCGTGAGTTGGCAGGTCAAATCCAAACCCAAACCCGAAAATCATGTGAACCCGATCACGAAACGAATATTCACAGATGATACGAACACGACCCATTTAGCCCAAAATAATTATTATTATTTTCATATCATATTCTTAAATTAGAAATTTAGGCCAAAAAAAAAAAACAAATGCATGTAAAACCATTCCCTATAAATTAGAAAGCTTGATCTCACTTCCTTTTAATTTTCAAAAGTTGCAATGAAACACCATCATTTAAGTTATGACACGAAAACATCGAGCCGGCGGTCTCACTGGAAGCAGCCTCTCTATTCCTACGGGGTAGAGGTAAGGCTGTCTACATCTTACCCTCCTCAACCCTACCTCAGCTTTGCTATTGGTGAGATTTACCGAGTATGATGATGATGATGATGATGACACGAAAACATCTTTTTAAAAAAATAAAAAATAAGCACGTCTGGCCGCTAACCCACCAGGTCAACCCGAACCCAACCCATTTAACTAAACTTGTTCACATATTCAACCCAAAACTAAACCAAACCAGCGAATTTCGTAAAATCCACACATTTCCACTAAACCTACCCCCATTTAACTAAACTTGTTCACATATTCAACCCGAAACTAAACCAAACCAGCGAATTTCGTAAAATTCACACATTTCCACTAAACCTAAACCCCCCCCCCCCCCGGCCCAATAGGGATGAGCTCGGTATCAAATATCGCCAAAATTAATCAGTAAAATACCAGTAATGCAAAAAGTGAGTACTGAAAATGATATGATACCATAAAAATTACAAATGTCTTAGTCAGCAGGCATTTGATTATCACAAACTGATGACAGTACAACAACCCATTAAAATACAAAAAGAACTAAAGTAAACAAGTGAGTAAAATAATAACATACAATGCACAAACTCCAGAAGTTGTTGAAGCTGTTGCTGAGAGGTGGGTTTGAAGCAGGAGCGAAGCCGCCCGGCTAAAAGGAGCCGAGTGAGCCGGCGCATGACTGCATCTGGGAGCAGATTGCGCTCAAGTGAAGCCGACATCAGCTTCACCGTAGCATCGTAGGGTGCTTGCAGTAAGCTGCTCATTTTGTGAACAAGATATGATGAAGAAGATAAGACGACAGTTACTTTGGTATAATTAGACGAAGGTGGTTGAGAGAGCGGTACGCTACGATGTCGTATCGAATATTCACAAGTGACAAAATTACACCCTGGAAAATCAGTCTGGCTGGCCCATTATTTAAACGATTAGAGTAAACTGCTATTTTGGTCCCTGTGGTTTGGGCGCTTTTGCCATTTTAGTCCAAATCTCAAACTTTTTACATCTGAGTCCCCGTGGTTTGCATTTTGTTGCCATTTTAGTCCAAATCCCAAATTTGGTCAGATTCACCAACTTAAAATCTGGTTTTTTGTCCTTATCCTAGGGGCATTTTGGTCATTTCGAATTATTATATATCTATCTATACATATAATAAAGTAAATCATATTGGGGACACATGGCACTCTATAAGGTGATCTCAATAATTTTTTCCCGCCTAAATAAATAGATATTGATAATATTTGTTAATAAGATTTAAATAAAAAATATATTATTTTAGTCCCTAAATTTTATCTTTTTATCTTTTACCCCAAACAACTAGATTGATCACATAAAACAAACTTATAATAATAAAACAGTTTAATATACTTTTTGTAATTTTTATTATTTTAATCAATTTATTCTATTAATCGCATAAAACAAACTATAATAATAAAACAGTTTAATATACTTTTTTTGTAATTGGGTATTTTTTCATAAGATTCAAATAAAGAATAACATATATAAAATTACATTTATTCAACCCGTGTAATACACGAGGCTTTTTAAAAATTAATACACAAGGGATTTTTAATGATATACAAAATTACATTTATTCAACTTGTATAATACATAGGATTTTTAAAGATATAACTTTTTTTTTATTATTTGGTATATAAAATTAAATTTATTCAACCCGTACACTACACAAGGTTATATAATAAAAGAAATAAAATGGGGACATTTTCCATTGGATTGAGATGCATGTATTGATACCAAGACTCTTCTTTTCAATTAACGCACACAAAGTAGTAAAAGTGAGTAAAAAGAATCAAAACAGTTGTATGTTTCTTTAGGGAATATTGGATTTCAATAATAACAACTATTCGTCGTTGACCGCCAATAGTCCCAACTTAATAAGTAACCACACTGACACTCCCAACTATTAACATATTGACCTCCAATGGACCCTAACTAACAGAACCCTAACGTCGTTAGTCTCCGGTCGCCGAAAAAACGTTTTTGGTCGGAAAACTCATTTTTTTGGTCTCAAACCTCTTTGTAACCGTATTACTTATTTTAGGAACCTTTTTCTACTAAAAGGCCCAATTATTAAGGTCGTCGTAAATTCTTTCATCGCTAGAAAACTGCTTTTTGTCCGAAAAACTCAAGTTTTTGGTCGGAAAACTCAACATTTTCGTCCCAAACCCTTTTATAACCTTATATCGGACCTTTAAGAACCTTTTTCTGGCTAAAAACGTTTTTCCGGCGATCGAAGACTAACAATGTTACGGTTCTGTTAGTCAGGTTCTCTATTGGAAGCCAATATGTTAATAGTTCGGACGGCCAGTGGTCATTTTGAAATTGGAACTGTTAGCGGCCAACGACGAATAGTTGGGATTATTAAAATCCAATATTCCTTTCTTTAATTTAACTTTTCCTAAGTTTTGTTGGTGTGAATTTTAGTGACTTTATTTTTTTATTTTATAATTTTAGGATGTTTATCCCATGAAATTCATTGTTATTAGAGGTTTGTCTCGAAATTCAATGTTATTAATGACAACCTATGAATTTATCATGTATGTTCAATCAAAACTTTCAAGAGTAGATTAAAAATAATAAGTATTTACAAATAATAAATTACATCATTTTCACTAATCAACCCGTGTAACACACGGGGCGATAACCTAGTAATATATATATATAATGCCACTGCCAGACACCTCTTTCTCTCTCTCATCTCACTCTGCCTCTCTCTCTCTCTCTCTCTCTCTCTAAACTACCACCACACCACCACAACCCCCACATCATCCCCAACCACCGCCACCGTCCCCAACCAACACCACCGTCGCCGCCGTCAAGATCATCATCATCTTCAACCGTCTCCCGTCGCCGCCGTCAAGATCATCATCATTAACCGTCTCTCTCTCTCTCTTCAGATCCTCCACCGCCATCGTCTCCACCATCTGCCGTCAAGATCATCATCATCATCAACACCACCGTCAAGATCATCATCATCATCATCAACACCACCGTCTCTCTCATCATCATCACTAACACCACCGTTGTCGCCAAGATCATCATCATCATCACCATCTGGGTTTGCTTCAGATCCACCACCGATTCGAAGGTAAATCGCTCTAATCTCTTTGATCAGATTGTGGATGGTGACGGTGGCGGGTTTAATGGTGTTGGTTGCTGATTTGGGTTGTTGGGGTTAGGGTTCCTGTGGGGGTGGTGATGTTGGAGACGGTGGTGGTGGCGGTAGTCTGGTAGATGGTGGTGGGTGAAGGAGAGAGAGGGAGAGGGAGGAGGCGGTGGTGGTGAAAGTTGTTTGATCTGGGTTATGATGGAAACAGTTGTTTGATCTGGGTTATGATGGCTGTAGATGGTGGTGGGTGAAGGTAAATCGCTCTAATCTCTTCCGATTCATGTTTTGTGGTAGTGAAAGTTGTTTGATCTGGGTTATGATGGCTGTGGTGAGCTTTGTTCAGAAATCGAATCAGATTTTGCTCAGAAATCAGATGTGGAAACAGGTGGTTGTGGAAAGAGGTTATGGCGGTGGTGGTGGTGCTAGAGAGAGAGAAGAGAGAGAGAGAGAGAGGGAGGGGGCGGTGGTGGTACTATGAAGTTTGGGGATTTTGATTGTTGATGTGTGTATCGATGAGAATGAAGAAGACAGAAAAAATGAAATTTAAAAAATGACCAAAATACCCCTGCACTAAAGGACAAAATAGGAGGTTGCAACAGTCAAAAAATAGGGAAATCTGGTCAAATTTGAAATTTGGACTAAAATGGCAACAAAATGCAAACCACAGGGACCCAGATGTAATAAGTTTGAGATTTGGACTAAAGTGGCAAAACTGGCCAAACCACAGGGACCAAAATGGCAGTTTACTCAAACGATTAATTTGGTGTCATTTACGATAGATTATGAGATTAATTAGTTTGAACATTCTTGTGTTTGTGTTCGTTCATTAAGGAATTAAGGAATTAACATGTTTATAAATTATGTACAGACGCTTATCGATCGAAATTTCTTGTTCGTGTTTATTCATTAAGGAAGGAAAATAACGTGTTCATGAATTGTTCACGAACGCTTACCATACGCATACAAACACATATAAATATTTATGAATACAAACAGACGTTCGTGCACACACACAAATACAAATGAAAAAACGAGTATATATTCATTTTAGAATAAAATTTGCATTTCTCAACATGTAGATTACAAAGAATCCACCAAAAATACATAAGTACTTAACATAATTATCCGAACATAGTTGACATAATTGTTTATAAACATAACTAACACAAAAATTAAGGAGTTTCTCAAGCTTTAAGACAAATTGAAATTTACAAATGGACAAACGAGGGATGTTGACGGAAGCGTATAATCTAACTAGCTTTCAAAGAATTTTAAAAACTAAAGCCAATAAAATAGAAATATAACATATGTAAACCTTTAAGTGAATAACACAAATGAAAATAAATGAGCAAACATAAATGAACACATTACCAAACATACACGAACGAATGCATTATTTGTTCATGTTCGTTCATTTAACTTAACAAACATAATTTCTTGTTCATATTCGCTCATTTAATAAACGAACGAAAATAAACAAACTTCCCGCCAAACGATTCACAAAATGTTTGCTTAACGTTCGGTTCGTTTACAATTCTATAATCTTTGCTAAACGAAAAAACTAGAAATATGTGTAATATCATAAACTTTACTTTTTTAAATAAAGTTTGTGTTAGTTGCAAAAGTACTATAGGTTGTTTAGATTTGAAACATGTTTTCCAAGTGTTTATACCAAAAGTTTCAACATGAGCCATCTATCTATCATAACTTGAATACAATTTGAATGTTTGATGATTGACTAAGTTTGATTACAACTCTATGTAGGTAGGTCAGAGGTGCCACATGTAAAAATAAGATCAAAACAAAGACAAAATAACAAGCATTCACAAATAATATACAAGCACGCAAGACTAGGCATAAAGTCTAGTATTTATCCTATTAATTATCAACATTTAATGGTCCTTACAGATTATTGTTTAATCTTGGTTGGTTTTATTTGTCGGTCACGTGTCGCTATCCTATTGGTCCATGTCATTCTTAGTATTTGTCCATCTTCTCTCCTCTCTCTACCTCTCTCTCTCTTTCTCCTTTTTCTCTCCCTGACATCACCATCTTCCCCATTTGTCCACCTTCCTTCCCCTTCACTCGGCACCACCACCACCAGCCACCAAGTTAAATCACCACCGGGTATTATCGTCTCAGTCGCGTCATGTCACCGTCGGCGTCCACAATCAGACATGTTCGTCTTTCCGACGGTGGTGACTGACGAATTTATGTCGAGATGAGAGAGAAATTGTTTCGTATGGAGAATGTTTGTATATAGAATGTATAGAGAGAGAAAACGGGGCGGTGGCGTTAAGGTGGTGGTGTTGTAGTGGTGGTGGCTAAATGTATGTTGCGGTGGTTGAAGGTGTTGACGCTCAGTTTCGTATAACCAAAACCGCTACCCTCGCAGCCTTTTACGTATCCATGAATTTGGGTTTTTAAGAGAGATAAAGGAAAACGTCACGATGGTTGATTTATGATGGTGTTGTGGCGGTAATCCTAGAGAGAACGAGAGAGAGATAGAAAGAAAGAAAGAAAGAAAGAACCAGGGTTAGACTACATGGGGTGGGAGGGGCATGAAGCGTCACGTGGCAGCCACGTCTGCGCTGTCAAATTTCACTTTCAAGGCCCAAAAAATGCGGGGTGAGATGGGCGTGGAAGGGTGGCGTAGTGTGACACATAGCATATGCTTTTTTATTTAATTTATGTATAAAAAATAAAAAAAAATCTATTAAATTAAATAAAAACATTAATACTAAAAAGAAAAATGTAAATTACAAGTTTTGTCCTTTATGTTTGTATCAATTTACAGGCGGTGTCTTTTACCTTTAAATTTGACGAGTTTTGTCCTTAACATTTCAAATCCTGCACGTTATGTCCTTTAGCCCTAACTCAATCAGATTTCTTTGTTAAATATGGTCATGTGCCTTGCACATGAGGGTATTCTTGTCATTTTACCTCTCCAGGGACTATTAAGTAAATAACTTATATCAAGAGACTAAATATGTAAAAAATTAAAGAATAAGATATTAATTAAAAACTCACACTCTCTCTTCTCTCTCTCTCTCGCTCTCTCTTCTTCATCTTTACTCTCTCTCTTCTTCATCTCTGTTCCATATCACTGTAACTTTTTCCCCTCTTCCGTATCACCACTCCCCCACCGCCCTATCGCCACCATTGTCCGCCCTACTGCCACCCATTCACCATCCCCTTCGATTATTGAAAGTTAAACAAAACATTTCATCGAGTGACAGTCAATTGAAAACTCCAGATTTGGTGTAAGAATTTTTTAGTCGCCAGTGTAAGAACCCTAAAACTCTTTTAGTGGTTCAAAGATTAGGGCGGTCAGCAATATATTTCAGCTATATCTTGTCAATAATGCCAAAGATGACGCTCCATTCAACACCACTGTAACGATCTATCTTTACCATGCCTTTTCTCTCTGACAGAATTAAACAAACAGGTGGTGTGCATTCTTATTCTTTTTTTTTTACTATTACATGTCAAACATAATGATCTTTAGCTGTAGAAAGTAGATGCATTTGAACCTTTTAATCTATACAGTTAGTTTTCACAATGTTGTTGTTTTTGTTTCTGATAAAAAATAGTTTTTTTTTTCTGTTTGAAATGCTAATTTGATATGGGTATGCTGCTCATTCAAGTTCAACACAAAATGTTATTAGTTTGTATGAATCATTGTCATCTTCTGAGTCTGAACATAAGGGGAAAAAGATAAGAGATGAAGAAAAGAGAGAGTAGAGATAAAGAAGAGAGGTCCTCCCCTTTAGCTCAGTTGGTTGTTGGACCGGGTGTTTCCATGTGAGACTCCGGTTTGATTCCCGGCAAAGGCAAATGGGTGTGACATGTGCGCTATGATGGTGAAAAACCTACCGAGGAGGGTTTGATCCTGAGCGTCACTCCGGTTTTCATCCGGCTGTTACTCCAGCGAGTAAAATCGTGTAGAGGCAGTACGGTTTCCAGGGGAAAGCCTTCGACCTAAGACTGGTTAACCCAGCGCTGGCCCTGCTATCTGGGCCCACGTTCTTGGAGAGGGTCCGTAATGTGCGGATGTGACAATGGTCACCATTAGAAGTTCACCTTTAAAAAAAGATGAAGAAGAGAGAGAGAGAGAGAGAGAGAGAAGAGAGAGTGTGGGTTTTTAATTTATATCTTATTCTTTAATTTTTTACACGTTTAGTCCCTTGATATAAGTTATTACTCAATAGTCACTGGAGAGGTAAAATGACAAGAATACCCTCATGTGTAAGACACATGACCATATTTAATAAAAAGATCTGACTTAGTTAGGGCTAAAGGACATAACGTACATGATTTTGAAACATTAAGGACAAAACTCGTCAAATTTAAAGGTCAAGGACACCGCCTACGATTTGGTACAAACATAAAGGACAAAACTTGTAATTTACTCTAACATTAATAAAGAAAAACATTACATTAAATTAAAAAAAAAACATTACTTAATCTTAAAAATACTAAAAATAATAAAAGTGAAACTAATAAAGACAAAAAATAACCAAACTAAGTACGATATTTTGCCTTGATTTCTTCTTTATATTTCTCATACATTTCTTTTTCTTCATTGCCAAGGTGATCAATTTTCATGACGAGGATTTTCATATCTGCTCGCCAAATCCTTCTTCTTTTTTTCAGATATACTTTTCATTCAAAAAGTTCGAGAACCTTTTCTTTTTGGGCTTCCTTTGTTGTGGGATGCTAATGAACGTATTAATTTGTTCATTTAGGTCGGCCAAACCTTCGTTATAGTTGTTGGGATTTTCACATGTTTATCAAAGTGATTTCATCCGTGTAAAATCAAAACGCAGTGGAAATAATATTTAAAACATGTTACTTTTAAGATATAAATTTCATTTATATTCAAAATCCCAAAACCCGGATCTATATATGAACATGCATACTATCAAACGCAACCATAGGATGTTTAAAAAACTACCTTCTTGGAGTAAAAGGAAACAAAAGGATGATGCTTCTTGAACGGTTGCCTTCAAGTGTAGAAGACCTCAAGCTTGTATACCCCAAGCCTTCCAACAAACACCTTGAGTTTAGCTAGGATTTTTAACACTTATGATCAAACTTGAAAAACTTGGAAAACCCTTATGTTGGCCGAAATATTTGAGAGAATTCAAGTCTTGCACTTGAAAAATTATGTCTTATATTCTTTTAATTTTTGTCATACAAAAATTAATAAATGGACGAGAGAGAAGGTTGCCACCAAATCTTGCCCAATCAAAGTGCATCTAACCATGCAAATTGCATCTAAGATTATTGGACCAAAATGGTCTTGGGAAGAGGGGGACGACCCACTCTTTTATTTATAAAAAAAATTCAATTATTTTCTTTTAAACAATTTAAGTCTTGATTAATTTTATAACTTTTATAAAATTATAACACCACATGTTACAAGACTTATACATCCTTTTAAAATGTTATTTAACCTAATAAATAACAAAGTAAAATATTCTCTCAAAATAAATTATCTATATACTTTATTAGTTTCTCAAGTGTAATTATTTAGAAAACCAATTTCTAAATATTATAAGTGTTAATATTTATTTGTTTGATCATATCACAAATAAATATTACAAGTGTTTGTCTAGCTTGTATTTGGGTATGACTCGACTTGGATCATAACGTACTAGCCACATCAATTTAATATGTGTCTTGGGCATACAGAGTCCAACAATCTCCCGTTGCACAAGATACATAAAAGATTGTTGCAAGTAGTAAAGACCACCTAACTATAGTTTACTACCACTAATACGTATGACTATATGTCCCATTCAATAACATCATCCCCTTCAAGTCCCTTACTTGAACATGATTTAGGTGAATCTATCATTTATCCTTTCGTTACAGATGCCATGTTAAATCCAGAGACATAGAGTGATCACTCTTTATTGATTTAACTTTAGCAGGCTTTAGACATCTTACTCTCAACGAATAAGAGGAACAAATCCCTTCTTGACTGCATACGTCTCTCACAATCACCTTGTACCACACCTGAGTTTAGCCTTATGTACTGCCTTATTACAGATAGCTAAGAACTAGGTCAAGGTACAATACTTGGTGAATATCAAGACCCAATATGTATCTCAGGTCAGAGGATACTATGATATTCGCCTTTACTCAAATTTACTTATGATCAATCACAAATGATTCCATGCAGTAATATTCGAGAGCGAGTCAGTCCAATATTTGTATCCCACAAATATCTATGAACTTTGGCAGCAACACTTTGCTCTATATTCATATCTAATGAATATCCACCAATCCAAATTCACATTAGTCTTACATTCATATTTGTTCCAACAAGTATGATCGAGTACGACATTTAGATTAATTAACTTATTCTTGGATTTAAACATGCTAAAATTGACGTAACTCAAAATACCATAAAAGAGTTAAATTAACAATTGTTCCAACATCCAAATACAAAATAGATCAAATCCAATCACTAGAATATCGAAGTCCTAAGGCATATGTATGACCCTCATGTTTTGCCCGGTCAAGGAGCTTCGTAAGTGGATCCGCAATGTTTTGATCGGTGTGAACTTGGCGGATACACATCTTTCCCTTTTCAACTTCATCCATTATGTAGTTGAATCTCCGCTCGATATGTCTAGTCTTTTGGTGTACACGAGGTTTCTTGATTTGAGCAATCGCACCCTCGTTATCACAAAAGATCTCTAGGGGGTCTTGAATGGTAGGGACCACCCCTAGGTCGACTATGAATTTCTTCAACCATGCAGCTTCTTAGGCTGCCAATGAAGCGGCGATATATTCTGATTCTGTAGTGGACAGTGTTACCACGTCTTGTTTTGAGCTCTTCCAAGAGACTGCTCCTCCATTTAAAATGAAGACATACCCTGATTGTGATCGAGAATCACTTCGATCGGTTTGGAAACTCGCGTCCGTGTAACCCTTTACAACGAGTTCCTCTTCACCAGATCCATATATTAAAACCATATCCTTAGTCCTTCTAAAGTATTTTAATATGCACTTAACAGCCTTCCAATGACTGTTACCTGGATTTTGCTGGTATCTACTCGTCATGCTCAAGGCGCATGAGACGTCGGGTCTGGTGCATATCATTGCATACATGATGGATCCTATAGCTGACGCATATGGGATTCCTTTCATCTTCTCTTGCTCATCCTTTGAGCTTGGACATTGAGATGTATTCAATATTGTCCCCTTTTGAATAGGTACAAAACCTCTCTTAGAGTTCTCCATCTAGAACCTATTCAAGACTTTGTCAATGTATGCACTTTGGTTTAAACCTATCAAGCGCCTTGATCTATCCCTATAGATCTTTATTCCCAGAATGTAGGCGACTTCACCAAGATCCTTAATGGAAAAACAACTTCCAAGCCAGGTTTTTACACCTTCCATGGTTGGAATGTCATTCCCAAATAATAGAATGTCATCGACATACAGTACTAAGAAAGTGATGATGCTCCCACTAGCTTTCTTATACACACAAGCTTCATCGCCGTTCTTGATGAATCCAAAATTCTTAATTTCTTCATCAAAATGGTGATTCCAACTTCTAGATGATTGTTTCAATCCATAGATTGATTTCTTTAACTTGCATACTTTGGCAGGATGTTTTTGATCGACAAAACCTTCAGGCTGAACCATATAGACATCTTCATCAAGATATCCATTAAGAAAAGCCGTTTTGACATCCAATTGCCAGATCTCATAGTCACAATATGCAGCTATGGCAAATAATATCCTGATTGACTTTAGCATCGCCACAGGCGAGAAGGTCTCATCATAAACAATCCCTTGAGTTTAAGTGAAACCTTTTGCTACAAGTCTTGCTTTATACGTATCCAAGTTACCATGCATATCAGTTTTCTTCTTGAAAACCCACTTACTACCAACTACTTTGGAGTTAAGAGGTGGCACAACCAATTCCCAAACTTGGTTGTCATACATGGATTGCATCTCTATGTTCATGGCTTTAAGCCATTCGTCACAATCAGATTTTGACATTGCATCATGGTATGTGGTTGGTTCATCTGAATCTACCACGTAGCATTCATCCATGAAAAATCCATATCTTTCAGGTGGACTACTAATTCTACCAGATCTATGAACATTTTGTGTGTGTTGATCAACCTCTTGATCATTTTCAACAACCTCTTGTTGAGCGCTAGTATCAACCAAACGTGTATCGTCTTGTGGTTCTTGATCCTCCTCAAGTTCCACTGTTCTACCACTAGTTCCTTTCATAAGGAAAGCTTCTAAGAACTTACCCTTTCGAGCAACAAATACCTTTTGCTCGGTTGGATCGTAGAAATAATATCCTATATCATCTTTAGGATATCCTACAAAGATACACTTAGTGGATTGGACTTCCAATTTATTTGGGGTGTATCGCTTAACATAAGCTTCACAACCCCAAACCCTTAAGAATGATAATGATGGAGGGTTTCCATGACATATTTCAAAAGGTGTCTTTTCCACTTTCTTGGTTGGAGCCATATTTAGTATGCGAACTGTGGAGAGCAAAGCGTAACCCCAAAACGATAGAAGTAATGTGCTTCTAGCCATCATAGATCGAACAATATCTAATAGAGTTCGATTTCTCCTTTCGGACACACCATTGTGTTGTGGTGTTCCAGGTGGAGTAAGTTGTGAGATAATCCCACAACTCCTAAGATGATCTTGAAAAGCACCACTAAGGTATTCACCTCCTCTGTCGGTGCGAAGGACTTTGATTGTTTTCTTGAGTTCATTTTCTACTTCACTTTTGAAGTCTTTGAACATTTCAAATGCCTCATCCTTGTGTCTTAGTAAATACACATAACCATAATGACTATAGTTTTCGATAAAGGTAATGAAGTATCTTTCACCATTCCTAGTCATCGGCTTAAAAGGACCACATACATCTGAATGTATGATACCTAATAAGTCTTTAGCCCTTTCAAATGTTCCACTAAAGGGCGTCTTGGTCATTTTGCCTTGTAAACAAGATTCACATACATCAAATGAATCATCTTCATTCGTTTTCAAAAGACCATATCTCTGAAGTGTTTGCATGCGATTCTTGTTTATATGTCCAAGGCGACAATGCCAAAGGTAGGAATCACTCAAATCCATTTTGAGTTTCTTGTTGGTTACTTGGTACATTGAGCTATCAAATGATGTGTTATCTTGATCTAATTCATTAATACCATTTAAAGGTATAACTTTAAAGTAAAACACATCATTCATAGAAACAAAAATGTCATGGTTAACAAATTCGAAATTAAAACCACATTGTATTAAAAGGGAAACAAAAATTATGTTCCTAGTCAAACTAAGAGCATATAAAACATTCTTCAAAATCACTTCCAAACCACTTGGAAGCTTTAAAACGTAGTCTCCTTGAGCTTCGACTTCAACCTTTGCTCTGTTGCCCATGAAGAGACTAGCGTCTCCCTTCTTGTAATGTCTATTTCTTTTGAACCCCTGCAACAAATTGCAAATATGAGTTCCACATCCGGTATCTAGTACCCATGTGTTAGAAGAAATAACATTAAGCTCAACATGTATCATAAAGATAGTACCTGAGGTTTGCCCTGCATCCCTCTTGTTTCTCAACTCTTTAAGATAGGTTGGACAATTTCTTTTCCAGTGTCCTATCTCACCACATTCAAAACATGGGTCATTCGTAGCAACCTTTTGCTTCTTCTCTTTTGGTTTGGTGGGCACCGCTTTAGCTTTTCCCTTTCCCTTGACGTGTCCCTTTCTTTTAGCATAGTTTGCTTTAGAGTCGGGGTGGGGCCTCTTCTTGTTGCCTCCTTCATTGAATTGATAGCGCAGGTAAAGCCTTTTTGCCCATTCCTGCTTCGGCCGTTTCGAGCATTGCATGAAGTTCACCAATGCTCTTGTCCCATCCATTCATGTTGTAGTTCATCACAAAGCTCTCAAATATCTTTGTTAAAGAGTTGAGGATCAAATCCGTAGCCAACTCTTTAGAGACGGGACAATTTAGCCTTTCGAGGCGATCAATGTGGCTTTTCAACTTAAGGACATAAGATGATACCGATTGGGTTTCCTCCATTCAACATGCATGAAACGCCCGAACGGTTTCAAAGCGTTCTACCCTCGCTTATTGTAGGAACATTTCCTTTAACTGGGTAATCATGTCGTATGCCCCGTGATGTTGGAAATCCTTTTGAATTTCGGGAATCATAGTTCCCAACATGAGGCATGAGGCTTGCATGGAGTCCTCGGTATACTTAACCCAATCATTATAGGCTTCCACATCTTCCACGTTAGGTTCATCGAGAATAGGATCGTCCAACACATAGGATATCTTCTCTTGCTTGAGAACGATTCTCAAGTTTTGAAACCAATCCATGAAGTTATTATGGTTGAGACGATCCTTTTCAAGGATGGTTCTTAGTGATAGGTTTCGGACGGTTTGGTTAATCAGGTTTGCATTGTTAGCGGCCATCTACAAAATTTAACCAAGTTTAATTTAGTATTTTCGATATAAATATATTTTAATTACTAATACCCTTTTGTGTGCTATAGACAATTAATAATTAAAATCTAGAATCCAACATTACATGTAAATATTGGTTAGGTGATCTTTATCGCTCTATTTAAATTAACAAGATAGTCAACGTTTGACAATTGCAACTCTTTGCAATTTATAGGCATATGGGATCGATTAAACATCTTTATGTTTAGTTGGCATGTTTAATCCCATCAACACCTTTGTCCCCCATGCTTCGGTGACCCTAAGCACATGGTTTCTAAATCAAGTCGTCCAACTTACACACACGTGTGAGTTTATACATATAAGTGGTTAGGTGACCTTTATCCCACAAACATGGTAAACCCACCTCGAACATACAAGTTCCCTCATGTGGTTAGGTGACCTTTATCCCACAATAAGAGTTCCCAAGTGATTCAAGTGTTGTATAAAAGGATGGTGTTTTACTTGTTTTATAAAATGGGTTTTTAATATTTCAAAATTCTAGTTTAGAAAAATTTTATGTACCATATATTTGCATGCATTCAAATCAATGGTACTTTAGTGAAAACCAATTTTCAAGGTTCTTTTAATAAAACCCATTTTATTATAAAAATCATTAATCTTTAATAAAACCTTTTATTAACCATTTTAATGGTTTTAATAATAACCAATTTTAAGCTTGTTGTTGATTATTAATTTGTTAAGCATGCATATCGACATATCATCTAAACAACATAAATAAGCAACCATACAAGCATAACATACATAACAATAGGTGCATAACCATAGCCAACTATTCTGACAACACTTGTTAGCCGAAACAAGTGTGCCAAAAGGTGTGACACCTCAGGAAAACTAGTAAACAACAACATGACTAGCTTCCTCAGCAACCGCATGCTAAATTTCGGGACGAAATTTCTTTCAAGTTGGGGATAATGTGACAACTCGAGTTTCCAAGATTCCATATTCGCATTAATTTCACGTTAATTGTACGTTAATTGTTTAGCTGTTTGCTTACACGACTTGTTTGCCTTGTAACTGTACACTGGATTATAGGTTGAGATGGTTGTTTGATATGTTATCTGTTTATTGTGATTAAAATGTTTAGTTTCATGAACATGAAGTTATATACTGTTGAGATTAGAACTATACCCGACGAAACAGAAGTGTTTCGCCATAACACACAACGACGAAACGGAAAGCATTTCGCCATAACCCTTATCGACGAAACAAGGTTGTTTCGTCACAAACATCTCGACGAAACAAGCCGTTTCGCCGGCCCATGATTCGCCGAAGCCCATTAAGGGCCCAGTACGTTACGCGACTACTTATTTAGTATTACGGTTCCATTCGTCACACTTTTAACAAATAAGAAACCCTAGAGTTCTCCCTCTGAGTGACGACAACCTCGTGTTCTCGAAGCCCTCAAGATCGACCAATTTATTATTCCCGTTTATCGCGGTTAGTGTTTAACCCTTGCGTGATTGTTTGATTTATATTGTCGTAAACTGTTTGATTGAAATCATTAGATATCGATGCTAAGCAATGTCTATGTTCATGTTTGGATGATAAATTGGTTATAGCAGGATCTATTATCGGTTACAGTTTCTGTGTCGCGATTTGAATTGCTTGTTGATGAACCAGTAAATAGATAGGGCTGATGTCCTGTTATTAATCGTTTAGATTAGGGTTGATGTTCATGAATTCAACTGTTTATGTCACTGTTCATGATTGGTATGATGATGTAAATCATGTGGTTGAATATTGATCGAATACGTGTTACCGTTATGTACCTGTCTATGTTTTGATAACTTGCGAATCATGATTGGATTAGATGTTGTCGATCAACTGCTTAGTGGTAATTAGGGTTTCTGGGTAATCATCAGTTACGTGACGTAACTGACTGTATGGACGAAACGCAAATCACGACGAAACTGATACGACAAAACGATTGTGTTTCGCCGAGGGTAATTATGGCGAAACATGAGGGCGTTTCGCCGAGATCATGCACGACGAAAGGGATGGGTTTCGTCGAAGGGAAATCTCGACGAAATAAGGGTGTTTCGTCGAGTGGGTAAACTGCACAGTAACTGAGTTTAATTCTGTTAAGGGTTAACTGGGTTAGCTAACTGATGTTAAATGCTAAGCATGATTTGCATAAATTTGAATACGTGCTTTGTGTTAATTGATGCTCACTAATTCAATGCCCACTGTGATTGTACTTATCCATGAACTTCGTGAATATAAACTGATTATGTACACATGCATACCATAGGCTTTGACTGATTAATTGGAACAAAGTAGTTAACCAAACCGAGCAAACCGAGGTGAGTTCACACTCTTCCAAGGCATGGGATTCCCGGTGTGTTGGGAAGGACGCCAGTGCTAAAACCTACGTAAAACCTACGTACTATTGTCCTCGGTTTGGGAAGGACACCAGTGTTAGAACCTACGTAAAACCTACGTACTATTGTCCTCGGTTTGGGAAGGACACCGGCGCTAAACCTACGTACTCGCTACGTACTGTCCTCGGTTAGGGAAGGGCACTTACGTAAAACCTACGTAAATTCATACTTACCATTGTCCTCGGATTGGGAAGGACACCTATAGATACATCTAGTCTAGTACATACGATATGGGAAGCCCCCACTTATTATTGTAAAGGTTTGGAAACGAAGATACTGGGTAACGCATGATTATGAAATGAACTTACAATTTCTGAAACAAACTCATTTACTAAAAACAACTGTGAACTCGCTCAACTTTGTTGTTGACTCTCTGTTACATGCCTTGCAGGACGTTAGGTACTCATGGAGCTTGCACTGGGAGGCGCAGTCGTTGTGGGACATGGACAGAGGATGCCATGTTAAAAACATTATGACATTTTGAACTTAATACTTATGTTGGGTTTTCACATTTATGCTTCCGCTAAACACTTAACTATGTTTTGATTTGAACACCTTTTATATTGATGGGTTGAACTTTATTTATTACTTGCAATGTTCAATATGATTGGTGGCTTGATCCTGGTCAGTCACGCCTCCAAGCGGTGATACTCCGCAAGTGGATTTTGGGGGTATGACAAAAGGTCCTTCCTAAGGGGTGAAAAACGACACAAGTGATGTGTCATTGAACTCCTACTTGATCCCGCATCCAAATGCTTCAAGTCTCCTTCTTGTGTTGTGATTTCTCCTCTTTCTTAGTGTTTCCAAAGTGTCTTTAAATTCAGCTCCAAACTCCTTTGGACTTCAAAAATGTGTCTTGGTTATCGGGCTAAAATCCCGTTAAGAACTATGAAGTCCTTTAGGCCCGAAATTAGCCAAAACCAAAAACGCATTTTTGTGTGCATCTTCTTTTACAAAAAAAAAAAAAAAATCCAAATACATTTTTCTAGTAAAAATAAAATGCACCTAATCTATTTATCTTACATGCCAAATGAAAATAAATAAATTACATATCTTACAAATGGAAGAACAAAGATAATATTTATCACAACCCATTGAAATAATAATAAAAAAAATAAATCACAACACAATCATTCAACACAAGGTCATGGCTAGGTTATATGCACCAATATATATATATATATATATATATATATATATATATATATATATATATCCACATATATATATATTAAAATCAAGAAGAAAAAATGGTTCCCTTTTATAACCATTTTCGGCCATGTACAAAAAACCGAAAAGGTAAGTTTTGTCCAAACAAACAAATCATTCATATGAAATAACTTTCCAAGATTCCCTTATGCATGTAAGAAAATAATCTTGAAAAACAAAGGGATAACCATATTAAAACTTTCGGCCATAGGGTTTTATCCAAACCCGAAACCCGAAAATTTTAATCTATTGAAGCATGCACTCATATAAGCGGCTCTAGATGCCATTGTTGGGATTTTCACATGTTTATCAAAGTGATTTCATCGATACAAAATCAAAACGCAGCGGAAATAGTATTTAAAAATGTTACTTTTAAGATATAAATTTCATTTATATGCAAAATCCCAAAACCCGGATCCATATATGAACATGCATACTATCAAACGCAACCATAGGATGTTTAGAAAACTACCTTCTTGGAGTAAAAGGAAACAAAAGGATGATGCTTCTTGAACGGTTGCCTTCAAGTGTAGAAGACCTCAAGCTTGTATACTGTGACAACTCGTGTTTCAAACCATCCTTTGTACTTCAATATAACACGCTTGAACACTATGTGACTAGGTGACGTGCTGATATTAATGAAATGTTATGACATTATGATATGTGATTGTATGTATTGCATGTATGTATGTTAAGTAGTCGCACCACACAACTCAAACGCACAACACTAGTGCAATCGCATAAGCCCAAGTTAGGGCCACACTCCTTCTACTCGAAGCGAGAGGGCAGCCCAAGTTAGGGTTCGGCCCACTCCCATTTCTCTTCTTATTTGCGCACACATGCCCATTAGTGGGGTTGGTCTCTCATTTTTGCAAAATCACCCAAATACACAAAACCCTAGTTCTCTCTTCTCCTCTCTTGTTCGACGGCAACAACTCCTTCAACCAAAGCTTCGTATCTTGATCCACTGCACATGCACACTTCGGTTAGTTTTATACTTTTGATTAGTTTCCATGATGTTATGATTTCTATGATATTATGTTAATTGATGTTGTGATCGTATGCTAAGTGATATTGCGATTGCTATGATTTCACATAATGGTTCAGGAATCTTGATTCGTAGGATTAGGAATGATTATGTGTCCATGAGTTTAAATGATAAAGTGGTATAATGTTAATATTGATCTAGAGTCGAACATAGGATAAATCGGCTGTATGTGTGCATAATCGGATTGATTGTATGGCCGAACATGAAGTATGGTATGATGATTTGAAACCTTTAATCGGATGGTTTAATATTGTAAGTCGTTTGAATGCCTTAAACATGATTAGGGTTCATATGGATTATGTGATAAGAACTATGATTTGATCGATCAGAATAGAGATAGAAACTGTTGA
The DNA here is from genome assembly GCF_002127325.2 of Helianthus annuus. Taxonomy (NCBI): domain Eukaryota; kingdom Viridiplantae; phylum Streptophyta; class Magnoliopsida; order Asterales; family Asteraceae; genus Helianthus; species Helianthus annuus. The sequence continues at coordinate 56,438,642 of NC_035435.2, read as the reverse complement.
TGTTGTTGATTGACTTTGTGTAAATATGGAAACTGTTGAATGATTGAAACTGATGGCATGAAATTAGGGGATTAGTAACTGACTTACAAGATTTAAGGAAATGTATGATCAATCGCACAAGTCCTTTGGTCGCACAAGAGCTGAACGTACAAGCTCTTGGATCGCACAAGGACAACCACACAAGCTAGGTACAACTGGGTGCAGCACATAGTACAATCTAGTCTTGCATGACCGCCCAATATATTGTGGATCACACAAGAGGGTGCCGATCGCACAATATATTGGGCCGCACTATACATTCAACCTTATTACGTTGTTGGGCCGTATAACCCAAAACTCAATCGCACAAGTCATTCTTAATTGCACAAGTTAAATGGACGCACGAGATTAGTTAACAGTTAAGGTGTTTGATTAAATGTTGGGCCGCCCAACGTAATTTATTGTGATAAGCAGTTGGGCCTATCAGCCCAAACCCGATCGCACAAGTCTAACCGGGACGCACAAGATACCTAATTGTTATTAATTGGGCCGAGTATGCTGTTGGGCTGCATTACTATTCGGGCCGGGTTTGTGATGGATCGCACAACATGTTGGGCTGGGTACTAATTGGACTTCTTTGATAAATCGCATAAGCTAGAACTGTTACATGACTGTTAACGTATTTGCCATGATTCATATATGCTCGAAACCTGTTAGTTATGTGTAAATATACGTGCATTACTTGAACCTAGACCTGACTTGTATGGTAACCAATGTTAGGACGTGGTTGACCACTTATAACTCAAGCAACCTTTTGTGTATCTGCCGAGCAAACCAAGGTGAGTTCACACTCTTACCAAGGCATGGGATTCCCGGGGTTGGGAATGGGTTTGAATAATGGGATTGAACAATTACTTGTACTTACACGGCTACTAGACTATCTACCATCGTCCTCGGGTTAAGCAGGGCACTTACGTAAAACCTACGTAAACATGTACTTACCACTGTCCTCAAGTTACGAAGGGCACTTGCGTAAAACCTACGTAAACTCACACATACTACTGTCTTCGGGTTAAGAAGGACACTTACGTAAAACCTACGTAAACCCCACGCGTACCACTGTCCTCGGGTAAAGAAGGGCACTTACGTAAAGCCTACGTGAACTTCGTACGTACTCCTGTTCTCGGGTTAAGAAGAACACTTATGGTTACAAATAGTCTAGTAAATATAAACATGGAAGCCCCCACTAATATTACATACAAACATGGGAAGTCCCCACTAATATTACATACAAACATGGGAAGCCCCCACTAATATTACATACAAACATGGGAAGCCCCCACTTATTACTGTAAAAAAAAGGTTTGGGAAACAGGGTAAACCGGTTAATCATATTTTTCAACATGGGAAACCCCCACGGCAAGTAAGCCAGCTAAAGACAAGCTACGTTTTAGTAAAACACTTAAAACGAACACCCAACTGTGAACTCGCTCAACATTGTTGTTGACTAGTTGTTACATGCCTTGCAGGCCTTTAGGTGCATATCAAAGGAACTTGCTGTCTGAGAAGCTGGAGTGGTCATGGGTCGGAACACAAGGAAATGCAACACAAGACTAAGAGCTGACATGTGATTTTATAAACACTTATTGAGTTGAATATGCTTCCGCTGTAAACTGTGAAATATTGTACACTGTTGTTAATAAATGAAAGTTTATTTAATATACTCATGATGTTCAATGTGATTGGTGGCTAAGATCCTGGTCAGTCACGCCTCCAAGCGGTGGTACTCCGCATGTGGATTTTAGGGGTGTGACAGATTGGTATCAGAGCCATTGGTTATAGTGAACTTGGTTTTAAAAAGGGAAACTATTTGTGTAAAACCAGACTATAACCGGATAGTTCTGAAAACGGGAATACGACCATGACACTCAGCTCCAGATTGCAAGGTTCGTCTCTCTTATACTCATTGTACTACATAACTAGAGAACACCTACATACGATATTGCATGTGATTGCACGCTTAGCACCACGATACGAAATCAGACTTGCACGTGATATGTGACTGATAGGGTGGCAAAACTCTCCTGGAGCACCGAGGACTCCCTAGAGTCGGTCACGAAAAAAAAAAATCCCTAAACTCTCATGACCTACGCTATGTGATACTCTTTGATTGCAACTCAAGTATGAGGAACCATTTGACATGCGTTAAGAGGAGCTGAGATGAGCATGCAAATCACAATATTATTGTGGGTGCACACATAATAATAATGTGGGGTGCATGTGAGTTCCAGTTAGGCTTAACAAGTGGAAAAGGGGTTCTGTCCTGTTATTTGATCAGAATTAAACATAACCAACCTATAGGGGCCATGGCAGTAATTGTCCCATACTTGAACTCAAACGTGAACCTCTCATTTATCGTCGGATTCTTTCGGAAACTCGATGCTGTCGAGTGCTACCTGAACACCCATCAGAACACCTAGCGAACCGTGTAGAATGTTAGGTGCTTATACGAACGTCCCTGAGTTGGATGTCCCCGCGTCGAATGATTGAACGACACCTTTCCTATTCCTCCTCGTTTACTGAAACTCATGGATTGACGTCTCCGATCCTGAAGTGTGATCACTTCTGCAACACTCTCGTATCAGACAGTGAACTACTTGAACCACTCGTAACGACGACGGACAGGAGGATGAGCGTAGCACCTTAACGACCTCATTACGAGTTAAGTTAAAACGTCATCAACCCAAGGAACAATGACAGTTTTGGGAGCTCTAGTAGCAGTAGCAACAACACTGGATGTGGTACTCGCAATGGGCATTTAGGATTGGTGTGGACAAGCCAAGATTGTAACAACATGGTGGCCTTCATGCTCTTAGTAATAAATCACTTCGTCACTGTTCAGCTCAACCCTGGTACATCTCGAAACCGAACCTGCTGTGGAAACGGCAGATGGCGAGCCTATTGAAACCTCATATGGGGGTTGGAATGCAAACTCGACCTTGTGGGACAAGTTATCGACGTCGACCATCCTTCTGCTACCCTTGATAGATTTGATGCAGTAGCCGTGTGGATTGGCTACCCAGATATCGTATGCATAAACCCAGTGAGGAGAAAACTTTGTACGGAAAATGTTATCTATTGCAGCGTGTCAGAGTGGCACAACGGTTAACTTCATTTCAGCAAGAAAGGCCAGGAGTGTCTACGGAAGGATTACCCCGCAATGTTAACCCTCAACACAGATGTCAAGACTAAGGAAAGGAGGATCGAGGATCCACCAATTATTCGTGACTTCTCCCTAAATGTTATCAGAAGAACTGTCAGGTTTATCTACACATCGACATGTGGGATGTCAGACCTGTATCATGCTAGAAGTAACCCTTGTTATTAGTATATCCTATTACCTTACACCAGGAAGGTTGCAGGAGCTGTCTAACCAACTTCAGGAATTATTGGACGCGAGCTTCATCGGACCTAGTTTTCGCTTTAAGGAGCCCCGTTATACCCGGGAAGAGTTTTTCCGCATGTGTAATGATTATCGAGAACTCAACAAGGTGACTGATCTATTCCAAGAGTCAGGAGGAACACGAGCAACATTTACGAATTAGCTTGGAACTTCTTCGATCAGAACAGATGTACGCCAAGTTTTCAAAATGCGACTTCTGGCTTCGTGAAGCCCACTTCCTAGGCCACGTGGTAAACAAGGATGGGATCCATGTGGATCCATCCAAGATAGATTCGATCAGGAACTGGCCTGCACCGCGTACACTAACGGAAATACGCCAATTCTTGGGATTGGCGGGTTATTTCAGACGATTCATTAAAGATTTCTCAAAGATTGCACAGCCGCTTACACTACTGACACAAGAGGGTGTCACTTATCGTTGGGGTAATACTCAGGAATCAGCTTTTCAACAGTTAAAGGATAGGCCCTGCAGCGCTCCTATTCTTTCATTGTCAGTAGGCATGGACGATTTTGTGATCTATTGTGACGCATCGATACAGGGCTTGGTTGTGTATTGATGCAACGGGATAAAGCTATTGCTTACGCTTCACGCCAACTTAAAGTTCACGAACGGAACTACACTATGCACGACTTAGAGCTGGGAGTTGTTGTTTTCGCGCTTAAGATATGGCGACATTACCTGTACGGTACCAAGTGCACCATCTACACCGATAAAAGGAGTCTCGAGCATATCTTCAAGCAGAAGGAATTGAGCATGCGTCAACGTCGATGAGTTGAACTACTGAATGATTACGAATGTGCCATCAAGTACCATCCGGGCAAAGCTAATGTTGTGGCTGACGCCCTCAGTCAAAAGGATACTACGCCTAGGCGCGTACGAACACTACAACTTACTATTCAGTCTGGTCTTCCTGCTCAGATACGAGATGCTCAGGTAGAAGCATTGAAACCAGAAAACGACAGGGCAGAAGCCTTACGCGGCTCAAGGCAACGATTAGAACAGAAGGAAGACGACGCCTATTATGTAACAGGACGCATTTGGGTCCCACTATATGGCAACTTACGCGAGCTTGTAATGGACGAAGCGCATAAGTCCCGCTACTCGGTACATCCAGGTTCGGATAAAATGTACCACGATCTCAGAACTACGTATGGGTGGCCTAGCATGAAAGCTCACATAGCAACATACGTTAGCAAGTGCTTGACTTGTGCGAGAGTCAAGTCAGAATACCAGAAACCATCAGGCCTACTTCAGCAACCCAAGATACCACAATGGAAATGGGAGGAAATTTCCATGGATTTTGTTACTGGCCTACCTAGATCTCAGCGTGGTAACGATACCGTTTGGGTGATCGTGGATCGACTCACTAAGTCTGCTCACTTCTTGGCTATCAAAGCAACGGATAAGTTCTCTACCTTAGCAGACATCTACTTGAAAGAGGTTGTTTCAAGGCATGGAGTGCCAACTTCTATTATTTCGGATCGTGATGCACGATTTACTTCAGAACTGTGGCAAACAATGCACAAATCTTTTGGCTCTCGATTAGACATGAGCACAGCTTACCACCCTCAGACGGATGGGCAGTCTGAGCGCACTATCCAGACTCTAGAAGACATGCTTCGGGCGTGTGTTATTGATTTCGGCAACAGCTGGGAAAAGCATCTCCCGTTAGTGGAGTTTTCATACAATAACAGTTACCATACCAGCATCCAAGCCGCTCCATTCGAGGCATTATACGGGCGTAAATGCCGGTCACCTCTCTGTTGGGCAGAGGTGGGGGATAGTCAGATCACAGGTCCAGAACTTGTAGTTGATGTTACTGAACGGATTGCACAGATACGGCAACGCATGGTGGCGGCTCGTGACCGTCAGAAAAGTTACGCTGATAAGCGCAGGAAACCACTCGAGTCCCAGGTTGGGGATCGAGTGCTACTCAAAGTTTCACCATGGAAAGGTGTAGTTCGTTTTGGCAAACGAGGCAAGCTCAATCCGCGGTATGTTGGACCATTCGAAATCATAGAAAGAATAGGCAAAGTGGCCTACAAACTAAACCTACCAGCAGAACTCGGTGCAGTTCACAACGTCTTTCACGTGTCGAATCTGAAGAAGTGTCTGTCAGATGAGACCCTCATAGTTCCTTTGAAGGAGCTCACTATCGATGAACAGTTGCGATTCGTCGAGGAACCTGTTGAAATCACGGACCGGGATGTTAAGGTCCTCAAGCACACCAGAATACCTCTTGTTCGAGTTCGTTGGAACTCCCGTCGTGGCCCAGAGTTCACCTGGGAACGAGAAGATCAAATGAAACTCAAATATCCCCAGTTGTTCGAGAACAATGCAACCACTACTGAGGCTGAAGCTACTACAGAATTTCGGGACGAAATTCCAACTCAACGGGGGGATGATGTGACACCCCAGGAAAAACCAGTAAACAATACAACTTAACTAGCTTCCTCAGTAACCGCATGCTAAATTTCGGGACGAAATTTCTTTCAAGTTGGGGATAATGTGACAACTGTGTTTCAAACCATCCTTTGTACTTCAATATAACACGCTTGAACACTATGTGACTAGGTGACGTGCTGATATTAATGAAATGTTATGACATTATGATATGTGATTGTATGTATTGCATGTATATATGTTAAGTAGTCGCACCACACAACTCAAACGCACAACACTAGTGCAATCGCATAAGCCCAAGTTAGGGCCACACTCCTTCTACTCGAAGCGAGAGGGCAGCCCAAGTTAGGGTTCAGCCCACGGGTTCGGCCCACTCCCCTTTCTCCTCTTATTTGCGCACATATGCCCATTAGTGGGGTTGGTCTCTCATTTTTGCAAAATCACCCAAATACACAAAACCCTAGTTCTCTCTTTTCCTCTCTTGTTCGACGGCAACAACTCCTTCAACCAAAGCTTCGTATCTTGATCCACTGCACATGCACACTTCGGTTAGTTTTATACTTTTGATTAGTTGCCATGATGTTATGATTTCTATGATATTATGTTAATTGATGTTGTGATCGTATGCTAAGTGATATTGCGATTGCTATGATTTCACATAATGGTTCAGGACTCTTGATTCGTAGGATTAGGAATGATTGTGTGTCCATGAGTTTAAATGATAAAGTGGTATAATGTTAATATTGATCTAGAGTCGAACATAGGATAAATCGGCTGTATGTGAGCATAATCGGATCGATTGTATGGCCGAACATGAAGTATGGTATGATGATTTGAAACCTTTAATCGGATGGATTAATATTGTAAGTCGTTTGAATGCCTTAAACATGATTCGGTGTTCATATGGATTATGTGATAAGAACTATGATTTGATCGATCAGAATAGAGATAGAAACTGTTGATGTTGTTGATTTACTTTGTGTAAATATGGAAACTGTTGAATGATTGAAACTGATGGCATGAAATTAGGGGATTAGTAACTGACTTACAAGATTTAAGGAAATGTATGATCAATCGCACAAGTCCTTTGGTCGCACAAGAGCTGAACGTACAAGCTCTTCGATCGCACAAGGACAACCACACAAGCTAGGTACAACTGGGTGCAGCACATAGTACAATCTAGTCTTGCATGACCGCACAATATATTGTGGATCGCACAAGAGGGTGCCGATCGCACAATATATTGGGCCGCACTATACATTCAACCTTATTACGTTGTTGGGCCGTATAACCCAAAACTCAATCGCACAAGTCATTCTTAATTGCACAAGTTAAATGGACGCACAAGATTATTTAACAGTTAAGGTGTTTGATTAAATGTTGGGCCGCCCAACGTAATTTATTGTGATAAGCAATTGGGCCTATCAGCCGAAACCCGATCGCACAAGTCTAACAGGGACGCACAAGATACCTAATTGTTATTAATTGGGCCGAGTATGCTGTTGGACTGCTTTACTATTCGGGCCGGGTTTGTGATGGATCGCACAACATGTTGGGCTGGGTACTAATTGGACTTCTTTGATAAATCGCATAAGCTAGAACTGTTACATGACTGTTAACGTATTCGCCATGATTCATATGTGCTCGAAACCTGTTAGTTATGTGTAAACATACGTGCATTACTTGAACCTAGACCTGAGTTGTACGGTAACCAATGTTAGGACGTGGTTGACCACTTATAACTCAAGCAACCTTTTGTGTATCTGCCGAGCAAACCAAGGTGAGTTCACACTCTTACCAAGGCATGGGATTCCCGGGGTTGGGAATGGGTTTGAATAATGGGATTGAACAATTACTTGTACTTACACGGCTACTAGACTATCTACCATCGTCCTCGGGTTAAGCAGGGCACTTACGTAAAACCTACGTAAACATGTACTTACCACTGTCCTCAAGTTATGAAGGGCACTTACGTAAAACCTACGTAAACTCACACATACTACTGTATTCGGGTTAAGAAGGACACTTACGTAAAAACAATGAAATCGTGTACTATAAGTGTACTATTGAACATAACAAGCATATGATATGAAAGCATGAAAGGCACGAAAGTAACAAGTAGGCACATGTGTTTCACCCCAAATTGTTTGGAAAACAGTAAAAGAGGGGTCTATGTACTCACCTGAGATTGCTTTGAAGTCCTTGTATAACAACCAAATAATGCTAGAGATCACGGATATCAAACGGCACCTAATATAGGTAACTATGTTAATATACCAGACCTAAATCGGAGGATTTGGATAGAATGAGGGTTCGTAAACCAAACGAGTATGTAGACTCGTGCAATATGGTTTAACAAAGCCTACACACTAAAATGAAACCTAACCTAAGTGCTTACGACCCATTACGACCCGTTTAGGTAGCTTATGCTACCTTAATGCGTCATTCGCGTAAAACGCGTTTGGAACGCCTAACGTCGTGACCATAAGGTATAACCTTGGAAGGTTATTCCCTATACAATTATGGTCACCTAATGTGTTTGGTCGGATCCTAGTGATCGACCAAATGGGTCGGGTTCGAAAGTATAAGCGATTGTTTAGATCGCTTACCTTACGACCCTATATAAGCACTATACTAAAAGTGACGAGCTAAGCATGTTAGAACATGCTTAACTAAGTTTAGAAAAAAGGTTTGGTATCAAAATAAACGGTTTTGATACCTATGAGTAGTTTGGTTACAAAATACGCAAGAATGCGCATTTTGGCCGAAACTACGACTCATCACTGAGCCTAGATAACGTGGTAATCAGTAGGTGTAGTCACTATGGACTATAACCATCGTGATCACGCTCACGTTTATGATGTTCAAACGAACTTCGTGTTGACCATAAACTTGGTCAATGCAGAAAGTCAAACAAAGCTTGACTTTCGGACTCGAAAAGCGAATAAAAGAACGAAAGAACACTTACGAAGGGTCCCCGAAAGCTAATCTTGATCCAGGAGCTCAGGTATGAAGCAAAGGCATCAGCTTAGAGCTTTTAGATCAGATTTGTGGGTTTTTAGCCAAAATGGGGGGGGGGTATTTATAGGATATGCAAGACCGTTAGGATCGTTTCTTGAATATCGTGCCTCGATCTAACCCGTACACTTGTCACAATGTTGTGGTGGCTTATTTTGCCCCCACCATAGGGATTTGACACGTGGCGTTGCCCTTTGCAGGTTTGAAAGGCTGTTGCAAGTGGATTAAAAACATTGAATCTGGTCTGGGAGGCTGACGCGGCCCGTGTAAGAGTTCACCTTGGCTTTACGCGGGCCGCCTAGAGGTCCAGATCAGAAAACAAGTTTCAGAAATGACAGTTTAGGTCCCTGTTGTGGTTTAAGGCCATTTCTGACATGTTTAAGGCCCGTTAAGCCATCTTTAAGGCACTAAAATGATGCTTAAACATTGAGGACATGAAACATGCTCAAAAATATGCCGGATGTTGGTTCGTTTGGCCGTACGATCGCGATGTTCGCTTAATTACGACGGAATGCGCATAAGCGCGAAAAACGATCCAAATTGCGCGACGAATGGATTTTTCTTATGCCAAACACTAAGGTATAATATTATGATGTTTACATAAAGTTTTGGATGTCTGGATGTATTCAGTGCGTAAGTTATGCGCGAAAGTGCAAACTTATGCACTTTTTGACACTTTTAGTCCCTGAATGATCCAAAAGTTTATTTTAGCACACCGAACACCTCGAAGCCTATTTCTAAGCTATGTAAAGGATATTTATGGTTTGGTCATGATCCGGAATGTCTGTTACAGTTCAAATTGGCATACTTTCGCCATTTGTCAAATTTAGTCCCTGTAGGCGAAATAACTTGTTTTTGCCATACCAAAGCCTTCAAAACTTATTTCTAAGTTATGTAAAGGTTATTTAAGGTATGTTAAGTATATGTTGATGTTACGGAGTATTTGTCGCATTAACTGAGTACGTTTACGCACCAGTTTGCGTATAATTCTCCAGAAAGCGATGAAGAGTTTGAAATTGAACAAAAGTCAAAACATGAAAAATGTAAAACACAACCTAACAAACATTGTGATCAAATAACTTTGTTTTATTGATAACTGAACTGTTCACAATGATTTCAAGCACAAATGTTACAGTCTCCCCTACTTGTGGAAATTTCATCCCGAAATTTATTTAGAGGAAACTCGTGGAAAAAGATGCGGATACTTTGCCTTCCACTACAGAAAAAATGTCATTTAGTGACATACAAAATGTGCCATAAAACAACAAAAAAGTGCCACTAAAAACACCCGTAGGAATGGGCGGCACACAAAAAAAGTGCCACTAGAAGCGCTGACGCTAAAGCCTTTTAGTGGCACTTTTTCAATCTGCCACACAAAGTATATAGGCTTTTAGTGGCACTATTTTTTCTGCCACTATAAACTTTTAAGCTTTTGTAGCACATATTTTTTGCCACAAAAATCATATCAAATTATTTATCATATTAATTTTTATTAATTACAATTATTATTTATTTACATCAAAGAATAAAATAAAATTGTAAAATGTAAAAATCATAATAATATAATCAATTCAATTAAAAAATTCAATCAATCATCTTCCAAAGATTCCAAATGTTTGCAAAGAAATAACTAATAAGTGTCAACCTTAGTCTAAATATCGAACATAAAAAACAAATATTTAAAAAATGTTTGAACAAAAACTCAAAACTCCATGGCGCTCATGAATCTCTTTCACATTCTTCATGTGAGTAAAATATTCATTGTGTTAACTCTTTCTTAGCGATCGTATTTCACACTTCATAGTTGTTCCTTGCACTTGCTCCTTATTGTCGCCGCATCAACCAATTCACTATATTCAACCTGGAATTTCACAATTCATGTTCAAATGATTAGATCTCATAACCCATTTTTGCGCCTAGGCTACCTCCAGGCACTATAGGTCCGCCTCGCTACGCCCCAACGCCTAGGCGCGCGCTTTTTGCGCTTTTGACAACATAGGTACATATATGATTTTCCTACGATTGCCTTTTCTTGCATTTCTGTGCCTTGTGTCTTGTGCCTAGGTGACAACCAAACCCTTTGTGCTCTGTGACTTTGACTACTATGCATGGATTTCTATTATAATTTATAAGCTTTTATTATTTTATTTATAACCAACTATAGATAATGATGATAATTGACATAATCTGCCATCTAGAGAGAATAGTTGTTAAGAGTAAATAGCGGACGATAGTGACAAGCAACCTAACGCTACGTATCGATATCGATGAAATAGCGGGCGCTATTTTATATTTAGCGATACACTAGAAGAGAATTTTAGAAATATTTTATATGTATATTATATCTATATACGGTGTATCTATACGCATATTTAACAAATAAACCTAAAATCCAGCTATTGTATATGGATAGTTTATAATAACTATTTATATAAAAAAAACCTGAAATCCCACTATTTACTCACTATGGAGGGGCTAAAATCAGATAACGATGAATGAGTGCTTCAGTACGTTATTCGCTATAGCGCTTTCTATGAGTGCTATTAACAACTATGGACGAGTTCTTGTTCATAACTTATATGAGTAAACTTTAGCTACCAATAATAGAACTAGAAGACTACCTCGCATTGCAGTGACATAGAGAAAGGGATCACTCTCTCCATTAAGTGAAAATTTGCAAAATTCAAAAACTTCATCCTGAACGGGACAGGTGACTCTAATTAGTGTAGGCAAATTGAAAAACACGGTCTAAAAACATAATGATAAATGCTTACATTTTCTTTTGATAAAGAAGCTTTAGCTATTGACGATGAGATATCCCAAACCGTACCAGGGCCACTTCCAACCGACACACGATATTTCCCGTCAGGACTGAGACAGATAAATACCAATAAACATCAGACAAAATAAAAAAAAAAAATCTAAAGCCTGACGAAGAAACTAAAGTTAACCTGAAATCTAATTTTTTTCACAGATGTATGAGCCTTAGGCGCATCAAGGACTAATGCCATGGTAGGCCACTTTGAACACCCTCAATGTACCATCATGTACTGCACAATAACTGGATGGTTAATTGAACCGAACCCTATATATTAGTTTTTGATAATCATGTGAAAGATGGCCTTTACCTCACCAAGTCACCAACTACATGTAGAGAACCATCCTGATCAGAAAGGGAATTAGAGGCCGAATCGATAAGTGAGATGACTAAAGCATTTGGGATGCCACTTCGACCTTCACCACTGCCAGCCGCAAAAATCACATAATTTGGTCGGTTACCAGAATCTTCGTCTTCTTTCTTGGCATCTGTGCCAGATGATTTGAGGGCATTATGTGCTATGAAAGAAGCACCGCAGAATGGAACACCATACTTCTTACAATTCTCCCCCATTACTCACCAAGTTCCAACCTAAAACACATGTATCATACGTATCAATAAGAAAGCAAACAATCCACATTGTCAATCAATCTAACTGTTGAAAAAAATCAACAGAAAAACTAGAATTATGATACGGATCATTACGATATGGAGCAGTTAGAGCATTCACATCATATCCACCATCTTATCTGATGCAACTAGCTTCTAGTCAACTCTAATCTACATTGTCAATTAATCTAACAAATTGTTGAAGAAAGTCAATCTTGTAAAAATCGGGATTAATCGCCGATTAAGTGGTCATCGGTAGTAGACCGATTAAATTTCACCTAGTCAGACATAAAATCAGTAATTGGTCAAAGTCGGCCAAATTTCTGTCAAAATGGGTCAAAATCTTTGATGTATTTGAAAATTTATACTTATTAGTCCAATATGATTAATAAATTTAAAAACTGTATAGAAAAAATGCTTGGATTGGCTCTCATTAAGCTCAGCAGATGAGCTTGGCCTGTTGCTGCTCGACACCACTACTCTTTTTGAGTTAAAAAATAGCAGAGGAATCCCAAGTGATAAAAAAAGCGTCAAGTTGCTTTGAATGAGATATTTTCAACCACTATGGTTTTTTAACAAGGGGCCACCTGGGTTGATTCATTCTAAATTAACAATTTAATAGCAATGGATTAGTATCAGTTTGACAGCAACAAGTCATGTTCTTTGCAACAAGTCATGTTCTGTTGCAACAAGTCTTCTCTCTAGAAAGCAACAAGTCATTTTCCATTACTGACCACTTCGTTTCCAGCCATCTTCTCTCTAGAAAGCAACAAGTCTTGTTCCGTTGCTGACCACTTCATTTCGGTGAGCTCCGTCTGTTTGACAAGTTATATTCCAATGGAGTAGGTGCCCATTGTTGGGTTAACCGGTTTGTTCACGGGTTAACCAGCCCCCCAGCCCTATAAGGATTTTTTAGAGCCAAGAATAATACACTAATAAAATGCACCCTCCAAGAAATGAAATACTCACACTGGAACACTGCCTGAAAGAATATACAAGAATAACTGACCTGTATTCCAGCCCTGAGCCCCTGATACAAGTTCTACACTAAAATCTATTCACGGACCAGGTTGTCCAACCTAAACACACACCATTTTTTTTTCAAATTTAAAGATGGGGGAAGGGATGATAGATGGGATGTGAATGCTCTTAGACGTTCAAAAGATGGAACTAATATTTTAAAAAGAACAATCTACTTACAAAAATATAAAACAAAAGGTTGAAAAAACAAAGATCATGTTCCATACAATTGACTAAAACAAATAAATTAAAAACAACTTGTTCATGATCACGTGTGTGCGTGTGTTTTACTTTAAAGTTAGAGGGTTAAAGAGAATGACTTACAAAACAATACGTGCTCTGATTTTGATGATGATCATCTACACAAAGATATTTGCTGTTGGGAACAAAATCAGCACACCAGTACTGCAAAAACTTAGTGCTTTAACAATGTGGCTATTTGCAAATAGAAAAGAAACCCACAACCTTCCACAACCCTAAAAGAACAAAAATCAGTGCCTGGAGTTCTAGATAGACAAATCGAAAGCATTGAAACTATCTGATAAAGAAAACATACAAATTTTGAGTAGCAATTTGCAAATCAGAATAAAAATTCATGGACTATCAGTGGTTTAGGGTTAGAAACGAGCAAATCACGTCCCTAGTGGTAAGCAAATCATCGAACACTTGGTGGGCATGTTATTAGTAACCAAGATATTTCTGTACATCATCTACAAAGTCCTCTAAGTTAGATTATATTGATCAAAATGAAAACAAGGAACAATTAATATAATAATAACCACTTACGAAGTAGCAAAAGTGAAGCAGAAATGTCTTTTCTGCTCTAGAATCCCCTTCATCGATGCTGCCAAGAACAGTCGCCACTCATTGGGTGACGTCGTCCGATTAGGTCAGGGAGAAGGAGAGGGAAGTTAATCTCTGTCCGATTAGGTCAGGGAGAAGGAGAGGGAAGTTAATCTCTGGTGTGGGAACTGGGAAATCCAAATATTGGGAGGGAGGGAGCGAGTGAGCGGGAATTAATTCGGGAAAGGGGGATGTGAATTTTTTTCAAATTAATTATATAGACTAATTAATAATTCTTTTACAAATTAATAAATTGGAAATTAAAATAGATTTGTATAGTGAATTTAAATTATGTTTACAGACTAAATTTAAGTGTGGAAATTAAAATAGATTTGTATAGTGAATTTAAGATTTAGAAGTGTTATGCGTTCAAAATCGAAAAATAATAGTATAACTTATTTGTGTATTTTAGGCATATTAGGTGGCATTGAATTATGATTGACCGTATATAGTCATGGTAACTCATGAATGACAATAGATTCATTAGTTAGGCTTCAAATTAGCGCTACGTAGAATGAGTGTAAGGATGGGGCAAAAAAATGGACATAAGGAAATGGGGGATGAGCCTAAAATATATATGTATATGTTATATGTATATGTGTATGTGAGAAGAAAATGCAAAAATTTTTGTCCTTTCCTCCCGTCCTCATCGTCCCAACCCTGACTTTTAAGACACCGACGAGCCACCCGGAATGGTGTCGGGCCTGGACGACCCTCCCACCGAGTGGTCTTATGGTGACTCTTAATAAACAATGATCACAATTTTTTTTTGGTATACCATATCATAATTTGGAATTATAAATTAAATATGGGTTACAACTTACAATGAGGGAAATTAGAATTGCTCGAAATTATCAATGTCAAATGTCATACATAAAGTGTAATCTATATATATTCTAAAGTTTAGTTATATGTTCTATTTTAAAACCAAAATTTATGGTTGTTTTAAATGAATCATCCTATAAAAATCCTATTAATTGCATTTAATTTATATTAAATAAATAAGAGATAAGATAAAAAATAAAATAAAATAATTATATATCAATAATCATTAAAATTAATATCATCAATAACACATTATAGTAAATAATATATTATAGATAAAGGTAGATTAGTTTAAAGTTAACTTTGATCTTAATTTGTTTTAATAATTGGTTTAAAGATAATTATTCCAAACTTATGATTATTCTATAAAATGATCTTTGACAAGGTAACCATAAATTTAAATTTCGAAGTAACTAATATATTAAAAGTAGCTCAAATATAATTCGTAATAAAAACACAACAATATATTTTCAAAGAAAACATATAATAAAAAAATAGGTAAAGGGATCCAAATGATATCAAATATTAAGAACTTATCCATGATATTAGTATCAGAATTTAATAGATTAAGATAAAATTTAAACCGAAAGATCATAAGTATCATAAAAATATCATTAAATTAAAGTTAAAAAGTAAAGAAAAGAATTATTATTATAATATTAAAATAATAGAAATATATAAAAAACTATATATATTATTAAAATATTAAAATTACTATTTGTACCGATACCAAACAAGACCGTACCGGTATTTTCGATACCAGTACCGGTTGACACCAAGCTTATCCCACCTCGTGATACTAAAAAATCATTAAATTAAATTAAAGTTAAACAGTAAAAAAAGGAATTATTATTATAATATTAAAATAATAAAAGTATTAAAATAACTATATATATATATATATATTCTAATATATTATTAACAAGATTTTGGCTAAATTAATTAGATTATTATAAATAATAATAATAATTTACAAATAAAACAACACAATTTGCAACAAAGCAATGCATGAAACACCATATTAACATATAGTACAGTACATTAATGCTAGAACCTAATCTATACTATATTATAAAGCATTTCATAAGGATACCAACCAAATTTAAGTAATTACAATCTTTTATACTTATGGTACAACAACTTAATGATGTTAGTAAGGGGTGAAATGGTCTTTCTACATTAATATTAAAAAATAAAAAAAAATAATTATCTATATCTATATCTATCTATCTATACTATATTATAAAGCATTTCATAAGGATACCAACCAAATTTAAGTAATTACAATCTTTTATACTTATGGTACAACAACTTAATGATGTTAGTAAGGGGTGAAATGGTCTTTCTACATTAATATTAAAAAATAAAAAAATAATTAAATGAGAATATAATCACAATTAATTATAATAATACAATAATAAGTTCGGTTCTTAAATGCAATTAATAAACGAAACCTATTGGGATAAACCGCAAAAGCACTCCAAAGGTCCAATTTCAATCAATATGTAATAAATTTGACCGATTAAGGAATCTCCTATCATTGCTATAAATTCACCATTTCACTCAACATCAACTCCTTTGTCTACTATTGTGCAAGTTAGAGTCGAAAAGAAAGAGATAAGAAAGAGATAAGTTGATATGAAATTTATTTATCTTGGTGGAAAGGTGTGTTCTTTTATACCCATTTCAACATTTATTCGAAAAAACTTTGGTTTGTTTCTTAAAATATTCAAATGGGATAACAGTTTTCTTTTACATAATCTATGAGTTTATATTGATGTTTTATTATGTTTTTGGTGATTTAGTGGTTTTTTTTTTCAAAATTATGATTTTATATTACATATAAAGTATACACACAGGTTATTGGATACAAAAAGACAGACACTTCATACTTCATCAAGGTACCCTTGCATGACTATAGTATCTAGGTACCCTTGCATGACTATAGTATCTGGAACCATTTACCAATGTATTGTTTAATTGTTCATAAATTTATAGTCTTTTTCCTTTTTGCAGCTTCATGTATATGGAGGTGTAAAAGGGTGGGTACGAGAAAAGTTATTCATTTGGAGATAGACATTTATTTGGCCTATTGGTATTTCCTTTTTTAATTTCTACTTTACTATTTTTTTAAACATATGATGCTTTTGTGTGATTTAATTGATACTATATATAGGCAATATAGATGCAGAGGAAATATTTGAGGAGGTATTGTTTGACAGGATTGGGCAGCAAACTTTAAGGGCTCTGATGTTTTCAACCCGCGCAAAAGATTTAAATTTATTGCGTTTATCATTACTATCGTATAAAGCATTTCACAAGGGTTCCAACCAAATTTAAATAATTGCAACATATTATGCTTATAGTACAACAACTCAATGAAGTCAGTAAAGGGAATTAGTCTTTCTACATGAGTATAAATTGATAAATACAATTAAATTGATAACTTTATAAATTAAGTATTGTTAAATACTTGATAAAGAATTAAATCATTTGACTTAGTTGAACATCATCACCTTCCTCATATTTACATTGCTTTTCCATTTTAAGTTCTCCGTAACCGATTACTTGATTAAATTTTATAATTAAGTCATTATTATTTGGTTTAGTAATTGCTAAACATCATACAAATAAGGTTACAACCTTTTTTGCAATTTTATCAGATAGTTGATGAACATCATATGAAATAATAATAATAATAATAATAATAATAATAATAATAATAATAATAATAATAATAATAATTAAATATAAAAAAACTTAATCAACGTTATTATGAATTTAATTATAACTATAAATGGTTTTAAAACTTAAAAGATGCTAACCAATTAGAAACGAAAATTACTAAAAGGTAATTTCATGGGGTATTATTATCTATAATACCTAATAATTGCAACAATAATGATTAAATAATGAACTTAATTACAGATGGTTTAAAACTCAAAAGAATGCTCTTTGCATCTTACCTCAAGTCTCATGGAATAAGGTTCAAATGATAACCATTGCATAATTAGGAACCACTTTTTAGCCCTTGGATCGTATTTTGATGGTTGAGACCTTTAAGTGCAATATCTATATCTCTAAGATGAAGATAATGCATGGTAATGAAGATTTGGAGCAGCAAGAGGTAAAAACAACCCGAATTTTTCCTTTTATAAATTCGATTCGATTCGTGAGTGTTAGTGTGTGTGTTTATATTGATTAGGGTTTCATCAAATGCAATGTGAGGGTTTCCAATCGGTGTTTATACAAATAATATAGAACCCAATTTTTATGTATGTGTATGTAGTGTGTAGTATGGGGTCTTGCTTACCTCATTCAAGGAATAACAATGAAAGACAGGGGTCATTGATTTCGAAAAACTCCGCCCCTTTGTTCGCCTTCTTCCTGATTTTAAGTTACGGTGAGTCAATTTTCTTTTTTCTGATTCTAATTGATTAAGAACTATACGTGATTAACCAACGAATTGTGGTAGATTTTATGTTTCTATTGCAGTATTTGGATTGAATTGACTGTTGCAATTTAATAATCGTCAGTTATAGTTCGTTTTTTGAATATAGAGAAACACTGACTTATTTAAGGTGCTTGATTTGGGTGAATAGTAGCAATATAAACTGCTATTGTAATTTGGTGTGATATTCAATTCAATATCAGCAACCTAATCAAATTGTTCCCTAAACATAGAGTAAATGTGTTCACCAGCACAAGTTTAGTTATATGTTCTATTTTAAAACCAAAATTTATGGTTGTTTTAAATGAATCATCCTATAAAAATCCTATTAATTGCATTTAATTTATATTAAATAAATAAGAGATAAGATAAAAAATAAAATAAAATAATTATATATCAATAATCATTAAAATTAATATCATCAATAACACATTATAGTAAATAATATATTATAGATAAAGGTAGATTAGTTTAAAGTTAACTTTGATCTTAATTTGTTTTAATAATTGGTTTAAAGATAATTATTCCAAACTTATGATTATTCTATAAAATGATCTTTGACAAGGTAACCATAAATTTAAATTTCGAAGTAACTAATATATTAAAAGTAGCTCAAATATAATTCGTAATAAAAACACAACAATATATTTTCAAAGAAAACATATAATAAAAAATAGGTAAAGGGATCCAAATGATATCAAATATTAAGAACTTATCCATGATATTAGTATCAGAATTTAATAGATTAAGATAAAATTTAAACCGAAAGATCATAAGTATCATAAAAATATCATTAAATTAAAGTTAAAAAGTAAAGAAAAGAATTATTATTATAATATTAAAATAATAAAAATATATAAAAAACTATATATATTATTAAAATATTAAAATTACTATTTGTACCGATACCAAACAAGACCGTACCGGTATTTTCGATACCAGTACCGGTTGACACCAAGCTTATCCCACCTCGTGATACTAAAAAATCATTAAATTAAATTAAAGTTAAACAGTAAAAAAAGGAATTATTATTATAATATTAAAATAATAAAAGTATTAAAATAACTATATATATATATATATATTCTAATATATTATTAACAAGATTTTGGCTAAATTAATTAGATTATTATAAATAATAATAATAATTTACAAATAAAACAACACAATTTGCAACAAAGCAATGCATGAAACACCATATTAACATATAGTACAGTACATTAATGCTAGAACCTAATCTATACTATATTATAAAGCATTTCATAAGGATACCAACCAAATTTAAGTAATTACAATCTTTTATACTTATGGTACAACAACTTAATGATGTTAGTAAGGGGTGAAATGGTCTTTCTACATTAATATTAAAAAATAAAAAAAAATAATTATCTATATCTATATCTATCTATCTATACTATATTATAAAGCATTTCATAAGGATACCAACCAAATTTAAGTAATTACAATCTTTTATACTTATGGTACAACAACTTAATGATGTTAGTAAGGGGTGAAATGGTCTTTCTACATTAATATTAAAAAATAAAAAAATAATTAAATGAGAATATAATCACAATTAATTATAATAATACAATAATAAGTTCGGTTCTTAAATGCAATTAATAAACGAAACCTATTGGGATAAACCGCAAAAGCACTCCAAAGGTCCAATTTCAATCAATATGTAATAAATTTGACCGATTAAGGAATCTCCTATCATTGCTATAAATTCACCATTTCACTCAACATCAACTCCTTTGTCTACTATTGTGCAAGTTAGAGTCGAAAAGAAAGAGATAAGAAAGAGATAAGTTGATATGAAATTTATTTATCTTGGTGGAAAGGTGTGTTCTTTTATACCCATTTCAACATTTATTCGAAAAAACTTTGGTTTGTTTCTTAAAATATTCAAATGGGATAACAGTTTTCTTTTACATAATCTATGAGTTTATATTGATGTTTTATTATGTTTTTGGTGATTTAGTGGTTTTTTTTTTCAAAATTATGATTTTATATTACATATAAAGTATACACACAGGTTATTGGATACAAAAAGACAGACACTTCATACTTCATCAAGGTACCCTTGCATGACTATAGTATCTAGGTACCCTTGCATGACTATAGTATCTGGAACCATTTACCAATGTATTGTTTAATTGTTCATAAATTTATAGTCTTTTTCCTTTTTGCAGCTTCATGTATATGGAGGTGTAAAAGGGTGGGTACGAGAAAAGTTATTCATTTGGAGATAGACATTTATTTGGCCTATTGGTATTTCCTTTTTTAATTTCTACTTTACTATTTTTTTAAACATATGATGCTTTTGTGTGATTTAATTGATACTATATATAGGCAATATAGATGCAGAGGAAATATTTGAGGAGGTATTGTTTGACAGGATTGGGCAGCAAACTTTAAGGGCTCTGATGTTTTCAACCCGCGCAAAAGATTTAAATTTATTGCGTTTATCATTACTATCGTATAAAGCATTTCACAAGGGTTCCAACCAAATTTAAATAATTGCAACATATTATGCTTATAGTACAACAACTCAATGAAGTCAGTAAAGGGAATTAGTCTTTCTACATGAGTATAAATTGATAAATACAATTAAATTGATAACTTTATAAATTAAGTATTGTTAAATACTTGATAAAGAATTAAATCATTTGACTTAGTTGAACATCATCACCTTCCTCATATTTACATTGCTTTTCCATTTTAAGTTCTCCGTAACCGATTACTTGATTAAATTTTATAATTAAGTCATTATTATTTGGTTTAGTAATTGCTAAACATCATACAAATAAGGTTACAACCTTTTTTGCAATTTTATCAGATAGTTGATGAACATCATATGAAATAATAATAATAATAATAATAATAATAATAATAATAATAATTAAATATAAAAAAACTTAATCAACGTTATTATGAATTTAATTATAACTATAAATGGTTTTAAAACTTAAAAGATGCTAACCAATTAGAAACGAAAATTACTAAAAGGTAATTTCATGGGGTATTATTATCTATAATACCTAATAATTGCAACAATAATGATTAAATAATGAACTTAATTACAGATGGTTTAAAACTCAAAAGAATGCTCTTTGCATCTTACCTCAAGTCTCATGGAATAAGGTTCAAATGATAACCATTGCATAATTAGGAACCACTTTTTAGCCCTTGGATCGTATTTTGATGGTTGAGACCTTTAAGTGCAATATCTATATCTCTAAGATGAAGATAATGCATGGTAATGAAGATTTGGAGCAGCAAGAGGTAAAAACAACCCGAATTTTTCCTTTTATAAATTCGATTCGATTCGTGAGTGTTAGTGTGTGTGTTTATATTGATTAGGGTTTCATCAAATGCAATGTGAGGGTTTCCAATCGGTGTTTATACAAATAATATAGAACCCAATTTTTATGTATGTGTATGTAGTGTGTAGTATGGGGTCTTGCTTACCTCATTCAAGGAATAACAATGAAAGACAGGGGTCATTGATTTCGAAAAACTCCGCCCCTTTGTTCGCCTTCTTCCTGATTTTAAGTTACGGTGAGTCAATTTTCTTTTTTCTGATTCTAATTGATTAAGAACTATACGTGATTAACCAACGAATTGTGGTAGATTTTATGTTTCTATTGCAGTATTTGGATTGAATTGACTGTTGCAATTTAATAATCGTCAGTTATAGTTCGTTTTTTGAATATAGAGAAACACTGACTTATTTAAGGTGCTTGATTTGGGTGAATAGTAGCAATATAAACTGCTATTGTAATTTGGTGTGATATTCAATTCAATATCAGCAACCTAATCAAATTGTTCCCTAAACATAGAGTAAATGTGTTCACCAGCAAGGTAATAATATGTACTAATTTTCAATTATAAGAGACTTCTAATAAGGAAATATAGCTATTAGGTTATGTCAAGGTAAGCATAGTTTATAAAGAATATGTTGCAGAATAAAGTTAATACAACATTTTAGTAATAAATAATAAACTGCTTTCTTATCTATAAAAGGGAACAAAACCTGCAATTTGACTTTTAGATGTCAAAACTGAATTTATATGTATATGTGTATGTAGTATAATATATATATATTTAACATCTATTTTACACCATCTAAAACAATGAAAAAGAAAAAATAAAAATAAAAAAATTTGAAAACTGTGACGTCTTTTGAAGAGGGTTGAGAAACCACACGTCCATAGAATTGAAGTTTTGTGAGACCACATGTGGTGGGGCGCAAACCTCTCTCAAAGCGTCTTAAAAACGCGGGGGAACACTGTACCCTCGGGCGTTTTGGGCCTTTTTTTGACTGGTAGTGCTACCACAAAGCGCCGAACGAGGAGTGGACTTTGGTCAAAATAACCATGGTCAAACGGCTAACTTTAAAAAAAAACGGTTTTTGTTTTAAAAATCTATACTATATTCGCACTTTCGTACCGT
Source organism: Helianthus annuus (assembly GCF_002127325.2). Taxonomy (NCBI): domain Eukaryota; kingdom Viridiplantae; phylum Streptophyta; class Magnoliopsida; order Asterales; family Asteraceae; genus Helianthus; species Helianthus annuus. The sequence goes on along the minus strand of NC_035435.2, from coordinate 56,415,754 downwards.
GTCACGCACTATCTATATCAGTCGTCGTTCCAGGAAAAAACAATAACTATTATGCATGTCGTGCATCGCACGGGTGTTCCCCCTAGTTAAAAATAAAAATTAGTGGTATAAGCAAAGAGCCACTAAAAATATAAATTATCGTCATTTAAATTGGAAATATATATTTATTTTAAAACTGAAATTATCGTCATTTAAATTCAGTGAGGCTCATTGATGGTCCTTTAGGCACATCGCTGGTCGATTAAGAACAATGATGTTTGATTAGGTCACTGATTGTGAGCTATGATTAATGATAATATAGGGTCATAGAAATTCAGTACACTCAAACCACTATAAAACCCCGACCCCGCAACGCGGGGAAAATCCATTCTAGTTTTATTAAAGTGTTTCAAGTAGGGAAAAGATAAGATTTTAGAATTTTGAAACACTTAAAAAATAGTGGCATGTGTAAAGTACCAATAAAAGTTATCAAACATTTTAGTGGCATATGGAAAGTGCCACTAAAACTCTAAATTAGAAGCATAAGAACTAAATGCTACTAAAAATGTGTGTTAAGCAAATGTGGCATACGTAAAGTGCCAGTAAAACCTAAATTAGTGGCACAAAAGCTAAATGCCATTAGAAGTGTGTGCCACTAAATGGACTTTTTTTTGCAGTGTTCATTTGATCTTCGCGTTCCCAAGTAAACTCGGGTCAACGTTTAGATTCCCAGCGAACCTTGACCAAAGGAATGCGCTTGCGCTTGAGCCACTTGACTTCACGTTCCATGATTTCCACCGGTTTCTCAACAAATTTCAGTGTTTTGTCAACACGAATTTCATCAAACGGTATGTGGAGGTTCTAATCAGCTAAACACCTCTTGAGATTGGACACGTGAAAGGTTGGATGAACATTTCCAAGTTCAGGAGGTAACTCAAGTCTGTAGGCTACCTTACCGATTCTTTCGACGATCTTGAATGGTCCAACGTATCTAGGTGCAAGTTTTCCTTTCTTTCCAAATCTGATCACACCTTTCCAAGGTGAGACCTTAAGTAATACACGATCACCGACTTGAAAATCCAAGGGCTTGCGTTTTAGGTCCGCGTAACTCTTTTGACGGCTTCTAGCTGTCTGAAGGTTATCACGAACTTTCTTAACCTTATCTGTTGTCTCTAAAATGAGGGCAGGTCCAGTAAGCTGAGCCTCGCCGATCTCATTCCAGCAGACTGGTGAACGACAATTTCGACCATAGAGAGCCTCGAAAGGAGCCATGTTGATACTGGAGTGATAACTGTTGTTGTAGGAGAATTCAATTAACGGAAGATGTGAATCCCAACTACCACCAAAATCGATCACACAAGCTCTAAGCATATCCTCCAGTGTCTGGATTGTTCTTTCAGATTGACCATCCGTTTGCGGATGATAAGCTGTGCTCAGATTAAGTTGGGTCCCCATAGCAGATTGCATGGTTCTCCAAAAATGAGAAGTGAAACGAGCATCCCTGTCAGAAATGATGTTCAAAGGAACACCATGTCGAGCTACAATTTCATCCACATAGATTTTAGCAAGTTTGTCAGCAGAAAAATCTCACGGATTGGCAAGAAATGCGCCGATTTGGTAAGACGATCAACGACTACCCAGATGGCATCATGACCTTTCTTTGTGCGCAGAAGTTTAGTAATGAGATCCATAGTAATGTTTTCCCTTTTCCAAACTGGGATCTCTGGTTGTTCCAATAAACCAGAAGGACGCTGATGTTCAGCCTTAACCTTAAGACAAGTAAGGCATTTTGATACATATAAGGCAATGTCTTTCTTTATACCAGGCCACCAATACTGAATACGAAGATCCTTATACATCTTATCTGAGCCAGGATGAACAGAATAACGAGATTTATGGGCTTCATCCATAAGCAAGGTACGAAGATCGTCTTAGCTTGGGACCCATAACAGGTCCATGAAGTAATACGATCCATTGTCCTTCAGTTCAAGAGCAGGTGTTATGTGATAAGGAAATTCCTTATCCATTAAACCTTGTGAAACACAAGATTGTTGAGCTTGAGAAATACGTGCTTGGATATCGGATTGAGCTTGAATAACAGATTGGACACGAACACAATGAAGCTTAGTACGTTCCTTGCGACTCAAAGCATCGGCCACGACATTCGCCTTACCAGGATGGTAGCGAATTTCGCAGTCATAGTCGTTTAGAAGCTCCACCCAACGTCGTTGCCTCATGTTGAGTTCTTTCTGATTGAAGATATGCTGAAGACTTTTGTGGTCTGTGAAAACCACACATTTTGTACCGTACAAATAGTGTCTCCAAATCTTAAGAGCGAAGACAACTGCACCCAACTCAAGATCATGAGTGATGTAGTTTTTCTCATGTATCTTCAACTGCCTCGATGCGTATGCTATGACTTTGTTTCTTTGCATCAGGACGCAGCCAAGACCTAATTTAGATGCATCGCAATAAACGACGAAATCATCATTGCCCTCGGGCAAAGTTAGAACAGGCGCGTCGCAAAGTTTTTGTTTCAAAGTCAGAAACGCTTCCTCTTGCTTGAATCCCCAATCAAAGGGTTTGTTCTTCTGTGTTAGAGCAGTTAGAGGAACTGCAATTTTCGAGAAATTCTCTATGAAGCGGCGGTAATAACCCGCTAGACCAAGAAAAGAACGAACTTCAGTAGGAGTAGTAGGCGTATCCCAATCCTTAATCGCACTGATCTTGGAGGGATCTACATGAATACCTTGTTCGTTAACAATGTGTCCTAAGAATTGAACCTCTTTAAGCCAGAATTCACACTTGGAGAATTTGGCGAAAAGTTGCTCTTTCCTTAGGAGTCCAACGTAAGACGAAGATGTTGCTCATGATCAGCTTGCGTCTTAGAATATATCAAAATGTCATCAATGAAAACGATGATGAACTTATCCAAATAAGGCTTGCAGACCCTATTCATCAAGTCCATGAAAACAGCAGGAGCATTAGTCAAACCGAATGGCATGACTGTGAACTCATAATGCCCATAGCGAGTGCGGAACGCTGTCTTGGGAATATCTTCTTCATGCACACGAAGTTGATGATATCAAGATCGCAGATCAATCTTTGAAAAATAACAAGCGCCTTGCAATTGATCAAAGAGATCATCAATGCGAGGTAGGGGATATCGATTCTTGATGGTGAGCTTGTTGAGCTCACGATAATCGATACACATCCTAAAAGATCCATCCTTCTTCTTGACAAAAAGAACGGGAGCACCCCAAGGTGAAAAGCTAGGACGGATAAAGCCTTTGTCAGAGAGCTCCTGCAGCTGCTTAGACAACTCTTGCATCTCGGACGGTGCAAGACGATATGGAGCTCTGGAAATGGGATTTGCACCAGGTACGAGATCAATACGGAACTCGACTTGGCATGCTGGGGGTAGACCAGGTAACTCTTCAGGAAAAACTTCAGAATAATCCCGTACAACAGGAATATCTTGAATAGACTTACCTTTGCCCTTATCCGCTACAACATGTGCCAAAAATGCCACATAGTTCTTTCGCAGATACATCCGAGCTTTAAAACAAGACATGAGTTTGAGACCACCAGTAGGTCTCTCACCACGAACTTGTAGGATCTCGCCTGTCGAAAGTGGCACACGAACAATCTTCTCGAAACAATTTACCTCTGCGCGATGCTTAGCTAACCAATCCATACCCACAATAACGTCGAAGCTTCCAAGTTGCATAGGCGTGAGGTCAATAGGAAAAAGATGGTTGTTAAGGTTCAATTGGCAGTTGCGGAGAACAAAATTAAGAACAATGGGTTCACCGCTCGCCACTTCTACTGTCAATGGTTTACCTAGTTTCATTCTAGACACGCGAAGCAATGGTTCAAAAGATAACGACACAAAACTCTTATCGGCACCCGAATAAAAAAGAACAGATGCTGGCTGATTATTAATAAAGAACGTACCGTTCACCACATTATCATCTGCTTCTGCCTCTTGTGCGTTCATGTTGAAGACTCGACCTCGAGCCTGAGCCTGATTCTGATTTTGGTTGGCTAGCCTTGGGCACCGGTTTCTGTAGTCGGTCAGATCCCCATAATTGTAGCACGAACCAGGAGGAAAATGAGGTCGTGCAGCTTGACCTTGTTGCTGAGCAAGAGGCTGAGCAACTTGTTGAACCGGGTTCTGAACTGCCTGATTCTGATCAAAACGACAAACACCAGCAAGATGACCTGGCTTCCCACAGTTAGTACAGATACGGCACGGAAATTGCGGCTGATGGTGACCGTTGAATCTATTGCACATAGGTGCATTCCCTGCATAAGGTTTCTTCGCTGGAGGCTGTGCGGGTTGGTTGGGAGCTGCCTGGTTAACCTGGGCAGTGACCGCAAAATTTTGGGAAGCCTTACGCTTCCTTGACCCCCTTGAGGAACCAGAATCCTTTCCCTTCTTGTTTTGACCTTCCTTGCTATCTTCTTTGTCAGCTGCCTGCTTCTTACCCTTGTCACCCTTTTTGTGCAGCTTTCCCTATCGAATCTGCGACTCAGTTAGTGTCGCTGCTAACTCGATCGCCTGACGAAGTGTGGTAGGGTTACTACCAGTAATAATGTCTTGTACCGAGTCAGGTAGGCCGTCGGTGTACCTTTCGATGGCCTTGTCGAGTGGGGCAACCATTATCGGGCAAAGCAGACTCAACTCCTCAAACCTATCAGTATATGCCCGGTGCTCGCCACTGTATTGTTTTAAGTCATCAAACTCTTTCTCCAAAGCTCGTTGTTCATGACGAGGACAGAACTCCCTCATCATTAGTGCCCTAAGTTCAGCCCATGTCTGTGCTAGAGCAACTTCTGCACCGCGATCCCTCATAACCCCGTTCCACCACGTAAGAGCCCTCTTCTGAAACACACTCGAAGAAAACTCGACCTTGCGATTGTCAGGACACTACACGTGACAGAATGTATTCTCAATGCTCTCGAACCATTGAAGAAGCCCAGTTGCTCCTTCGGAACCACTAAACTTGAGTGGTTTAGCCGAGTTAAAATTCTTGAAATTGCATGGAGCATTGTTGTTGTTGTTGGCTTGGTTCAATTGAGCAAAGAGATTTGGGAATTGAGCAGCCATTTGCTGTGCAATAATTTCTGCCAGTTCGGCAGTCGCTATCTGGTTTTCGCGTCGAGGAGGCATTCTAAAAGAGGAAAACATGAAAAGAAACGAGTGAGATGATTGGATGAAGAGAATGAGATGAAGCAAAATCAACAAAAACAAAGATGGTGGTTATTTGTCCGCATCGCAAAGCAAACAAGCGACACACAGTGTCTAGTAAATGGGTCAAAAATAATGTATCGCGAAGACATGTTCGCCTATAAGTGAACACTCACCCCAAGAGTTCCCAGGTAAGAGTGACTGGTCCGATTATGTGGATTTGTACGAACACTCTAGCCTTAGACAGAAAACTCAGGGTACAGGCATTCACTCTTCCAGTTTGCACGTGTTCACACTATTAGAAACCCAAAACTTTGACGAGATTTTTTTTTTGAAAATTCAAAGGGGTTCAAAACCATATAACAGAGGGTTCAAAACCTAGTAATTAATCATCCTAGAACAGATGATTAATTTTCAAAGCGGATTCGGAATCGTTGTTCTCGTTGTAGTTATCACCTAAGGATAGGTGAAGTGCATGTTTTAAAATCTAAACACAAGATAACTTGTGTTAGGGTCCTAGAAAGTTACAGTCTAGGTCAAAGCATTGCTAATAACCTAATTCCCTATAACCATTGGCTCTGATACCAACACTTCTGTCACACCCCTACCGCGTATAACATGCAACCGCGGCGGAAATGTCGGGGAGTGTTGAGACAGAATTATTTGTTTCACAACCATGGCATACAAAGTTATATTTTATTTATCAAACAAACGTGTTACATTGTCTTCAAATAGGAAATAAAGAGTTTATAACATAATTAAACTAAGTCTATCTTCGTTTTATGTCTCTAAGGCACAGGTCCGCCCTTCACAATCATCATCCTAAGCGACAGCTCCTGAAAACACATGTGAAAGTAGGTACGTCAGCATAAAAATGCCTGTGAGATACATAGGTTTTGTGAAAATAGGATTCATGACTTGAGTTTAAAGAAAACGTTTAATAACAGTCAGTCATGAACCTTGTAAATTGTTTTGTTTTGTAAATCATATGAAAAACGATAAGATCAGATGATATGTATAAATAAATGTAAGGTTAAATGAATAACCTAGTAAAATAAGTTTGTATAAGATAAGTTGTTTGTAAAAAATTGTTAGGACCGGTTTCGATACCGTTCGATTGCGTAACGTACGTTCGACGTGCGGAATCCGTGAACGTATATGATCGAACACACAATAACGTACAAGAAAACGTGATTCGATTAAGATGACGTCGTGTACAATGCCGAGAATCACTTGGAGAGACTTTCTCTCTCTAGACTTTCTCTCTCTACAACTAGATCTCTAATTTTCCAAATGAGCTCCAAATCTTCCAAAAGTCTTAACCTATACAACTAAATGAGCTATTTATAGGCACAAGGATTATAAGGATTTCTCCTTATTTACAAGTTTGCCACCTTGCCCTTTTTAACTAATTGTAACCTAAAAGCTTAAAATCCTTCGGTTTCTTCGATTTCTGCTACGGAATAGATTGACGGAGGCGATAGACAGATATTGCACTAACAGACTCCCCCTTGGATATTGTCGTAGTCAATCTCGTAGCGCCTTCTCTTTCTCTCTCTCGAACAGAATCCCCGTGGATCTGTCTTCAGGCTCCCCCTTTCGTCAAGCTTCCGTGCTTTTGGGATCGGCACCTGGATTTCCGTATACAAGCTCCTCCAGGAATGATACCTGGCTCTTTGTACGCTTTCATTTTCCTTGAGCTCGTCTTCAGACTCCCCCTTAGACTCAGCTGTCGGGATCGTAGTCTGGCTTTCGTCGTTTCACAAGTTCAGGATCAATTCCTGGCTTTGTTCTTCATCTGCTCAGGACTTGAAACCTGGTTAACCTGCATATCCTCTACCTCATCATAAGTTTCACAAATTTATGTCAAATTAATTCCCGTAAACTTACCGGTAGAACTCATTTACAACAAACATGTTAGTTACATCAAGTTCAAATAAATGACCTTGATTAACCAATGTACACAATCTTTCAAACCATTTATATATGTCATTTAAAGTATTCAACATATTCTCCCAAACCTGTTCATCATGATTAGCCCTCGAATTTTGAATATCAGCTCTTCAAAATCAGTTGTCGAAAATCTTTTTGACTTTTCAAAAAATTTATGCTAAAACACTCCGAAAATCTTTTTGGATTTTTGTTTTTGAATGAAAAGCAGTAAACAAATATATACAAATAATATTTTTGTGAGTTTGTGTAAGAGGATCATATCAGTTCTTGAGACAAATCACTAGCACCATTAAGCTTTAATCATTTTAAGTTCTAAACGATTCACCTCGATTGACGATATAGTTGTCCTCTTAAATTTTCACACAATTTTCAATCTATTCAGGATACGATTTAGATGTTTTAGGAACTTAGCTCAATTCATGTGTCCCACCTCTTGAATATACTCCCGTATCCAGAATCTCAATATTCAGTCTTACAGGCAAGAATACTACAATGATGTCTGTACATAAATTAGGGGAAAAATGCGAGAACTGAGGGATCTCAGGTCAGAACTTCCGTTCAGCAGAGAGATATCAGCTTCGACTTTGCAGTGTGTCCCCTTTAGAGGATCTTTTAGCTACAACAGATGATTATCAATTTTATTGTCTAATCAATCTGAGGGCTATAATACTATGTTTCAAGCATTTCAGGCAAAGCATTATCCAAGGACTAGGTCAGAACCATCGTTCAGCAGAAGTCCCGGAATAATACCCCAGACATCATAGAGTATAACCACCTAGTATATCAGAATACGAGACCTTTCAAACGAGATTTCAGGGGTTACCTATATATCCAAGTAGTGTTCCCCACAAATTTTGCAAGTTTGAAATTTTAGGTTTATATCCCGAATATATCTACTAAATGTACGAAAACCTATCGTCACATCATCAGTAAGACCGTTTATCACATTTGGCATTACATTTCTTTAGCATGCTGTGATAGTCCACTGATGTACTATCATTTCCTCTTTTTCACAACAAAACTCATTTTTAAATTTCAATGTTTTTGGAATTTTCAAATTTTCAAATTTTTTTAAAATTTTTCTCCCCCTAAAATCAAAATATGTTTCAATTTTGATTTTCTGGAAAATTTGAAAACTGTACAAATAAAATGACAAACTGATATCAAATCACTTCAATTCTCCATCCACTTGGCGTAAACAATCAGAACTCCCCCTCACAACAAACTATTTTCCCATTATGATTTCAAAACACTTATGTTTGTTTTAATCAAAATGGTTTTTCCGGAAAATTAGTTTTGTGTGTTGTTTCATAAACTCGGGGTTATTTCATCACATTGTTTTCCTTTAGTTACTTGACGGAAAGAGAAATCAAGTACAACTTAATGTCCTTGATTAGTCTTTTGTAATTCGAAATATCACAGTTACCAACCTGTGAATTTCTCAAGAAAGATGCCGATACCTGTTCCACACTTACCAACCTGGGAACTCCGACAAGTCAGGGTTTTTCATTTGAAAAGATCCACCCAAGCCTGACCAACCTTGGGTTTGATAGTTTTTACCTCAACAACTGGCTCTTCTGGTTTTGTCGAACCAGAATTATTGCCTGAGTGTGGCTTGTCTGACTTTGACCTGTCAGATTCATCGCCGACACGTTTCTTTTTCTCCTTTTTCTCTGTTGTCCTCAAATTTGTAACTGATGAACTCGGCTTGGTTGACTTTGCAGTCGATTGAAGCGATTCATCAGTACTCTTATTATTTTCAACTGAAGAACCCGAGGACAAAATCCTTTCGAGATACTCTCTCGCCTTCTTCCTCTTCTTCCGCAGTCTGTCTTTTTGCCCCTGAGAAAGTTTTACTTTCGTTTCCTGAACTTTAGGTTCCTGAACCTTCTGTTCCTTGGGCTTGACGTTGACTGGTTTCTTTGCCATTCTTTGAGATTCAGCCCTCGATCTTCCCATTGATCTCCTTGGGCAATCTCTGGCAATGTGTCCTCGAATTTGGCAGTTAAAGCATCTTCGCGTTTCATAACTCCAATTCTGGCAGTTAACAGCAATGTGACCTCTAACTCCACAAGAGTAACACACTCTGTTATCATACCATATATCTCCTTCACTCCAAATGCTCAGATCATAACACTGTCTGGCATTGTGGTATTCTGGACTCCTCCTCAATGTTGAATTTGGCTTTGAAGCACTGTGGTCAAACCTGCACCACTTATTACCAACACTTTGTAAGTTTTCATTTTTAAATTTTTCTGATTTTTGAAAATGATTGGATGACTTATCTGATGAGCTTTTATTTTCTTTTTTAGGGTTTTTCAAATTTTTATCTTTTTGTTTCTGTTCCACAATCTTCTTTACAGGTTTTTGCTTTGAGCATTCACCTTTCTCAGTAGATTGCAAAACAGTATTTTAAAATTTTTCTTTTAAATCTAAAAATATTTTTCTTTTCTTTTCTTTTTCGTTTTCATCATCAGATACATCATCACAATCTTCAATTTTGACTTTGTCAAAATTTGTGACCTTGTTACTTATTGGAACAGAGTTGATTGGTTTTAGACAGGGAAAATTCAACCTATCTGATGAAGTCACAAAACCTTTCAACTTCTTTTCAAGTTCTTCAATCTTGATCCTTGAATTCTCAGCTTCATTTTCAAGCTGAGATATTCTCTCAAGATGAGACTTAATTGATTTTTCATTTTCAATTTTAAGATTTTCAAGAACAGATTTTTCATTTTCCAAGACTTTTAACTGTTCTTGAAATTTTGTTTCATTTTCTTTCAGATTTTTGTTTTCCAGTTTAATCCAGACATCTTCAGATTCTGAAGATTTGCTTTTGCTTTCAAAATCTTTTTCAAACTCAGCAATTTTCTTTTGAGCATCTTCAGCTTCATGCTCAAGTCGAATAATTTTAGCAAGATGAGAGTTTATTTCACTTTGTTTTTCCAAATTATTCTTGCCAAAAATATCTCTCTCATCTTGTAAAATCTTCATTTGACTTTTGAAATCATTTTCCAATTTTTTAAAATTGTTGTTTTCCAATAACAAACTCTCAAGACTCTTTAAAAGTTTGTCATTATCAGATCTCAATTTTTCACAGTTTGAACGTAAACCCAGAATCTGTTCTTCATCAGCTTTCTTCTCAATCTTCAAATTTTTGTTTTCCAATGTCAAACTCTCTACATCCTTCAGAAGTTTGCCATTGTCTGTTTCTGATTTTTCGCATTTCAAACCATCTTCAATCATCTTTTCATATGTACCTGCACAAAAAAGTTTAACAAAATCAAGAGGATTCGAATTTTTATCAATATAACACCCCCTCTTAATATCGTATCTCATATTCTTTTTTGCTGCAAGACACACATTAATTCGTTTTCTTATTTCGTTGATTACATTCAAATCAATATTTTTTGATTCTTCTTTTATTTCATCCAATAATTCTCTTTTTCTTCGATAATCATAACCACTCTGATTTGTAATTTTGTTGAGCAGACTTCTTAAGTCAGTAGATAACCAAGAATCTCGTTTTAGTCCATTCACGAAGTTATCCCATTCCAAAGGTAACGCCTCAACAAATTTTAGATTTCTTTCATCATTTGAGTACAAAACGTTATGTTTTTCTAATTTGATAATTAATTCCCAAAATCTTTCTTTCAACATCTCCATCGATTCATCTTTCATACACAAGAAATTTTCGTATCTTTTTATATAAAACTCTTTATCATATCTCGTTTCATTCCAAGCTTCCTTTTTCCAGTTATTCAGATTTTCAAGATTCTTGTTTTCTTGTTCATCAAACATTTTTGTCAAATTTTTAATATTAGTGACTTGATTTAAAAAAATGTTTTTTTCGCTCAAAATTCACACAATTTCAACTCCTTGGAGTTTGCACCTTGTAAAAATCCCTCAAATCACCTGCAAACACACAATCAAACGATTAGTTTGAAAATATTAAACTCTCAAACTGATCAACTGACGAATGAATAGGGCCTTTGTAATAAAAATGGACGATGATGTTGGGCTGGGATTGGGCCAAACTTGATCTATGGTCGGTGCAATTATAGATCAAACAACATAGAATGACAACTCAATGACCGTGATTGGGTGGGCCTTTGAATCCTGTGATTGGGCCTCTACAAACTAGTGGGGCGGTGACTTTAAACAATCAACAACAAGTTGTAGTGGGGCGGTGGACTTCAAGTTGCAACTATTGGAATCAGTGAACTTCAATCAACAACTATTTGGCCGATTTATTTCACCAATTAATGTATGTCTCAGTCACATGGGACGGCAACAAGTATTGGGCCTTTAAGTTTGATTTTACCGAACTGACAAATAGTCACGTGAAAACGATGACTAATAAGCGATCCTAAAATCAAAGCTTTTGAGCGGACCACAAACTGATCACATAAGCGGTTCTGAATTTGTCTTAAAAGCGATTTAAGAGTTGACTTTTGGAGCGGTTCACACGTGATTTCCCTAGGAGCGATTCAGCACTTGTTCGTATAAGCGGTTCAACCCAATGTCTTATGAGCGATCCAAGACTTTTCACATAAGCGATCCACAATAGTGCCACATAAGCGATCCACAGCTGAAATTTTGACGCGAATTCGGACCGAAAAACTGCAATATCTCCAAAACGGCTTGGAGTTTCGAGCTGAAACTTGGTAGGGTTGTAGATCGGGTCTATGCGCACAACATATCCAAAAATCAGACGATTTGGACCGTGAAAACCTGTTCAATTTGACGTTTTTCAGAAAAAAAACGTAAGAAATGAGTAGAATATGAAGAAATAGATGAAATCAGATCAAATTCTGCTGAAATCTTGTACGAAAAGATGTGTTTGATCAAGCAATCGAGCTCCTAGCTCTGATACCACTTGTTAGGACCGGTTTCGATACCGTTCAATTGCGTAACGTACGTTCGACGTGCGGAATCCGTGAACGTATATGATCGAACACAGAATAACGTACAAGAAAACGTGATTCGATTAAGATGACGTCGTGTACAATGCCGAGAATCACTTGGAGAGACTTTCTCTCTCTAGACTTTCTCTCTCTACAACTAGATCTCTAATTTTCCAAATGAGCTCCAAATCTTCCAAAAGTCTTAACCTATACAACTAAATGAGCTATTTATAGGCACAAGGATTATAAGGATTTCTCCTTATTTACAAGTTTGCCACCTTGCCCTTTTTAACTAATTGTAACCTAAAAGCTTAAAATCCTTCGGTTTCTTCGATTTCTGCTACGGAATAGATTGACGGAGGCGATAGACAGATATTGCACTAACAAAAATAATGTCTTGTGAAGAATATGGTATTTGTGTAAAACGTAATATGTCTAAACTGAAATGATTTAAATAATGCTACGATAGGTAATATTATACGAACACTTATATATAGGAAGTACCAGCGGCGTATCCACCATGTTTGTATCATATTACATACGCCACGTTACTCAAACCATTTACCCAAACCAACCACCAATGTAAATTGTTCATGTATAAATCAATTGTCAAGTGTTATTGTGTAAACCATATCAAAATGTTCATGTCTAATGTAAACCACCAAATGTGTATATCAATGTCAAATTGTTTATGTTTAATGTAAATCATATAATGTGTATCCAAAATATCATGTATGGCATGTGAAATATATCAACTAGGCCATAGGTAAAAATGCACAAAAACAGGGTATTGAATTAAACATAGTTTAAGTCAAAGTTATGTTTTGTGGAACAAATGCATACTATACTGATACAAACATTTATGCGGTTTTGTGAAAATGCATACATTCAAGCCTTTGTGAATGTGGTGATAGACCTTTAAACAAATTAAAGGTCTATATGTGTTATTGTTTATCGAATTCGGTCATTCCTTCCAATCCAAACAAACCCGAGATTTCAGGAATGGGAGTTGTCAAGTCCTATGGTACCATTACCTACTAACGAGCGGCATGATCGGTGTTAATGAATGTACATTGTCTTATTTAAACAAACCAAATGTCATACCAAAATGTAAGCATGTGATGAATAAATGTACTAAGTATGCACACAATGGGCATACATAGCATAAAATGTAATGTAAAATGATGTACTAAGTATGCACACAATGGGCATACATAGCATAAAATGTAATGTAAAATGATGTACTAAGTATGCATACAATGGGCATACATAGCATAAAATGTAATGTAAAATGATGTACTAAATATGCACACAGTGGGCATACATAGCATAAAAACAATGAAATCATGTACTATAAGTGTACTATTGAACATAACAAGCATATGATATGAAAGCATGAAAGTAACAAGTAGGCACATGTGTTTCACCCCAAAATGTTTGGAAAACAGTAAAAGAGGGGTCTATGTACTCACCTGAGATTGCTTTGAAGTCCTTGTATAACAACCAAATAATGCTAGAGATCACGGATATCAAACGACACCTAATATAGGTAACTATGTTAATATACCGGACCTAAATTGGAGGATTTGGATAGAATGAGGGTCCATAAACCAAATGAGTATGGAGACTCGTGCAATATGGTTTAACAAAGCCTACACACTAAAATGAAACCTAACCTAAGTGCTTACGACCCATTACGACCCGTTTAGGTAGCTTATGCTACCTTAATGCGTCGTTCGCGTAAAACGCGTTTGGAACGCCTAACGTCGTGACCATAAGGTATAACCTTGGAAGGTTATTCCCTATACAACTATTGTTACCTAATGTGTTTGGTCAGATCCTAATGATCGACCAAATGGGTCGGGTTCGAAAGTATAAGCGATTGTTTAGATCGCTTACCTTACGACCCTATATAAGCACTATACTAAAAGTGACGAGCTAAGCATGTTAGAACATGCTTAACTAAGTTTAGAAAATAGGTTTGGTATCAAAACAAACGGTTTTGATACCTATGAGTAGTTTGGTTACAAAATACGCAAGAATGCGCATTTTGGCCGAAACTACGACTCGTCACTGAGCCTAGATAACGTGGTAATCAGTAGGTGTAGTCACTATGGACTATAACCATCGTGATTACGCTCACGTTTATGAAGTTCAAACGAACTTCATGTTGACCGTAAACTTGGTCAACGCAGAAAGTCAAACAAAGCTTGACTTTCGGACTCGAAAAGCGAATAAAAGAACGAAAGAACACTTACGAAGGGTCCCCGAAAGCTAATCTTGACCCAGGAGCTCAGGTATGAAGCAAAGGCATCAGCTTAGAGCTTTTAGATCAGATTTGTGGGTTATTAGCCAAAATGGGGGGGGGGGTATTTATAGGATATGCAAGACTGTTAGGATCGTTTCTTGAGTATCGTGCCTCAATCTAACCCGTACACTTGTCACAATGTTGTGGTGGCTTATTTTGCCCCCACCATAGGGATTTGACACGTGGCGTTGCCCTTTGCAGGTTTGAAAGGCTGTTGCAAGTGGATTAAAAACATTGAATCTGGTCTGGGGGGCTGACGCGGCTAGTGTAAGAGTTCACCTTGGCTTTACGCGGGCCGCCTAGAGGTCCAGATCAGAAAACAAGTTTCAGAAATGACAGTTTAGGTCCCCGTTGTGGTTTAAGGCCATTTCCGACATGTTTAAGGCCCGTTAAGCCATCTTTAAGGCCCTAAAATGATGCTTAAACATTGAGGACATGAAACATGCTCAAAAATATGCCGGATGTTGGTTCGTTTGGCCGTACGATCGCGATGTTCGCTTAATTACGACGGAATGCGCATAAGCGCGAAAAACGATCCAAATTGCGCGACGAATGGATTTTTCTTATGCCAAACACTAAGGTATAATATTATGATGTTTACATAAAGTTTTGGATGTCCGGATGTATTAAGTGCGTAAGTTATGCGCGAAAGTGCAAACTTATGCACTTTTTGACACTTTTTAGTCCCTGAATGATCTAAAAGTTTATTTTAGCACACCGAACACCTCGAAGCCTATTTCTAAGCTATGTAAAGGATATATATGGTTTGTTTAACTTATGGTCATGATCCGGAATGTCTGTTACAGTTCAAATTGGCATACTTTCGCCGTTTGTCAAATTTAGTCCCTGTAGGCGAAATAACTTGTTTTTGCCATACCAAAGCCTTCAAAACTTATTTCTAAGTTATGTAAAGGTTATTTAAGGTATGTTAAGTATATGTTGATGTTCCGGAGTATTTGTCGCATTAACTGAGTACGTTTACGCACCAGTTTGCGTATAATTCTCCAGAAAGCGATGAAGAGTTTGAAATTGAACAAAAGTCAAAACATGAAAAATGTAAAACACAACCAAACAAACATTGGGATCAAATAACTTTGTTTTATTGATAACTGAACTGTTCACAATGATTTCAAGAACAAATGTTACAAAGCCCCCACTTATTACTGTAAAAAAAAGGTTTGGGAAACAGGGTAAACCGGTTAATCATATTTTTCAACATGGGAAACCCCCACAGCAAGTAAGCCAGCTAAAGACAAGCTACGTTTTAGTAAAACACTTAAAACGAACACCTAACTGTGAACTCGCTCAACATTGTTTTTGACTAGTTGTTACATGCCTTGCAGGCCTTTAGGTGCATATCAAAAGAACTTGCTGTCTGAGAAGCTGGAGTGGTCATGGGTCGGGACACAAGGAAATGCAACACAAGACTAAGAGCTTACATGTGATTTTATAAACAGTTATTGAGTTGAATATGCTTCCGCTGTAAACTGTGAAATATTGTACACTGTTGTTAATAAATGAAAGTTTATTTAATATACTCATGATGTTCAATGTGATTGGTGGCTAAGATCCTGGTCAGTCACGCCTCCAAGCGGTGGTACTCCGCATGTGGATTTTAGGGGTGTGACATATACCCCAAGCCTTCCAACAAACACCTTGAGTTTAGCTAGGATTTTTAACACTTATGATCAAACCTGAAAAACTTGGAAAACCCTTATGTTGGCCAAAATATTTGAGAGAGAATTCAAGTCTTGCACTTGAAAAATTATGTCTTATGTTCTTTTAATTTTTGTCATACAAAAATTAATAAAAGGATGAGAGAGAAGGTTGCCACCAAATCTTGCCCAATCAAAGTGCATCTAACCATGCAAATTGCATGTAAGATTATTGGACCAAAATGGTCTTGGGAAGAGGGGGTGGCCCACTCTTTTATTTATAAAAAAAAATTCAATTATTTTCTTTTAAACAATTTAAGTCTTGATGTTATTTAACCTATTAAATAATAAAATAAAATATTCTCTCAAAATAAATTATCTATATAATTTATTAGTTTCTCAAGTGTAATTATTTAGAAAACCAATTTCTAAATATTATAAGTGTTAATATTTATTTGTTTGATCATATCACAAATAAATATTAGAAGTGTTTGTCTAGCTTGTATTTGGGTATGACTCGACTTGGATCATAACGTACTAGCCACATCAATTTAATATGTGTCTTGGGCATACAAAGTCCAACAATAGTCCACACCCAAAGTATGTTATTTTTGCGCCCTCTTTTATGATTTATCTCTACAAAGTGGGCATTCCGCCTCAACCTCGTCATCGCTCAAGTTTATCTCAAACTCGGTACGAGCATCCGAGTGATTAGTAGATGAACTTGTTTTCATCCTTTTAGACGACGATTGTCTCGCTAGAGGTACTCTTACCCATTTTGAGGAGTGTCTCGCCACATCACAACAATGAATAAATTTGAACGTCGATCCTTTCTTTTGATCCGAATAAAGACTAAACGCCCGAGTCACCGTATCGGCGTCGGTTTCACTGTCTTTGGGTTGTTTTTTAGTTTTTGGGTTATTTTTTAGTTTTTGGGTTGTTTTTTAGTTTGTTGTAGAGACCAGTGAAGGCGGTCATAGCAGTATTTATTTCACGCCACTTTGACAAGAGACTATCATTCCTCCTATAGTACTCTCGTTTCATCATTTTGTGATAAAGATCGTTTGTTTATTTGATCCCAAAATTCGTCACCGTGTTGATTTGTACATATTTTAAAAACGAATTATTAATATCAAGATAAAAAAATACATTATCTTATAACCATATCTATTTTTTAACCATAAATATAAAATAAAATATACCTAAAACTAAGTTCTTCGAAATAAAAATCCAAGATTTGGTTAACACCACTTCTTCCTCCTTTGTCCATGGATGAACAACTCGGTCCGTGAGGGCTTTTTTCCTTCTCTGCCTCGGTTTTCTTCCTATGGTTTCTTTTTCTTCATGTGGATGGTTCAACGATATTTTATGGTTGCGTTTCGGATATGAATTCGGGTGTATGGGCGTTTAGGATATAGGAACGAGTTGTTGTTGTTGAGGGAATTTAGGCATTTATAATTGTGGCAGGTAAGTTCGCAAGAAGATGCGCATAAGCCGATATGTCGGGTAAGTTACCCGGAATTTAAAGAGGGGCAGTTTTGAGGCGAAGTAGTGATCGATGTATTTTTGGTACCCTTTGTTTATATTTTATATTAATCATAGTATAAAAGCATTAAAATTAGTACATAGTGTATTACTTTAGTAGGGTTTTATATTTTGCGAGTTATGAAAGAAAATATGTCAAGATAATGCTTTTATATTAAATGTGAAATAAGAATTTTGAGTAATTATCATTTTGGATCTTAATGAGTAAATGTTAATGATTAAATTTTTTTTTGACAAAGGCAGTGTATAATAAAAAGACATGATAAAGGAAACGAAATGGAAATAAGGATGGTCAGTGCTAAACAGTAGGTAAAGACCTTTACACAAACAAACTTACAAGGGGAAATTTATAAAGTCAAAGCTAAACCACTTCTCCCAATTCAACTCCTGTATGCTCGCATGCACCCTTTGTCCAAAGAAAAGATGAAGCCTTAATGTCGCTAGTGATTTTTGAGAATGAGGTTTGTTTGCCATTGAAGATTATGTCATTTCTAGCCCTCCAAAGCGTCCAACACGTCGTAGCGATGATGACTTGTAAGGCTTTCAGTTTCGCTTTTGCAGCCCGAAGTTGTTGTATATATTATAGTAGTCCGACAACGCTTTGTAAAAACCTCGGCATACGGATCTTGCTCCAGGTGAATACCTGCATCCATACGTAGTTTGCATACCCGCAGGTGATCAGAATATGGTCCGATGATTCAGCAGCGATGTCACATAAAGGGCAAACGTTGCGATCAAAGCATCTCGTGTGGGGATTCGATTTTGCACGGCTCTCCAAAGGAAGCGGTTTTAAGCCAGGGTAATGCAAGAGTTGTAGGTATCAGAGTGATGGCATCAAGTTCTTTTTGAAGAACGCTAACTGTGAAGTTATCACACGAGTTAGCGCTTTGCACAACCATAAGTCTGGACCCGGTATGCGACTAAACCCGTTTAATAGCTACAAACTATCATCCCAATTTGATAAATCAATTCATGTATTTCTGCTCGACTGTGCAGAACCTGTTGGATTCAACCAAGAAAAGGTTCGTGTACCTTTGCTTTAGCATTTGCTCTCTGATCCATTTGTCGAGCCATAAAAGTATCTTGTCTCCACGCCCTGCTTTCACCACTCATCTGTTGTGTGTGTCGATGTGGCTTGCACCCGGATCCGAACCCACCTTGATAATATTTTTCCAGATTCCACAAATGGTAGCTTTGCGAGGGATCGCCTCCCATATCCTCGTGCTGCGGTGTATGGTCGTGATAGTTTGGGCCCATAGTTGTGACCCTTCATTCTTGAAACGGGCATGCCATTTGATCAGAAGGGCGCAGTTTGTGGATGAAAAACTGCCAAACCCCCCATGTTTTCTTGGTGCAAGGGCTTTTACCCACGGAACCCAACTGATTTTGTTATTGTCAATACAACACCACATAAGAATTTTCGTCTAACTCTCTCCAGTTGTTTAAGTATTTGTATCGGTGCACGAAACAATAAGAGGTAGTACGTCGGTAGGTTACGTAAAACTTCTTTAATTAAAGTAAGGTCTCCCTCAAAGGATAGCATTCTTGCCTTCCAAAATGAAAGTTTGTTTTCGAATCTCTCAACAATCGGTTTCCAACTTTTTACTAGAGACATATTTGCTCCTACTGGTAGGCCGAGGTAGGTGAAAGGGAATGAACCGACTTTGCAATTCAGGATCATGGCCATAGATGAGACCTCAATCGTGTCCACTCCAACACCATAGAGTTGACTTTTGTGAAATTAACCTTGAGGCCCGATGCTAAATGAAAACATCTAAGCATGCGTGCAAGGTTGTGAAAATTCGAGGACGACCATTCACCTACAAAGAGTACATCGTCTGCATACAAAAGATGTGAGATAATCGGTCCCCCACGAGGGATTTGGATATGTATAAAGACATCTAAAGAACGTGCCGAGACCATGGCAACGTGTAAAGCTTCCATAGCCAATATAAAGAGAAGAGGCGATAACGGGTTGCCCTATCGGACACCCCGTTGCATGTTGAACTCCGTGGTGGGTGACCCATTAACTAAGATGGACATGCATGTCGAGGACAGTAAGTCGGTGACCTATTTTCTCCAGAGCGCGGGAAAACCCATTTGAGAGAGGACGGATTCTAAAAATTCCCAGTTTAGAGAGTCGAAGGCCTTCTCAAAGTCTACCTTAAAAAGTATAATCTTGGATTTTTTGTTTTTCACCCAAGAGACCACCTCATTAATAATGAGTGGTCCGTCCATAATACTTCTCCCCTCAATGTAAGCACTTTGAACTTCGCTTACAACCGAGCCCATCACCTTTTTGAGTCTATTTGCAAGGATTTTGGAAATAACCTTGGAGATACACCCAATTAGGCTTATTGGCCGGTATTCTTTGATGAGTTGCGGTGAAATTCCAGGATCCGGTAGGTTTGACAGAGTTTTGGCCCCGAGATAACCGATTCGGTAGAATATTATTGAGAAGAAAGGAGTAGAAACACCGAACAGATTAATTTAAACTTGGTTTCTATTCAATGTTTGAAGTTACAGAACCGCGAAACTAATTGGACAGAGTTTCCCCTTTGGGAACCAAAACTTGTCCAAATGAGAAGGCCTCATCCCTATTTATAGGCATAGCCCATCTGCGAATACATGTAAGGACGGATGGATAATTTAAGCGGATGCACCATAGGGACGGATGGGACCTCACTCGGACGGATGTGATGTCCCATTCGTGCGAATCAGCCATCCGCACGAATGTGACATTTACATTACAAAACCGTGTCCATTTTCACACTAATCTATACAATATTCATCACATGCTCTATCTAGCCTATTCGTACACTGGTAGACATACAAAATATGCACCAACAGATTCCTCTTTGGCCATCATTGTCGATCTTGAACTTTGAAAATAAGAGCCGTGTTTTGAATATTCTGCAACTTCAATCAGGCATCTTGAAATCTTCAATAGATTCCCACTTGATTGATGATCCGGGCTGCATTATCTACATTTTGCACAAATTCCCTCTGAAATAAATCTTCAGGTCTTTGTTTGCATGGTTCCCGACCTCCTATGATTTATTGTACTCTAATCCTCACAAATAACCAATTTGAAATTAATCAATGCAACATCTCTGTTTCGACGTTAACCACATCCGTGTTCGGTTTTTGATTTAACATTTCAGCTTCATCGTGCATTCCGCCTGCTCGATCATCTTATCTTCAAAAACCCAACCAACAATTGATAGAAACTTTGAACACTACACCGATAAATCTTAAGTTTAGGAATACCCATGAAAATCTGAAATCTCGTTTTCCGTGATCAACTTCAAGCACCTTTCTGAATGATTGATCAGCATAAATGGTAATCTCCATAATCAGCAAATCTTCATCGGATAATAAATCATCTGGTAAAGCCTTCAGATCTCAGAAACATTCATCTACGATCAAATTCAAGTTCTTCCTCTCCAGTCATGAAAACAGATATATAGTCTTCTCTGCTAGTTCCGGCAGCAACTTAATCAACAAGCATCGTCATTCACCGGCTGTTAGTCCGAAAAACAATTTCACTGCTCAAAGATTAACCATTCTCACACTTTAGACTATCACAAGGTTGTGATATCTTATAATATCCACAATACAGATGCATCTCCTGATGCTAACCGGCTTGACGAAGACCCAGGACTCAAACCCTAAGATGTCAATCTGACCCTGATCTATAGAGTCTGAACTTCCTATGATCACGAATTCATGAATCCAGATCCTATGCATCCCCAGAAAATTTGAAGTCGGAACCACCCGAATACTGTTGCATTGTCACGATTTTGAAAAATACCGGAATTTCAATATGAATTTTTTCTTCCCCCTTATTTTTTTTTTTGCAAATTCTGACGTTTTATCACTGAATTCCCCCTCAAATTGAGCAATTCAGTCATCTTTGTTCTGTGAAAAACTTGACTATACCGAAAATATGACATTTTGACCCCCAAACGTCAGTTTTTCATAATTGCGGATTTTACTTTAAGGCCCATTCATAGTCAGATAACCCAGATGATAAACATTCTGCATCAGTATCACGACTACTCCACTAATTTCCACAATCTATGATCACATCATCATATTTGTTCTCTGAAGCGCTGGACGGTGTCTCCGAACAACCCAGCTTGGTCGTTAAAAACTCGAAAAAAATTTCAATCACCAAATTTTTTCTGGAGACTCATCTCGTCATTGCGATAAAAAAAATGCCATTTTTAGGCATTTTCTCATTCGTGCGAATGGGGTAGGTCCATTCATGCGAATGGGCTGATTTTGTAACGAATTGACATTTTGGATCGGATGGGAATAAATGACCATTTAATTGCGAATGTGCCGATCCGTGCGAATCGGGTATCTGTCCGAAAAAGTCTGATATGTTCTCAAGCACATTCCCAATCACATTTTCGATCCATAATCTTTATTTCTGCGAATTTCATGATGAAACTTCACAGGATTGTGTGAAAATCAATCACGAACCTATTGATGTCTTCAATTTCATATTCCATCCATGAATTAACCTTCAATTTGATGTTTAACGTCAAAACCTCCTAAATATCCATAATTCATGAGCGTAGGTGATTCAATCAATTATTAGATCGATTGAATCGGTACCGTAGCTCTGATACCAATTGAAATTCCAGGATCCGGCAGGTTTGACAGAGTTTTGGCCCCAAGATAACCAATTCGGTAGAATATTATTGAGAAGAAAGGAGTAGAAGCACCGAACAGATTAATTTAAACTGGTTTCTATTTAATGTTTGAAGTTACAGAACCGCGAAACCAATTAGACAGAGTTTCCCCTTTGGGAACCAAAACTTGTCCAAATGAGAAGACCTCATCCCTATTTATAGGCATAGCCCATCCGCGAATACATGTAAGGACGGATGGACAATTTAAGCGGATGCACCACAGGGACGGATGGGACCTCTCTCGGACGGATGTGATTTCCCATTCGTGCGAATCGGCCATCTGCACGAATGTGACATTTACATTACAAAACCGTGTCCGCTTTCACACTAATCTATACAATATTCATCACACGCTCTATCTAACCTATTCGCACAGTGGCGGACATAAAAAATATGCACCAACATATTTAATTATCTTTCAATAATCCGGCCTTGTGGAACTGTATCCCTGCTGACTCTGACTAATATAGCCGAGGGTCTTCAAAAGAGGGGCCTACCACTATAACTAAGATAATCTCTTAAAAAGCCCAAAGTGCGGAAAATCATCAAAGGATACATAAAAGGGGAGTTGGAACCAAGTGATTCCTTCTTGTCTATTTATTTTTCCTTTCATTTACGTTTTTATTTCTAGTTTATCTTTTAAAACTTTCAAAAACCTTTATTAAAATTTGGTCAGATTAGACGTTAACGATAAGCCGGTACTAAAAGCTCTTGTGTCCTTGGACAACCTCGGTATCTTACCATCACTATACTACGTCCACGATGGGTGCACTTGGCCTAATGTGTGTAAAGTGATAGTATTGTATCGTTTTTTATAACTTAAAGCTTGATCACGAGTAAAAAGTGCTTAAAATAATCTAAAATTTATACGCACACCCCACACACATAAGTTACCATCAAGATGAAATGAAAGAGAAGGCAACAAAGTTCCCGGTGGCGGAGAAGAATAAGGAAAATCAGGAGGAGATTAAGCAGGTGTTAAGATTCATCCAAGACTCATCTACAATCAAAGCTTGGGCCGATACGGCTGTTGTTGACGAAGTGAAAACGATATCGAATTTCAGAGGATTGTAGGACATGTTGGAAGAAGCAAAATTCTGGAATGCAAACATTATATGTTTAGGGGGAAAGAAGGTGTTGATAAGAACTGAATCATCGAACACGACCAACTATTTTGTGGAAAACAAAGTAATCTGGGATAGGAAATTGATAAGGTGGAGAGATGGGATGGTCAAGAAATGGAGTTTCAACGGTTGGCGTGGTTGAAAATTACTGGTGTTCTTATTCAACTATGGGGGGAGGTCCGATAATGAAGATGAAGGAGAGGAGATGGTAGATAACCAAATGTAGGTAGATGGATCATATGTAGTAGCACCAGGTGAGGATAATCAGCTGGATAAGTTTAAAGGACAGGTAAATGAGAACCAGGTTTCACCGGAAAATGTAAAGACATCGGAGTTCCAAGAGCTGCCGAAGAAAGAGTATCAGACGCCGGGAAATGTAGAGTCGCTAGAGAACCTGGAACACGTTACAGCGGAATCAGATGGGTCGCACATAGGGGGTAACAACTCGAACGTTGAAGCAATTAATGATATTAGTGATTCCAATATCCATGGTAATATTGCTCACAGGGAGAATGAGAATGGTAATACTGAAGTAATAAATGACGCACATAGAGAGAATGGAGGAGCTGATTTCGAGGAAGGTTTGATGGTAATAATATAAATTTGATGGAAAATAAAATTAAGAGGCAAGCTAATATTGGGCCAAAGTGTGGATTGGTATGTGCAATAGGTCATGGACTGTCATGTGAAGCCTAAAAAGAGGAAAAGAATTAATGTGTCATTAGGTCGTGTAGCTGGTTCGAAATCAAATATGAACATCAGAAAAATTAAAGTACCAGATCTTAATATAGAACTTTCAGATGAATCACGGCTTAACCCAAGAAAACGATCTATGTTTAGAAAATCTCGAAGGCAAAAAATAAAGGAAAAAAGAATGTAAGCACAATAATTATTGATGACGAATCCGATGATGGAGCAGGCCCATCGTTAGATGACGATGAGTTCTCCGAATGGGAAAAGGAGTCAGGTAAGGTAGACATTGTGGTTCAGGATTCACTAGATGGTACACAAGTCTCCGACTCAGACAATTCTGCAGAGGCTGTGGAGAAAGAGATTTAGGCAACAAAAGTGGTCGGGTCTAAGCTAAGGGTGGAGATCGATGGCAACGAGGACGAGCTCAGGCAAGTCATGGATGAGGAAAGGGTGGAGATTTGTCAACAATGAATTTTGGATCTCTAAATGTAAAAGGCGCTGGGGGTCAGGAAAATCAAAGGTGGTTCGCAGGTTAGTCAAATATTTTAATTTGTCTTTTATGGCTATTCAGGAAACTCAGACCCGAGATATGTCGGATCAAGCACTGAATTTTTTTTTGGGATGGGCATGTCATGGAGTTTTTTAGGGTAAATGCGGATGGGAGGTCAGGGGCCTTTTATCAATATGGAATCCTAATTTTTTCAAAACACAATCAGAAATGTTAAATAAAAATTATATTTTGATAATTGGTAATATGGTGGGTGTATCAAGAGGATTTGATGTTGGTTAATGTGTACGCACCGAATCTTGCAACGAGGATAAGAGCACTATGGGATGAATTGTTAAGTCTAAAGGAAATTATCCCGGGTACGTGGTTAATGATTGGGGATTTCAGTGAGGTGAGGTTTCTGGAAGATAGATGGAACTCAGTTTTCGATCCTAATAATGCTCTATATTTTAATAATTTTACAAGAGAGGGTGGGTTTTTGGAGTACGTCATGGCAGGCAGGAAATACACATATATGACGTTTGATGGTAAAAGGCTGAGTAAAATAAACAGGGCTTTGGTAGACTTGGAATTTATGAATAAATGGCCGGATGCATCCTTAAGGGTCTGTTTGGTATGGGGTAATGGAATAGACGAAGGAATGGAATGGACGAAGTAATGGAATGGATGAGGGAATGCAATAGATCATTACCATCCCATGTCTTGTTTGGTTACCATGTGTGAATGGAATGAATTATTATTGTGTATTGTTTGGTAGCAAGAAAAACGAAGGAATAAAATTAGCGGTGAGTGGTGGTGGTGGTCGGTGGTAGTGATTATGGGTGGTTATAGGTGGCGGTGGTGGGTGGCGGCGGCGATGGGTGGTGGTGGTGGCGGCGGCGAGTGGCGGCGGCGAGTGGCGATGCGGCGTCGACGACGAGTGGTGGTGGTGGCGATGGTGGCCGTTGGTGGTGCGTGGCGATGGAGGTGGCGGTGGGTGGCGGCGGCGGCGGTGGTTGGTGGTGATGGTGGTGGCATCGACGATGGTGGTGGGTGGCAGCGGCGAGTGGCGTTGGCGGTTGGTCTCGACGGTGGGTGGTACGGTGGCAGGTGGTAACGGTGGCGGGTGGGTGGGTGGCGGCGGCAGCGGTGGCTGTCGGGGTAGCAGGTTGCAGGTGGCGGCGATGGCGTCAGTGGTGTTGGCGGGTTGTGGCGAAGGTGGTGGGTTGTGGTGTTGTTGATAAATGGTGCAAGAGGGGATGGAATGAAAAAAAACATGGGGGGTGGATGGAATGATTTTGAGGGAATGGAATGTCTTTTGGAATAGGTGATTCCATTCAATTGACCAACCAAACACCCTTTTCTTCATTCCCTCGTAATCATCCATTCCATTCCGTCTGTCATTCCTGCATACTAAACACTACCTACGGGTTCTAGACAGGGTTGTATCTGACTATAGTCCGTTGATCCTATCAACGGTGAAATCAAGTTATGGGCCAGCTCCATTCAGATTCTTCAATAGTTGCTTAGGCATAGTTGGGGTGGAGGAAGCAGTGTAAAAGGGTTTAGATCAGAATTGTGACTCAAGATTCAAAGACGCACTTCTGGGAGAAAAGTTAAAGGCAATTAGGGCAGAAATTAAAAAATGGAGAGTTGATTGTAAAGATGAAGAAGAGAGCAGATACAAAATAGTGATGTGCACAAAATGCAACATATAAATTACATCAATTGTGGCATAAAACTAACCCTTTTTTAGTACTAATGTTGGAAAAAGTGTGCTTTTGTCTTCCTTTTGTATTTTCAGGATTAAATGAGCTCAAATAAACAAAAGAAGCAAAAAGGCAGCTAAATCTAACATAAATACAAGAAAATGAGCAAACGTGGCATGCCCGACCTCCCGACAGCATCTTCGCAAGCAAAACAATAAGACATAAGACTGAACACGCCCTGTGCTCAGTGAGCACGGGTGTAACAACCCTCGTCAAAACTATTATTTATTGTATTATTTTATTCAATAGGAAAACCTAATTAAAACACCCAAGTGATACTGCATGACCCCTAAAATTTTCAGAACAATCGGAATCAGGATCAGGGCCCCTAAAACTCAGGGGGGGTATTTCCTAGTTAGTATTATCTAAACAGTTTTCGATAGAAATCGAATTTTCTCGAACCGTCGACTCACCCAAGCTACTGAGACGCGTGGCTACCTCATATCAAAGGTGACCTCTCGTGCCACGCGCCAGGACCAGGTTTCCCTGTCGTGACACGCGAGGGAGACTATTTTTCAGCTATAAATAGGAGAGGTTGGGACTTGAAATTCTGCGTTTGAACGACGAAGAAATTCGTCTGAGGCACGGAGTTATGCTCTGTTTACCACAATTAACACACACAAAAGTCGAATCG
The DNA here is from genome assembly GCF_002127325.2 of Helianthus annuus. Classification (NCBI taxonomy): domain Eukaryota; kingdom Viridiplantae; phylum Streptophyta; class Magnoliopsida; order Asterales; family Asteraceae; genus Helianthus; species Helianthus annuus. Next base: position 56,388,803 of record NC_035435.2, on the reverse strand, counting down.
CTGCCGCAATCAGGGTAATAACTCGATCGCTATTACGATTCATTTCCGGGATCAATATGTCCAAAGAATGCCTAAGTGCCGCCCACATTGGGTTATGCTTTGTCGTTGTCGATAATTCGATAATGAGTTGAAGCATTGTACTTTGTCGTTGTCGATAATTCGATAATGAGTTGAAGTACTATACTTTGTCGTTTGTCGTTAATACGATAAATGAGTTGAAGTATTGCACTTTGTCATTCATTGTGAGAATTTGATCTCGTAAATTATCGTAACTGCTGTATTGATCATTAACCCAGAATTGTGTGCTTGTTATTAAACTTAGGATAAAAAGGCTAATCAATAGACTAGACTCTGCTTAAATTGAATCAGCAATACATCAAGACTTATCTGTAGACTAAACTTTGCCCGTAGAAATCTGCACTGTGAGTTCATTTCTCTTTTCTCACCGTTTGTGAGTCCATACTCTTTTATCACAGTTTTATCACCTTTTTGTGAAACAATTATATTACAAAATGTTTTCTAAAAATCCTAAATGGTTACCAGTTATACTTACAGTGATTAGGTATTATATTTTATAAATAACTACTGGTATGGGAGGTATTATGCATTATTTGATTCTCAGAAGGTTAGCATGACCACAATTATAACTAATATTACTCTTAAATTATTATGTATAAATCTAAATGGTGCATACCATAATCAAACAGTCAAATATAATACTTTTAGTCAGGTTACTATACACTGATATTACAATTAGTGAATTAATATATTTTGATAAGTTATAATAATTGACATAACATGTCATTATTCTGAATTGCATGATTTAGTGCTAGAGGTAATATATTTGACAAAGCAATAAGACATCATTATGTCCAAAGTCACTAGCTGAAAGAATGATCAGCAGTGATATGTCCAAAGACACTAGTTGAAAGAATGATCAACAGTGTTATAATTAGAATCACTAGTTGAAAGAATGATCAACAGTGATAATGACCAGAAGCACTAGTTGAAAGAATGATCAACAGTGCCATGAGTAGAATCGCTAGTTGAAAGAATGATCAACAGCGATATGACCAAAGACCCTAGTTGAGAGAATGATCAACAGTGTTATAATTTGAATCACTAGTTGAAAGAATGATCAACAGTGATATGACCCAGTCACAAGAATCACCTAATGACAGATAAAGTGAATAATAATAAAGTATAGTTATTTGATAAATTCACTATTGGACGAAAGTAAGCCAATGAGTGATACTATTGCTGTTATATTGGAATTGCCATTATGTGACAAAATACTGATTGAGTAAGGTAAATGCAAATAAATATAAAACCTTAATACTGTAAGGTATAACAATATATTTGTATAAAAATGGAATGAATTCACTCAGCATTCCCGCTGACAAAATCTTTTTCAAACATGTTTCAGGTAATTATCATAAGGCTGGATATGGCACTGAAAGGCATCAAGAAATGGCTTATTAAAGAAACATTGTTTTATAAAATAAAATTTATCTTTAACAAAGCTACCATTATAAAACATGGGTTTATCCCATCTATTTAAATAAAATCCGGTGTTTTCTAAACTCTGATATTTTTCCTAACTCACGGTCCTGATGAAAATTCCGCTGCAATGTTTTTCAAAATAAAAATAATCACCGGTACCACGGGACTGCTCACGGCACCCGATTCCGTCCAGGGAGGGTCGAGGGTCGTGACAACGGGGGCGTGCCCAAGTGTCAGCAGAAAAGACAAAGTGGTAGAAGCTTCCATCGCCCACCACGGGGTCGTGCTCAGCGGACACGGGGCTATGGTTAACTATAAGATTCGCGGAATCCAGGCAAATCTTGATAGTACAGATATGCTTCTGCACACGGGGTCGTGCTCAGCGGACACAGGGGCGTGGTCAACTAATGCAGACAAACTGCATTTAATGAAGAAAGAGAGGAAGATGGACACGAGGCCGTGCCCAGTGGACACGGGGCCGTGCCCGAGCTTCTGTTTAGCCTATAAATAGGAGTGTTTGGAGCTCTTGCAACTCATCCCTTGGCACACCACCTCTCTCACACTTCACCCACCACCCGCCACCATCAGAACACCATCATCCACCACCATCATCCATTGTCCATCATAGAGTGTGTGAGTCGTCTCGGGATCCAAGATCGATCGTAAGAGTTCTTGACAATCAAAGGCCATGTTTGCCTAAGTCTCTTAAATCACTTGGTGAAGACAAGTGTTTAGTGTAATACTTTTTATTTTTAATCTTTTGCACTTTTTAATTGGTTTTGGATTAATGACTTTAATTACTAGTTTCTTATGTTGAAGGTGATTTTTCCTTATCGTTTGTCCGTGGTGTCTTGGCATTATTTTACTGTCTATATAAAATAAAAGATTTTCATCATTCATATCTCCACGGTCTATATGGAGGTATGTTGGCTACCTGGTCGGGGGTTAAGGGAACGGTTTGGTAAGGGTCTTGCCCTTGTTCAGCGTTTAGAGGTCCTGCTTGGGACCTGGGTCAAATTTAGTACGACCTCCTTCAATACTCAACGGTATTGGATGGCGGGGGTCCAAACTCTTTGACCCCCTCATAAGTTAAACTACTATTAAAACTTTAACCCGGCTACTTAGGACTGTATCCCTGCTGACTCAGACTACTTAGCCGAGGGTAACGTCGCCTTCAAAAGAGGGGCCTACCACATTATGCATTAATAACTTAATTAATTATCTTTCAATAATCCGACCCTTTAGGATTGTATCCTTGCTGACTCAAACTACTGGGTTGAGGGTAACGTCGCCTTCAAAAGAGGGGCCTACTACAATAACTAAGATAATCTCTTAAACAAGTGCAAAAGTGACAAAATAATCAAAGGTTACACTACACACGAATCGGATCCAAGTGATTCATCTTGTCTATCTGTTTTTACTTTTATTTTATTTTCAGCATTTTAGTTAGTTTTGTTTTTCTAGTTTAAAAACCTTTTTCTAACATTTTGATTTGATTAGACGTTGAGGATAAACCGGTACTAAAAGCTCTTGTGTCCTTGGACGACCTCGGTATCTTACCAACACTATACTACGTCCACGATGGGTGCACTTGCCCATATGTGTGTTTAGTGTTAGTGAATATCGTGTTTATAAATTTAAAACTTGGCTTAAAAGTGTAAAAAGGGCTTAAAATATACACCTAAATTATATACACACTTCACACGCATCAAGTTTTTGGCGCCGCTGCCGGGGACACAAGGATTTTAAGGAAGTTAGGAATCAGCGGCCTAATCATTTTTTCTATTTTATTTTTATTTTTATTTTTTTAGGATTTTCTTAATTTTTCAGCTTCTGCAGAACTCAGCACGGGCTGTGCCCGCTGAACACGCCCCGTGCCCAATCATTGGAACTGGCAATCCTGTTTTAAGTCAGACAGTACGTTGAATATGGGGCCCTGCCCACTCAACACGCCCTCGTGCCCAAGATTCAGTTAATGAAAACAGAACCGTAAGATCCCGACGGTTGGTAATTTCTGACACAAATATGAGTGATAATGATATTTTTTACTTTCGGCACTCTTATGGTACGTGGTGCCAATTATATGGTGGCAGTCATAAAGAATTAGAATGCTATTTTCTAAACTATAAGCCCCAGTATATAGACCCATCGTTTTCCTGTAGCCTTAAGAGGGGCGAAAGTAAAAATAATCCTTATCTCTCCCTCGAATGCGCCCAACCGGATATTTTAGGAGAAATGCTTCTTGATGAAATATTTCAACTAGAAGATCTAGTTCTTAATTGGTTAAAAGAACTTAAGATGGATTTCCTTAATTCATCTCAAGAAGAGGACCAAGAAGAATTGTTGGGGTCGCATTCAAATGAAAACAACTTCGTTGTTCCTAACATTACCTTCAACTCTAGCGAAGACTTGGACGATAGTCATCCCTGTGCCGATTGTGCCGTGAAGGACTCTCCATCGACTTCGTTCGATGCATACATAGACCTGAGCGATTCGGCATACACCTTCTTTGACGAGAGCCCGGGAAAGGGTTGGACTTGTCCACCTACATTTAGCATAGGAATCACCCTCATCGACAACCTCTTGCGTTCTCGTCTTAATCTAGAGCAATTAAGGTATCTTAGGCACTTTGGGGTTGTTCCATCCAGTAAGGAACCGCCCGATCCGGATAAGTTCCTTGAAAATAGGCAAACTCCATAAGACAGCTTCCAGACACGGGGCCGTGCCCAGGTCAACACGCCCCCGTGTCCGCCGAAAGATTCTCTTCTGATTTCATCAGAATACGGACAAAATGTGTCAGGATTCTGTCTGCACACGAGGCCGTGTCCAGCCAACACGGGCCCGTGTCCAGCGTGCTGTCGTTTTCTATAAATGCAGCAAGATTCCTGCTCATTTGGACCACTCCAAAAGACAGAGATTTCTGGGATCTTCACTCATACCATCCTAGGTATGTTCTTAAAGAAGGTTCTCAAGAGTCATCTTGTCTTTTCCACTTTTGTTCATTGCCTTCTTCTTCAATTTCCAATCACTACCTCCATTAAAGCTTGGGACCTTCATGATTCCAACCTTTATTGTGATGTTTGTATGGTCATTATTCAAGGAATCTTGCTTAAAATAAGTTATACAACTTTGTTTTGAATTATTTATGCTTAAAATTAACCTATAAACCAAGAAAATAATTTAAAACTCCAAGATTCCTTGCTTTAAAAACCTTCAGACAACTGGACACGGGGCCGTGTTCATTAAACACGGGGCCGTGTCCGAGGTACTGTTTCATATAAATTGAGCTCTTTTCGGTCTGTTTACCCAGAATGGCGAGCAGAACAAGCGGAACGTCTTCATCGCACTCAAGGAACAACCGACAGGGGAGGAGGTCATCAACGGCGGGAGACTCTCTGGTAAACTATGTTTACGCTTTAAGAGAGGCTATTGATGAAATGACGGGGGTGGAAGAAGCATTGGTCGACCGTATCAATCACCTAACGGTGGGACTGGAAGGGTGTCTCCGGGAGGTCAACCTCTTGCACCAGAGGTTGAACGTTCTCGCCTCTCCTCCTTTGGTGCCTATAGTAACCCAAAGGGCATGGAACGTGGTTCCTGAAGTCATCATACCAGCCGAGTGGTACACCATACACCCGGGACCTCCTCACGACATATTACAAGGGGTCCCGGTTGGTGTTTCTCCTCATCCACAAGATGTTGAGGAAAACGAAGCCGCCTTCTTCCTCCCAAGAGAGATAGAAGAATGGCTTTAGCAACATCTAGCAAAATAACCCTCGGCCGAGAGTCCTCCTACACTTCTCAATACCGGAAAACTATTTCCGGGATTTTGGTTCCTAATGAAAAAGTAGAACTCCTTATGATAATTTTATGTACCACTTGACCTATCTAGTTTAGGACTTTTTAACTTTTATTTTTTCTTTGCTTTTAATTTTCTAGGAATGTTATGTAATTCTCTCTATGACTTTAATGAAATGATGGTTTTAGTGTTTGGATGATGTTGTAATGAATAAAACACACTCGGGATGGTGAAGGATAACAAGGGAAACGAGAAACATCACCCCATGCACGAAAACAGAGCTTCCCGACAAAATTTCTTCATTACAGCAAGTTCAGCACGGCCCGTGTTCACCCGACACGGCCCCGTGCTGCACAATCTGCAGAAAACGCCCAGTTCAGGAAACTGGACACGGGTCGTGTTCACTGAACACACCCCCGTGTCCAGACATCTGTTTCTTTTTACAAACTTATGTTACTGGCACTTGAACACGGGGCCGTGCCCGGTCACCACAGGGCCGTGTCCAGAGTACCAGTAACATAAAATTTTGCTTTTAACACCCTTTTACACATTCAATTAACCTAAAAACTTATTTTTGGGACACATTGAGGACAATGTGTAATTTAAGTGTGGGGGGGGGGGATGCTAAAACTTTGAATCTTGCAAGTCCAAATTAACAAGCCTTACACAAAACTCTATTGGAACCGCTAATCACCCTAATTTTTTTCAAAAATTTTCATTTTCTTTTTACTTGTCTAGGTTTAAGTTGGGAATTTCAAGTTCTAACAAGGTTATATTTTTACAAATTTACAACCGATGGCGTCATGATAAAAAGAACCAACATAAGAAAATTATGAAACGACATGATAAGCTTAGTTAAAATTTGATTATATATACTTGATCACATAAAAACCCATTCCCACAAAAGTGAGTTTTGAGCCTTTATTGAGCATACAAATACATATCTTTACACTAAATGCTCATTTTTTGTTTCTTGTGTGAATAGCCGCTTGGTTCTTACGACTCTAGAACTTGCCACGACAATACATTCCCGGTCCTTACCAACTTAAACCCGAGTAAGTAAATGATGGAGGCATTAGGACTAACCCTTTTTCTTTCTACACCATTATTTTTCATTTTTTTTACCACCTACCCAAAATCCCCCTAGTTAACCCCTTTGAGCCTAAACCTTTTCATTTCTTAACCCAAAAACAAACACCCTTTTTACCCACCAAAACCCTTTTTTATTTTAACCTTTTCTTTTAGTAACAAAGCTCGGTTTTTCTTATGACTTAAAAAATAAAATTGATAACGAAACCATATAAACAAACAAGTTCATCAAAAATAACTTTGTTTGAAAGAAATGGTTCATCAAAATAAAATAAATTGTGAAAAATAAAAAGTCGTTCAAAAAACCGATGCTTTTTACGCTTTTCGCCCTTTTACTAACCACTAACCCAACCACCCACCTTTAGCCCAAGCCTAACCCTTCACTCAAAAAAGTCCTCTTGATATTTACAAAGGTACATAGTTAAAAAGAAGGAGGATTGATTGCTTGGCAAGCTTATGGTAGGAATAAGTTCCATGCCGCTCTCGAGCGATTCACTGAAAAATTACAGCTTCGGCCGAGTGTTGAGTGATCCCCCGTGAAGTATGTGAACTTGTATATAAATAGAATTTTAAAAAGGCATATTATGCCCTAATAAGTAATTTATCTTATGAAACGTTTTTAATAAATCATGACGAATAGGATTGTAAATAAATAAAAATAAAACTTCAATAAAGAATCTTGGAAATCCCGACACTCTATGACAAGCCCAAAAACCTTCTCTTCTACCCATTCCATTTGGGAGTGAAAAAGCCACATTATAAAGAGTTTTGCTTGAGGACAAGCAAAGATTCAAGTGTGGGGGTATTTGATGTGCACAAAATGCAACATATAAATTACATCAATTGTGGCATAAAACTAACCCTTTTTTTAGTACTAATGTTGGAAAAAGTGTGCTTTTGTCTTCCTTTTGTATTTTCAGGATTAAATGAGCTCAAATAAACAAAAGAAGCAAAAAGGCAGCTAAATCTAATATAAATACAAGAAAAGGAGCAAACGTGGCATGCCCGACCTCCCGACAGCATCTTCCCAAGCAAAACAATAAGACAGAAGACTGAACATGCCCCGTGCTCAGTGAGCACGGGGGCGTGCCCAAGTGTCAGCAGAAAAGACAAAGTGGTAGAAGCTTCCATCGCCCACCACGGGGCTGTGCTCAGCGGACACGAGGCCGTGGTCAACTATAAGATTCGCGGAATCCAGGCAAATCCTGATAGTACAGATATGCTTCTGCACACGGGGTCGTGCTCAGCGGACACGAGGGCGTGGTCAACTAATGCAGACAAACTGCATTTAATGAAGAAAAAGAGGAGGATGGACACGGGGCCGTGCCCGAGCTTCTGTTCAGCCTATAAATAGGAGTGCTTGGAGCTCTTGCAACTCATCACTTGGCACACCACCTCTCTCACACTTCACCCACCACCCACCACCATCACAACACCATCATCCACCACCATAATCCATTGTCCATCATAGAGTGTGTGAGTCATCTCGGGATCCAAGATTGATTGTAAGAGTTCTTGACAATCAAAGGCCATGTTTGCCTAAGTCTCTTACATCACTTGGTGAAGACAGGTGTTTAGTGTAATACTTTTTATTTTTAATCTTTTGCACTTTTTAATTGGTTTTGTATTAATGACTTTAATTACTAGTTTCTTATGTTGAAGGTGATTCTTCCTTATCGTTTGTCTATGGTGTCTTGGCATTATTTTACTGTCTATATAAAATAAAAGATTTTCACCATTCATATCTCCACGGTCTATATGGAGGTATGTTGGCTACCTGGTCGGGGGTTAAGGGAACGGTTTGGCAAGAGTCTTGCCATTGTTCAGTGTATAGATCCTGCAAAGGACCTGGGTCAAATTTAGTAGGACCTCCTTCAATACCCAACGGTATTAGATGGCGGGGGCCCCAACTCTTTGACCCCCTCATAAGTTAAACTACTATTAAAACTTTAACCCGGCTACTTAGGACTGTATCCCTGCTGACTCAGACTACTTAGCCGAGGGTAACATCACCTTCAAAAGAGGGGCCTACCACATTATGCATTAATAACTTAATTAATTATCTTTCATTAATCCGACCCTTTAGGATTGTATCCTTGCTGACTCAAACTACTGGGTTGAGGGTAACGTCGCCTTCAAAAGAGGGGCCTACTATAATAACTAAGATAATCTCTTAAACAAGTGCAAAAGTGCGAAAATAATCAAAGGTTACACTACACACGAGTCGGATCCAAGTGATTCATCTTGTCTATCTGTTTTTACTTGTATTTTATTTTCAGCATTTTAGTTAGTTTTGTTTTTCTAGTTTAAAAACCTTTTTCTAACATTGTGATTTGATTAGACGTTGAGGATAAACCGGTACTAAAAGTTCTTGTGTCCTTGGACGACCTCGGTATCTTACCAACACTATACTACGTCCACGATGGGTGCACTTGCCCATATGTGTGTTTAGTGTTAGTGAATATCGTGTTTATAAATTTAAAACTTGGCTAAAAGGTGTAAAAAGGGCTTAAAATATACACCTAAATTATATACACACTTCACACGCATCAATAGCGATAAACGACCTTGTGACATTGGAAGTAATAGTGGAAAATAGAATTCTATCGGAAGCTAAAATTGAAGATTGGAAAAATAAGAAACAGGTAGTTCGAGAGTTGCGACACAGGGAGTCATCGAATCTGAAGCAAAGGGCAAGGGCTGGGTGGATAGAGGCAGGGGATGAGAATTCAGCTTATTTTCATGCCACAGTAAATAGTCACAGAGCAAGGAGTAGAATCAGCGAATTATGGGTGGATGGGGTATGGGTGTTGGAACCAAAATCGGTTAAAGAGCAGTTTTGGTCACCTTCTGAGAAAAAAATTTAAGGAGCTACGGGTCCTCAAGCCTAGGATGTCATCACATGGTTTCAAAAAACTAAATGAACAACATGCTTTAGGGCTAATCGAGCAATTCAAGGCATATGAGATTAGAGACGCGGTGTGGGAATGTGGCAACGAAAAGGCACAGGGACCGGATGGAATGACTTTTGCGGTGATAAAGAAATTCTGGAATGAACTAAGGGTTTACGTGGAAGATGTCATCCGACAATTTCACACACATGGTTCCATCCAACAATTGGTAAGTTCTTCTTTCATTTCATTACTACCCAAGTCACCAGACCCAGTAGCTATATCGGATTTTGGGCCTACAACTTTGATTGGGGTCGTGAACAAAATTTTCTCAAAAATATTAGCTAATTGGTTGAAAAAAGTTATTTCATATGTTGTGTCGGAGGAACAACCAACTTTTGTGTCGGGTAGGAATATTGTGGATGGGCCACTTATTTTAAACGAGGTCGTGAATTGGGTAAAAAAAGGAAAAAAATCAATATTTTTGTTTAAAGCGGATATAGAAAAGGCGTACGATACCTTAAATTGGAAATTTTAAATAACAATCTTAACTCATATGGGTTTTCCACCATAATGGAAAAATTGGATCATGGGAATCTTATTTTCAGGGAGGGCATCAGTTTTGGTAAACGGGTCTCCTTCGGGGGAATTTCAATACAAGAGGGGGTTAAGACAAGGTGATCCGTTGTCACTTTTTTTATTTGTTATAGCGATGGAGGCTCTCCATGTCTTAATGATGAGAGCTAGGGAGGGTGAAATGTTTTCACAGGTGAATATGCCTAATGATGGTCCATATATTTCTCATATGTTTTTTGCGGATGATGCGATGTTCTTGGGCAAGTGGGAGGAGGAAACATAAAAAATCTTGGGAGGATTTTAAGGGTGTTTTTTGTTGTATCCAGTTTGAAAATAAATTAAAAAAAGAGAGTCACCTATACAGGGTTGGAAAAAATGTGGTTGAGGTTGAAAATATGGCTAAAATTTTGAAATGTAAGGTCAGTAGTTTTCCGTTTGGGTATTTGGGTTTAAAGGTAGGAGCTAACATGAATGGAATAGTGAATTGGAAAGAGGTTATTGACACATTCAACAAAAGATTATCCGCCTAGAAAGCGAAGCTTCTATCGTTCGCTGGGAGGCTTACATTGTTAAAGCAATGCTTGGTAGTTTACCGAATTACTATCTTTCACTATACAAAGCCCTGGTGGCGATAATTAAAACTTTAGAGGGTACACGAAGGAAATTTTTATGTGTGTGTGTGGGGGGGGGGGGTGCAGTTCAAACAGAAAATTAAGGTGGGTAAAATGAGAAAAGGTTGTAATCTCAAAAAATTAGGAGGGTTAGGGGTAGGGACATTTAGGAATTGAATATTGCTATGTTAGTAAAATGGTGGTCGAGGTTGAAATCGGAACCTGATCAATTATGGGTAAAAGTAATAAAAGCACTATATTTTAATTTTAGTAATGTATCTTCGTTTCCATTGAAAAAGTAAACGTGTGGTTTGAAAGGAAATTATGGGTATCGATAAAGAATGTTTAAAGTATGGTATAAATATTTATGCAAATCTGAAAAGTAGGGTGGGGTCGGGGGATAAAACTTTGTTTTGGTGCGATAACTGGATTGGGGGGGGGGGTAATCCACGATCGATTTCCATTGTTATATCAAGCAGTTGCAGAAAAAAGAAGTCTGGTAAAGGAGTGCTATAGAAGATGAGCCAAAGGATCATTTGGGATTGGAAGTGGGCTAGGATACCTGGTGAAGAGGCGGAGAAGAACGAAACGAAGCAGTTACATTCATTGCTGTTACAACAAGATCTAGGATCAGTAAGCGATAAGTGGAGTTGGAAAGAAGAACCAAGTCCGGGCTTCACAATAAAAAAGGTAAGGTGGGTCTAACGGAACGTACGGATTTAAACATGGCAGGTAGTACTTTTTTATGGAATAGGATAACAACACAAATGGCAAGTTTATTCGTGTGGAAAGTCGTTGCCTGTCGAATTCCAACAGCAGACGCATTAGAAGCTAGGGGGATTCAGGTTCAAAATAATACGTGTGTACTATGCGAACAGGACGTCGAGTCAGCGGATCACATTTTGTTGAACTGTAGAGTGGCGGAGGAAGTTTGGCATCGGTTGTCTTTATGGATGAATATTCCACCGGGTCTGAATCAGTCCACAGTTGATGAAATGTTGCAGAGTGTAAATGGATTAAATGTATCGAAGAACAGGAAGCGAATTATTCACGCTATCTACATTATAACTATGTGGAGCATTTGGAAAGCGAGAAACAGAAAAATATTTGAAGGCATAATCGTTAATAGGTACAAGTTGGTGGAAGACATCAAGGAGATGACATTCGACTGCGTGGTCAATAGATCCAAGTTCAAAGATATCTCGTGGGGGAATTGGTGTAATTTTAATTTACAATTGTAATGAAAAAGGTGTAATGTTTTGTTTCTTTGTGGTGAAAGTTGTAACGCCCTGCGTTCTCAAACTTTTATCTTTTGGCAAGTCTAGTCCTTATTCTATTTGAGACTTAACTATGTTAGACTATGTGAAACATTTGCGAAACTTTGTGATACTTTGAAACTTGACTCTTGATGCTTGATACTTATTAGACGCTATGAATCTTGATTCTTGGTGAGACTTGATACTTATCTAATGAGAAATTTGAAACTTGATACTCAATACTTGATACTTGATACTAGATGCCTGATACTTGACCCTTGATACTTATTGAACGAGATTCTTGATACCTATGAAATGAGAAACTTGATTGAACAGGAAACTTTGATACTTTGTTAAACAAGAAACTTGAAACTTGACACTTACTAGCTAGCTTATACGTAGGCTTGAAACACGAAAACTTTTGTGTTAGTTATACAATCTTATCATGTGACGATATCACACAATAATACGCAACACAACGCTTAATCTAGCTCGCGAAACGAACCAAGGTCAGAAAACTAGCAAACGGGTCTCGGCTGTCCGAATGGACATCTGATCGGATGACCGTCCGATCGGATGGCCATTAGACCGAATAGCCGTCCGACCCAGAGCACAACTACACCGCCTTACTTGTCTCTGTCACCTATAAATACCCGCTCTCACATCACTATTCACTGATGTGACAGCCTCGTCCGACCCAGAAGCTTCCAACTCGTTCTAAGGCACTTTTCCTTCGATTTCACGCGATTCTTGTAAGTTTTCCCCACGAATCTTGTACAACTTTCATCATTACACACTTTCTCATTAGATTCTTCACCAAAATCATACGTTTCCACCATAAAATCGTCTGATTTGGGCCTTTGAAGGTGACATCATCACCGTGTGCTTATGTCACCGGTTAAATGATGTCATCTTACCGGAAATGGTGCAGATTTTAAGGATTTTTACACATTTGCAACACGAATCTTCGCAAAACCTTAACATTTTCTCAAAAGAATTCATACTTTACAGCTCTTCTTTAAACTTTCTTAACTTTCTACTCAACTTGGTGGAATCTGGACCCAAAGCAGGCCTAGGACTTGTTCCTTAGTCTGGAGTCAGCTCGATAACGAATTTCCACCGGAAAGATGACCGATCTACGGGTCAGATATGAAACTCCGTCAAGAACAGTTACCCTGATCGAACGGGGTGATTCCCATCCGATCAGACAAACTGAACCTTGGTGGGTTTTTCGTTGTCTTGATACGTTATCATGTCATCTTTGTTAAACTCGAACTTAGAAATTTTACAAGAGGTTCAAAGGAACAAGATCACAACAGCCGAATGATCGTCTGATCGGATGACCGTCCGATTGAACGATCATCCGACCAAGCGACCGGCTCCCTGTAGCCTTCAACACTTAAACTATTTGAATCAGGACTTTAAACTATCAAACTTTCACTCGAATAGTCATCCGATCGAACGATCATCCGACCGGATAACCATCCGATCGAATGACTTGAATTTATACTACAACAAAAACTTCAAAAGTTTGGAAACATTTCGCAAAACACACTACTGATCGAACGGCCGTTCGATCGAATGGTCATCCGGTCCGATCGAATGGTCATCCGACCGGATGACCATCCGTCCGGATGACCATTCGATCAGGAAACCTGCCAGACACTTTTACCCGATGTTCGCACAATTCGACATTCTGTTCAACACTCATACTGTTAATCTATAATCAGGCTAACCCCAGCGCTCCCTTCGATCCAATTAGTCGGTGTTGGTACTTACCACCCACTGTGAGTATACTCGATCCCTTTTCGTTTTAAACACTTTTGGGATGCAACATGTATTCTATAAACATGACACTTGTCACTGGAAATTTATTTGGAAACTTGCTCTATCCGTAGTAAACATGGAAACATGATACTTGTGAAACTTGAGACTTATATGCTATGTGACGTTTAATCCTTGTATGTGACATGTCTTAACAATTATGGTACTATGCATATGCTATAGGTTGTAACGTCCCGCCTGCTAATCTATTGGGTATTGTTAAGATCAAACCTCCCGTTAGACTTTGGGAAAGGTAATGAATGTTTATAGCTCCCGCTAGACTCTTGGGATTGCTATGTTAATTGCGTTGGAAATGCCTGTTACATAGGGACTACGTTAGCTTAGCATGGTGAAACTGTTATATGTTTTCATGGCGGATACGAGTTTTGGAACGTTTTAAATTATTATGCTATTACGTACTCAAACTTTTTGGAACGTTTTAAATTATTATGCTATTACATACTCAAACTTGTATACTCGCCAACATTTTGTTGATAATATTTTAATACATGTTGCAGGTTGATAAGTTTGGACGCTGAAGAAACAAGCTAGGATGATGCTTAGAAACTCACCTAGTTAAATCAAGAATTTTGAACAATATTTGGATGTTTTATAATTGATACTTTGTGGTTGATTCGTGGATGTTGTTAGACAATTTTGCATGAAATTAGTTAATTATTATTGAAACAATTTAGTGTTGTGTAATCTCTTGAGCAATTTGAACGCTTAGTGCCGCGTCCCGATGTTTCCGCCATTGGTTAGGGTGTGACAAAAGTAACTTGTATTTTGTATTCGAGTCGGTAGCTTTTTGCTATGGGCCTTTGATTTTTGTGTGATATTTAAGTTTGCATTACCTTTTAAAAAAAATAAAATATTTAATGTTAAAGCTAAAGCTAGTAATCTTCAACTCAGTCACATGAAATCTATAAATGCTTGGACTTTGAGAAGCAAAAATCTCAAAAAACTTTACTTGGTAGGACTTCATCCGCACACACATAGACATGCATCAATGACAATATATAAGAAGTTTGGCCTAGAAAAGCCAACGTGGGACATCATCCGCACACACATAGACATGCATGGGCATTTACCTTTTTTTTTGAACGGCAACGACTTTATATATCAATATAAAGGCCCCATCAAGAAACTGGGAGATGTACAAGACTGGAACAATTACATAATACTACTAACATCAAAATCGACCAATTTCTCTCATCTGACGCCTTTACATTTAGATCTACAAGTTAGCCAAATAAAAGCATCATCTTTAATTGTCTCTACCAGATTGAGGTTGGGCCTTGACAAGTTTCTGAACTCTTTATCATTCTTGCTAGTCCAAATCCTCCAGATGGCTGCCATAATGACCAGATTCACAACTTTCTTCCATCTTTTAGACCCCGGGTGCTCAGCCATATATTTTAGCACATCCTTCAGCGAGTTGATGTGTTGTGATCCAAAACAAATAAAACACCATTAATCACCGTATTCAACTTGTTCACCATAAACCCACCAAAACTATAAATGAATTAGCATATTTAACACATAATATATTTCATATCATATCACCTATCAAAACAATCGCAAGAGATTATAGATAGTAGGCTGCCGCTAAAATGGGCCATTTTCTTTGCTAGATTAAGTCATCTTCCTTTGCTAATGAGAGCGACACCATTTTATTGGTCATTTTTTCCAACCTAATGCTAAAATAGGCCATCCCCCAATGCTAAAACAAGGCGTCACTCTTACTCGGTTACCTTTTCCAACGCTTAAAAAATATTTTTGACATCCACTTCATATGTTTTTGCAAACATTTCAAAAAGTTGGGCTTAAAAAAATTTTAATAGTTTTTTTTAAATCGCTTAAAAAGTGTTTAGTTTTTTGGGTTTTTAGTTTTTTTTGTTACGTTTTATTATAATGTTTATAATTGTTCGTATTAATGTTTTATCGTTAAGACTTTTTTTTAAGTTACAACTTTATTTGTTGGTTTTCTTTTACATCTGCTGTATTATGTGTCGGTATCATCAAATTCCTTTAGAGTTCTATGAAAACTCGTGATCATCTAATAAACTCATAAACAATGTAACTTTGAATCATCTACTACACTCATAAACAATGCAACTCAAAACAAAACTAGTGAATATGTTGTATCTAAAGTTACTTTATGCATAACATAATCATAATCATAATCATAATAATAAAGTTGCAAATTTAAAACTCACAAAAGAGGGAACATAAAGACAAAATAAATATACCACATTCTATTCCATACCAGAAACCCTCAAAAAAACAAAAAGAAAAAAAAGGTTGCCTGCTTGAGAGGCTGATACATCTAAATCCCAACTGTATCCATCTCTTTATCAACCCTCAAAAAAATCCCCAATTCACACCTAATTCAATCCGATTAAGGCTTCAAATCACGGTACGTTCGCCAATTTCATTTATATTCTACACTAATTTGTAACCTATATTCATCATTTTCATGTTTCCGTTTGTGTTTACGCCAATAGAGATTGATTGATTGGATGAGTAACTTTGAATCTGAATTATTTGTTTGTCACAGTTGAAACGATTTCGGTTTTGATATGAACTGTTCTTGCTCAATTGCTGAGTTGTTGTATCCTGTAACTGTTGCTATATATAATTGATGATTATAGTCATATGTTTGATTAACATTTGGTGGATTAATTATGTAAAGGTGAAGTTATGGAGATTGAAATGTATGTTTGTTTAGTATTCGAGGGTTGTTTAGATGTGCAGTTGTTGTAATAAGAAGTTGTTTTAGGGTTTGGGATATGTTACTATGAAAATAATCAAGGGGATATTTCACCTAATTGTAACCTAGTTTCCTTAGTGTTCCACTCAACAGGTTTTTTTTTTTTTTTTTTATAACTATAAAAGCCACACAAGTTTCAATGTTATTGCATTGTAGTGAAATTTTTATAATTTTTTTTATTTTTATTTTTAAGTTAAGTGACCTATTTGGAACACATATGAAACTTGGTTGCTATTTACTGATTTTTTTCTTTCAAGTTTAACATGAAGTAGGATGTAACCGTGAATTATCAAAATCGTCAAATAATAACTAAGTTTCATAATTTTTTCATTTGGGTCATTCCATTAAAACAGTTATGAAACATGACTGGTTTTATAGTTAGAAAAAAGTTTGAGTGACTTTAAAGCAACAATATTGAGACTTGGTTATTATTTCACGATTTTATCCCAATAATCAATGGATTTGAAGTTTAGATTAATTTTTTTTTTTGCCAATGATTTTGATTTTTTGTGAAGATGACGATGATGCCGAATGTGGAATCTTCAAGAATTAACATTGATGATTTCGGAAGCTCAAGATTATTGCACGATATTGAAGAAATAAGCAAAGCTCTATATTTGCATGACGCCCCGCCAAAGACTAAAACGCCAGACACGTATACGAAAGACGATTTATCAGTAAATGAAAAAAAATCTTCCATTTGGAAATGGAAACCGTTGAAAGCTCTAACTCATATTAGAAATCATCGGTTAAGTTGTTCTTTCTTTCTGCACATTCATTCTATTGAAGGATTACCGTTAAATTTCAACGACCTTAACTTATGCGTTTATTGGAAAAGAAAACACGACGTTTTAAAAAGCCAATCTATACGTGTTAAAGAGGGCGTTGCCGAGTTTGATGAGATGTTAATCCACCGTTGTTCGGTATACGTTAATAAACATGATGTTCATGATGACGTGGCAAAGTATACACCGAAGCTCTCGTTACTCTATGCATCGATAGTCGGAGCTCCTAGTTTAGATATCGGGAAGCAGTGGATTGATCTCACTAGATTGCTTCCCCTCACTTTAACGGAATTAGAGGATGAAAAAAACCGTTACGGAAAATGGATAACGAGTTTTAAGCTTACGGGCAAGGCAAAAGGTGCGACAATAAACGTTAGTTTCGGTTTTTCTTTAATGGCGGATAATTTAGTAAAGCTGCGTAATCTTAGAAGCATTCCAAGTAACTCGAGGCGTGGGACCCACTTTTCGAATCTATCTTTTGATATGAAAGTGCGTACAGGGGTTTTACCGTATGAAGAGCCGTCAGTTGATGTTCTTTATGAGTTACTTGATGCAAAAACAAGTTATTCAAAAGAGTTAAAGTCGATACCTAGTGAGAGTTATGATGATGAGTTCACGGTAATTGATAAAGGTATTGAATTTTCTAACTCGGTTGAAGATTCTTGTATCGAGACCATTAATGTGGCTGACCTTTTCGATGATACGGAAACCGAAGCTGTTTTTGATGATATTAGTTGTAAAGAGAATGATACTTTCTACCCTGAAGAATCCGATGAAGAAGTCGAATTATTTTTGCAAAATCTCTCTGCATCCGAAAAGCTCGAATTGGATTTAAATTTTCGCGAAAACCAGTTTCATGAAAATGACTATTGTGGAGGGGGTAAAATGGTAAAATCACGTAGCTTAGATGACTTAACAAACACCGTTGTTCATGATTTCATGAACTTGGTCGGTTTTGATGACGAGCCTGAGCCTGAGCCCGAGTCTCCAAGAGAGCGGCTTTTGAAACAATTTGAGAAGGAAACTTTAGCTTCGGGAAATTTTGTTTTTGATCTCGATGTTAACGAAGATCAAAATGACTGTTCTAACATTTTTGATTCATCGTTTTTATTTCAAACGGCTGAAACGGAACACGATTATCAGGCGGGTCCCTCTTTAATTAGTAGAAGGAAAGCTAAAATGCTTGAGAATTTAGAAACCGAAACGTTAATGGAAAAATGGGGTTTAAACGAGCGGGCGTTTCAAAACTCTCCAAGAACCGATTCAGGTGCGTTTGGAAGCCCGGTTTATCTTTCACCCGAAAAGACACATGAACTACCTTCTCTTGGAGACGGGCTGGGCCCGTTTTTGAAGGCCGAAAGTGGTGGATTTTTACGGTCTATGAATCCGTTGCTGTTTAAAAAAGCGAAAAACGGTGAACGGTTGGTTGTGCAAGTGTCGAGTACCGTTGTGCTACCTCCTGTAATGGGGTCTAATGGTATGGATATTTTGGTAAATTGGGCGACTTTGGGACCCGGAAAGATGCTTTCTCAGGTGACCCGTTTGATGCCGTTGGAGGTAATAACGGGAATGACGTTGCAACAAGCGGTTTGGAAAGGTGAATCGCCAATGGCGGTGATTGAAAGGTTAGTAAATTTACTTGAACTCCCCTTCAACATCATGAAACTAGAAAAAAGTTTATTTTATTAGTGAGTAAAGCACGCGGATAGTCCCTGTGTTTTACTAAAATTTTGGATTTGGTTCCTAGCTTTCCAAAATTACACAGATGGTCCCTGTGGGTTGCACTTTGTAATGCATTAAGTCCTCATCTTTTTTTCAAAAGTACATGGATGGTCCCTGTGGTTTGCACTTAGTAACGCATTTAGTCCCTAACTTGGACATGCTAAAACCTTTAGATACGTTGGCTAGGGACTAAATGCGTTAGAAAGTGCAAACCACAGGGTCCATCCGTGTACTTTACTCTTCATTAGCTGATATAACATTGGTCTTATCCTCCATAATATTTTGTGACAGGGGGGACGCGCTACTTCATGAATTAGAGACCATAGAAACACGAACAAACATTTATTGTGAGATTGATTCAGAATGTGTTTCTTTAAGCGATATTATCCCTTCGACAATCGAAAAGATTCAGTATCTTTTAATTGAAGGATTAAGAATTCAATCAGGGGTATCAACCGAAGAACCTCCCGCAACCATAAACTCAACCTCTACAACCAGCACCGACATCGAAGAACTAATCGAAACGTCAATATCATTAGACGACTGGATAAAGTTCGATTCTGCAAAATCTTTTCAAAATAATTGTGGGTATTTTGGTAACTTCACGTTAGCACTGCAAGTGTTGCTTAGGGATCCATTACGAGACTATGAGCCCGTTGGTATCCCAATGCTCGCGCTACTTCAACTGGAGAAAAGCGAGGGTGTTGACCGGATGTTCAAAGTCAACGAAGTTTATGTGACGGGTTTGAAAGCTAACTTGCAGAAGAAGCAACAATCGGGTTCGCGTTGGTTGTATTCTAGTGGGATGACGGGTAAGACCAAAAGGCATCCGTTGACCAAGTCAACTGCATTAGTGAAATCGTCTGTACAGTCGTCGATAAACAGAATGAAACATCAAGAGACATTGTGGAGTATATCGTCGTACATACATGGTGAAGTAGATAAATGGAAAGAATTATCGGGACTTGACTTATATGTAAGAAACCCTGATATTACATTTAAATGAACGATATGAAGTTCATGTGAATTTTTTTAGCATAAAGAATTTACATGTATATTGGGATTTTGACCACATATAGAGAGGTATGTCTGTTGAAAATACGAATTTATGAAATGTAATTGTTCAAAGGCTGAATTTTTTAAATCTTTATATGATTTAATAATCCCTTTTTTTTTTTTGTGGTTTTACATACCTGATTAATCTTCTTGCAGATGTGGTAAGATTAATCTTGTTCATGCTGGTTAAATAATACAGGTGTAGTAAGATTAAATTTCTTATGCTTATTTCTCTCTAATTTTTAATTCAACCACCCATTTATTTTCATTTTAGATGGTAAAGTTATTAATAACAAAACCTTTTATACTCGTTAAGTCAAGACCGGGCTTTTGCTTTTACCTTCTTTTGTGATACTCTTATGATTTGGTGAATGATTTGTGACGATAGAGTTCTGGTTGTATTTTATACAACTAGATATCGTGTTCTCAAGCATGGTCTCATGTTTTGGCTGTTTGACGTTAATTAGTTCAGGTCCATGGTATCCTTAACATTGTTCGATAATTTCATTATGGTGCTGTTTGTTTTTTAAGAGGTAAAATGTCTGCAGTCTAGTCTCAGGACCACATCTGTAGAAGAAGTGGTGGACCAAATATCTACAGTCTGCAAGAAGAAGATTGTTTGTTTTTAACGTATCTTTTAAAATAAATTGGTGGTGGTGTACGGACTGTGGTGGTGGATGTGGACAGTGGGTGGCGGTGGTAGACGGTGGTCATGGGTGGTGGATGGTGGTGGTGTGATGGATGGTGGTGGTGGTGGTGATGGACGGCGGTGGGTCGATTGATTGAGTAGTCCATGGCCAGTGAAGGTGCTTTCGGGTCTATACCCATAGCCCTCTCGATGATGGTGGTGGACGGTGATGGTGTTTAACCTTCTGCAGACCTTAGAAGATCTTAGAAGTGTCTGGGCCAAGTCTGCACCAAGAAGAGCTCGCACAGACGGCTTTTAATGAAACGCCTTCGGAAAACAAACAGGCTGTAGATGACAACGTGTGCGCGTGGTCTGCGCGGCACAAACAGAAGAGTCTGAGCAGATCGTTTTTAGAAAAACAAACACCACCTATATCGATGACCGACCTCGATTCCTGTTGTTGGTTGTATTCACATGGACGGCAACGTTATAAATAATAGATATTGCTACAGAGTCATGCACAATAATTGATACAAACCAGATATTTAGACACAATCTAAATATGTTCAAACACAATAACAGTGTGTGAGGTTCAACAGGAAACACTAAAAAAGTGAGGAACCAGGAACAATATATTTAATATGTTAAATATATTTTGAAACTTCAATTTAAAATGCTAATTTTTTTAGAACTTTTGCATATAAAGATGTGTAGAAACTATTTCAATAAAAAAATTATTTTTTTTAAACTTCTTTTACTGTTTTTTTAAAACTTTTTTTTAATATTTTTAGTTTTGGAATTTTTTTCTTATTAAAAAGGGTTCTGCATGAAATTATATACAAAAGCTTTGAATTAAAAAAATGATTTTAACATGTTAAATTGAATTTTTAACTGATTCCTCACTTAGACCACCCGTAGTGGGGCGTTTTTTTTTTAAAAAAAATTGAAAAAAAACGCCCGAAAACGCCCATATACCCATTACACCCGGCGTTATTTAAAAAAAAAAATTCAAAACTTTGCATCCGGCGTTTTCATAACAACGCCTAAAGCTTTGCATGTGGGCCAATCAATGGTCTGACATCCCCTGTTGCATGTGACATTACTTTTGACCAGCCAATCAAGATTAGTTTCCTTTTTTTTAATAATTGGAAGGGGCATTATTAGGCATTATTCCCACTACACCACTTTTGTAATAATGCCCCATGCTGACTGAGATGCCATGTGTCGGATAATGCCCCATGGTGGGGGCATTATTTTTGTTCACCACTACACATGGTCTTAGTATTACCCATTAAACCATCCCCTCACAAAAATAAACTTATACAAACCAAATATTTAGACATGCTATAAATATGTTCAACTCAGGCTATAGGGTGTGGTCATGACCCTAATGGTTATCATGACCCTCCACATCAGCGCCATGTCACTCACTTCTAATCCATCATCCAAAATCACTACCCTAAGGGTGTGGTCATGACCCAAACCACTATTTTCTTATTTTAATTTATTTTTGTGAAAAGGAAAAGGAAACATTAAAAAAGGAAAGGAGGCTCATGGTTCCCATGGTTTAATCCATGCCAACCATGGTGGATGATGCAAGGGGATGGTATAGCAATCCAATAATGATCCTGTTGATGCAACAAACACGAGACCAAGGATGGTAGCTGAGCTGGTTAGGCAAAAGGGCTGAAGGGTTCAGTTTTGCCTAACGCAGGTCGCGGGGTCCCTCCACGTTTGCAAAACGTGGAAGGAGGTTCACTAGTATGTAATTGTTATTTGCTTTGAAGTTCCTTCTCCGAGGCAAGCTCGAATCCAGAAAAGAAAGCAAATAGAATGAGTGTGTGGTGAATGTGATGAAGAGTAACTTGGAAGTGATCAAGTACTCTTTGAATGACCAGAGATTAAGGAATCTCTGTGTTTCGGAATGTCCCAGGAGTGAAAATGAGTTGTCTTCTTATAGGGGAAGACATCTCCTGAAATGGCATATACAAGACTAGCGAAACCTGTTTGCAATGGAGGGTTTCCCCTTTTGGGGTTGAAGGCTTTGGACCCCTGGTTAATAGAGTGTACTTGTGCAGACCTGCTCTGAGTTTGCGGGCGTGAGTTGGTGAGGTGAGTTCTCAGATGTGACTGATTACTGTTCCTCGCTTTTCTCACTTTACAGCTTTTCATCCGATGAACCTTTCAACCTTTTAAGCTCTTGCATATTAGTCATTTTATTTAACCTTGGGCTACCTCCGTCGTCAGCCCCCCAAGTCAGAGGTTTTTGGGGTAGTATGCTCAAAGACTTCTGACTTTTATGCATATGTTTTAAAGGTATCAAGGGTTCGTTGCTTGGAGGCTTGAAAGGCTTGAGGCAGTTACTTTTTGAATTTTGAATTTTAAACGATTGACAGTTGATTTGATTGACGTGTGTCAGGCGGCGGTTTTGTAGAAGTCATTTATTTACCTTTATTACCCCTGTTTTAAAATCATATTCATTTTGTACTTTGCAAAACTCTTTCATTTTACTCACAATCCTTCCAAGTTTCTTCCTTCAGGTTAGTTTTCTTCTCCATTTTCGTTTTTACTTTCTTCAAAAATGGGTGCTCTTAAAGATTTAGCAAAGTCATTCTCTCGAATGACACAAGAGGAAGTAGACTTGTTTTGTTTGGAGTATGGTATTGATAAAAAATTTAACCCAACTGCCCCTGCTTGCGATGTTCCTGTTGACAAACCAAACCCTGGTTCGATTGCCTTGTACGTCATTTTCAGTGGTCTAATCTTCGTTACCCTTTTTCGTTTTTCGTTTTGAACTTGCTTGAGTATTATCGCGTTTCTTTTGGGCAAGTTCATCCGAAGGGGATGGCTAGGGTTTTGCACTTTGAAATGTTGTGTCGTGCTCTTGGGTATGATCCCTCTTTGTTGCTCTTTCGGAGGTTTTTTCGTTTAGCCAAAAATGGTGACTGGTTCACCTTTGAGACATCCAAGGTTGATACTTGTCTTATTTCATCCATGGTTACAACACTTGGGTCCTGGAAGGATCGCTTTTTCTGGGTTTCTGAATCTATCGTTCCTTTCAAAATGGTGTGGAGGCATCCAGATGCTGTTCTTAATGATCCGGAGCCTTCTGAATCAGAGTTGAACGATGCTTTTCTTTCAGCCATTCGGGGGTGCCCTTCGAGGGTTCGTCCCTTTCCCGAACATTTGTTAGTGCTTTTAGGGGTTAGTAATATTTGGGGAAAAGCCGATCGGGATCCGGTGTTAATGAGAAATGGCATTGGTATGCATTTTCCCCCTTATGCCTTTTCTTATTTTACTTTGCTTATGACTTATTTTCTTTTGTTTGTTTTTACCAGTTATGTCTACTTTGGACTTTATCAAGAGTGACGACACGTCCGATGTTGTGTTTGAGGATGCCCCGTCTGTTACGGGTGAGAATGTTGTGGTTAGGACTTTCGAGCAAAGGTTTGAGGGCACGGGTTATGCTAGTGTTGCCAACGTTAAGGGTTTTACCAAGTCTAATGCTCCCAAGTCTTCAACTCACCGATCTTCTCGTCGTTTGTTGAAAGCTGGTCCTCAATCCACTTCTACTGAGCCAGTGGATTTGACTGATGATATTGAAGTTTCGGAGGATCAAGTTGAAGCGGGTGTTGAGAAGGACAAGGAGTTGGTTGTTCATGGTAAGAAGGTTCAGGGCAAGAAGGTTGTCCCTGTTCAGGGATCTTCGAGTAGGGACGTTGAAGGGTTGAACCCTGAAGGTATTTATGTGCCTGCTTGGCTAGTGAAGAATGATGACACCTTCAAAGATGCTGCTGTTTGTGAGGATGCTCTTAGTCATCTTGCTCCTCCTTCTGTGCACCAAACCATTGCTGAGATGGATGATGACTTCATGTTGTCTCGCATGGTTTTAACCACCTGTAACCTTGCTGCTATGCTTCCTCAAGGGATTACTCGCTTTCGCCAAAGGATGCAGGAATATGAGAACTTCTCCAAGAAGAAGGATAAGATGAAATCCTCCCTAGCATCAATGAAGAAGGAAATAGCTGGGTTTGCAGAGAAGGAAGCAGCGTGGAAGAAGGAGGTTAATGATTTGAAAAAGATGCATGATATTGAGATGGGTGATCTGAGGAAGAGCTTTGAGGCTAACTTGCTGAAGCTAAAGGCTGACCGAGAGGCCTTGGCTGTTCAGCAACAAGCTTTTCGTGAAGAAAAAGAAGGGTTGAAAGCTTCAGTTGGCCAAGTTACAGCGGACAATCAGTGGTTGATTGAGCATGGTTTCCAGCAGGTTGTCACTTACCTTTTACATTCCAAGGAGTTTAACTCTGCCCTTGGTGATGTTTACACTAAGCTTTTGAACCTGGGGAAACATCAAGGCCTTACCGCTGGTTACAAGCTTCATGAGTCTGGACAACCCTTGGAGAAATCACCTATGTTTCGCCCCGAGGCTTCTGATATCTTCAAAGCTTCTGTTGAGCAGATGGAGAGGCTAACCTACCCTTACATTCATGAAGTATCTTCTTGCTTTGGTAAGCCTTTATCTGTTTTACAGGGATTGAAGCCTGAGGGGTTGAATGAGAAAGTGTGTGCTGAGGTTTTGGGTTCCCTGTCAAGGAAGAGGTCTTACTCTGGGGATAGTGATGATACCCTCTCAAGTTTGCCTGATGCTCCAAAAGATGCTGGTTTGGAGACTTCTGCGGTTGGTGGTGATGAGGGTGCTAAGGCGAAGAAGACTAAGAAAGCCAAGAAGTCTAAGGTTGAAGGTTCCAAGCCTTCTGCTACCTGATGTTTATTCGTAGCTTTCTTAGCAAACATTTTATGTCTGTAATGTTTTAAACAATATTAGGTTTTTAGGAACCCTTAAGGTTCCTGTGGTTGGTTAGGCCTGTATGGCCGTTTGAACACTAGTTTTATTTGCAAGTTACTAGGAATTGCTTTGACTTCCTTCTGAAGGTCTTTTATGGCCTTCCTAACTATGGTATGATGGTTGCTATGTTGTTGGTGTTATGTTTGTTTACTTATTTTGCTTGGTTTGTCTTGTGGGGTTTCAACCCTTCAAGCCTTTTTGTGCAGTTGTTAATGGGTTGAAACCTTTAACCTTTCGAGCTTATTTTCTGTTGGCTTGAAACCTTAGTAGCTTCTGGTTTGGTTGGCATGTTTAATTGATAAGTTTGTTTATTCTTGTCAGTTATTTTTATTTTCTTGCCTTGTCTTTGTTTACTTTGTCTTTATGTTTTTTACACTTTAAAGGGTTCCGTGCTGCAGACACTTTACCTTAGTGTTTATTAACATCAAGACGTAGTATCTACCCTTTTTCCTTATTTCTTTGTAGTTTTAGTTGATTTCGTAAGTCTATTTGTTGATTATGTTTCTAAGACTTAAGGAACGATTGGCGTAGGCTGTTCAAACCTGTCTATGAGACGTTATTGTTTTTTCTTAATAAATCTCATGGAGTTGTATTGATCTAGGAACTCACCCCTTATATAGGTCCATTCAACCCTTGAACCTATTGAGCGATATGGCCTGGGAGCTCATCCCCTTACATGGCCCTTGCCATGGAGTTTTTTGCTAGGTTCTCAACCTGATATTAGGATAGAAAGACAAGTTTGATAAAATGACTTCATTCATTCAAGCAGTATCTGCTTTTACAAAAGGTTTTTGTTTTGATACAAACCAAACTTTCTAAACATAGAACTTTCTCAGGGTTTTTCCGTTCCAGTGCCTTGGAAGCCTTTTGCCCTCTAGATCTCCCAGCTTATAGGACCCGCCCTTGTGTGCTTCGAGGATGGTGTATGGACCTTCCCATTTTGGGCCTAGCTTCCCTTGATTTTATTTTTTGCTAGCTTCGTTGTTTCTGAGGACTAGATCCCCTGGCCTGAATCGTTCGTTCTTGACCTTCTTGTTGTAGTAGGCTTCCATCTTTTGCTTGTATTTGGCTTCTTGTATTGCTGCTTGATCTCGGGCCTCCTCTAGGAGTTGTAAGTTCAACATGGTCTCTTGCTGGTTTACTTCGGGATCCATGTTGACAATTCGTTGGGTTACAACTCCTATTTCAGCGGGGATTACGGCCTCGGATCCAAATACCAAGCTGTAAGGTGTTTTCTTGTGGCTTGCTTTTTCTGTTGTTCTAATTGCCCATAAAACGCTAGGCAATTCTTCGAGCCAATTACTTTCATACCTCCCCAATCTTGTTTTGATGCCTTCCACTATGCTTCTGTTGGTCCTTTCAACCTGGCCGTTTGACTGCGGGTAAGCCACTGAGCTGAAGATTTGGTTGATCCTGTATTCCTTGCACCAAAGGCTGAAGGGTTTCTCGGCAAATTGTTTCCCATTATCGGTGACAATTACCCCTGGCAACCCATAGCGGCAGATGATATTTTCCCAAACAAAGTCTATGACTTGCTTTCCTGTGATCTTGGCAAGGGGTTTAACCTCTGGCCACTTGCTGAAGTAGTCAATTGCTACCAATAGGAATTTTACTCCCCCTTTGCTTGGAGGGAATGGCCCGACAATGTCCATTCCCCATTTATGGAATGGCCATGCCGAGGTTATGGGAACCAGGTCATGTTTGGGACTTTTTGGTATTGGGGAATGGATTTGACAGGCATCACATTTCTTCAGCTGCTCAACGGTGTCACGATGCATTGATAGCCAGAAGTATCCAAGGTTTATGAGCTTTGCAACCACCGACCTAGCTCCAAAATGAGCTCCACATATTCCTTCATGCACTTCCTTAACCAAATACTTGCTTTGTTCAGGGCCCACACATCTTAGCAAAGGTGCAAGGTAACCTTTTTTATAGAGGGTTTCTCCTTGCAACACATATTGTCTTGCTTTGATCTTTACCCTTTCGGCTTCTGTTTGATCATTAGGCAGTTCATTGTCTTGAAGGAATTTTTTTGATAGGAGTCATCCAATTTGGATCTTCCTCGGTGACTACATCTTGCACTTCCAATTCATCAATCGACCGGGCCTTTAACACTTCAACCAACACCTTTTTCGTGAGGTGGGCGAACGTGAGGGATGCCAATTTGCTCAAGGCATCGGCCTTTTTGTTTTGGGACCTTGGAATCTGTTTGATGTTGCATGTCTGGAAGGTATTCATTAACTCCTTGGATTTTTTTTTGTACCTTCTCATGTTAGGCTCCTTGGCGACATAGCTGTCATTAACTTGGCTTGATACTAGTAGTGAATCAGTGAACACTTCAAGCTTTTTGACTTTCATTTCTTTGGCCAGTCGTAGACCAGCGATCAATGCTTCATATTCAGCCTCGTTATTGGTGGTCTGAAAATTAAAATGGAGAGCATACGTGAATTCTAGCCCCTCAGGGTTGATTAGGACTAAACCAGCTCCTGACCCTTCAACGCTTGAAGCCCCATCAGTGAATAACTTCCAGGCTTCAGGGTTGGAGGGTTCAGCGGTTGTGGTGTTTACTTCTTCAATTGTTTGGTTTGGGACTTCAACTAGGAAGTCAGCCAGGACCTGAGCTTTAATGGCTTTTCGTGGGACGTAGGTGATGTTATGTTCACCTAGTTCCACTGCCCATTTTGCTAGCCTTCCTGAGTTCTCAGGTTTTTCAAGCACATTCTTGACAGGTTGGTCAGTGACCACTTGTATAGGATGTGCTTGGAAGTATCTTCTAAGCCTTCTGGCTGTTTGAACCAGGGCTAGAGCGAGTTTTTCGAGGGGAGGATATTTGGTTTCAGCTAGTTTTAGAGTTTTGCTGAAAAAATAAACGGGTACCTGAGCCTTGTCTCTTTCAATAGTGAGAACTGACGGCTTCGTCGGCAACTGAAAGGTACACCGATATGAGCTCCCCAGTTTCTGGTGCTGCAATATCAGGTAGGGAAGCTAAGTGCTGCTTCATTTGATTGAAAGCTTCTTCAGCTTCATCGGTCCATCTGAAATCTTTTTTATCTGAGCAGTTCTTGAGCGTTTTGTAGAATGGTAGAGACCTTTCGGCCAGTTTTGAGGTAAAACGCTTCAAGGCTGCGAGCTTCCCGTTTAAGCTTTCAACCTCCTTCTTGGTTCTCGGTGGTTTAGCTTCAAGGACAGCTTTTACCTTGTTAGGGTTGGCTTTGATACTTTGCTTTCCAACGATGTGCCCCAGGAATTTTCCTTCATCGAATCCAAACGAGCATTTTTCCGGGTTGAGCTTCATGTTGATCTTTCTAAGGTTTTTGAAAGTTTCTTGGATATCATTAAGCATTTGGTATTCCGTTTTGCTCTTAATCACCAAGTCATCGACATATGCCTCCATGTTTCTACCGATTTGGTCTTCAAAGGCTTTATCAACGAGTCGCTGATAGGTGGCACCTGCATTTTTGAGGCCAAAAGGCATCTTTTGGTAACAAAAAATGCCCTTGTCTGTGTGGAAAGCTGTCTTTTCTTCATCCTCCTTCTTAATGAGGATTTGGTGATAACCTTTGTATGCATCAAGGAAACATTTAAACGGATATCCCGTGAGGGAATCAACCTTGAGATCAATTTCCGGGAGCGGGTAGCAATCTTTGGGACAAGCCTTGTTAAGATCTTTAAAATCTATACACATTCTCCAAGAGTTGTCGGGTTTTCTGACCATAACAGGATTGGCGATCCATGATTGGTACTTGACCTCTCGGAGAATGCCAGCTGATACAAGCTTTTCAACCTCTTGGCAAGCTGCCAAGCTTCTCTCGGGTGCCAAGCTTCTTTTCTTTTGAACCACCGGCTTGACATCCGGTGGTATTCTTAACTCGTGTTCAGCAATGCTTCGGGGGATCCCAGTCATATCTTCAGGAGACCAGGCAAACACATCACTGTGATGCTTCAGCAGCTTTTCAAGGTATGAAAGAGTCTCTTGGGAAAGGTTGGGGTTGACCCTTATTCGTTGCTCAGGGTATTTAGGGTTTATGACTAACCCTTGCTTGTCTTTCTCACCATTTGAGCTTTCATCTTCGATCAGGTAAGCTTCCTGAGAGGGTTGAAGGGTTGCTATCCCTCTTTCAGTAGGAAATTTGACTGTGCCATGGCCGACAGACACTGCCATGTAAAATGCACATTGTCCAGGCCTCCCTATGATTACGTCATAGTTGGAAGGGATGTTGATAACCACAAAGGTCAGTGATCGGGTTCTTTCTTTTGATCCCTCCTTAAAACAAACATCAAGGGTTATCTGCCCCAAAGGCTTCAAGGTTATATCTGCGATACCTTTTATGGAGGTTCCAGAGGGTTGAAGCCTTGAACGTTCCTCCTCGCTTAATCGGTTGAAGAATTTCTCAAACATGATTTCAGTGGCTGCTCCCGTGTCTATGTATGCTTTACATGTTTGTAATGTGCCCATGGTGGCTTCAACCACAAGGGGACCAGGAAGTGGGTCCTTCCTTGTTGGGGGGAAGCAGACACACTGAAGCTCCCAATCTTCCAACCGCCGCTTCTTGTAAGGAACCTTTTCATCAGAATACACCATGTTTACTTCCTTCCCTTTGCCTTCAGCCATCTTGTCTCGAACCCCTTTTACCAAATGAGCGAGCTCTCCTGACTTAACGGCCTCTTCAATTCTCTTTTTTAGTTGGAAGCAATCATTGGTGTGATGTCCCTTTTCTTCATGGAACTCACAGAACTGCGTTGAGTTCTCATTTTTTCGACTCTTGGGGAGAGGCCTGGGAGGTCTAAAGTTTTGCTTGACTTCTTCCGTTGCCAGGATTTCTTGAGGGGTCTTGGTGAGGGGAGTGAAACTCATGCCTTTATCTCTGCCTGAAGGGTTTCGCCCTTCAACCCTTCGAGGGTCTGAACCCTTTGGGCGTCTGTCGTAAGAGTTAAAGTTTCCTCTCTTTCTGGCTGGGCTATTGCTTCGCCAGCCAGACCCCCTTTTCCTTTGTTCTTTGATATCCACAACTTCTTCTCCCCGAATGTGAGCTTCGGCCCTTTCAAGGGCTTCCTCCAAGGTTTTGGGTAGGGATTTGTTGAAATCTCGTGTGAGATATTTGGAGGTTATGGCGTTCATGAAACCGGCCACTCTCATTTTCTCGTCAGCCCCTACATAGGTTAGCCCTTCTTTCTTGTACCGTTCAATGAATGCCCGAAGGCTTTCATCGTCGCGTTGCTTTATCTGGAAGATTACTGTTGCGTCCTTAACGTATCGCCTTTGTTGGGAGAAGTTTGCCAGAAAACCTCTGCTGAGATCGTCAAAGCTTCGAATGCTTTGAGCAGGTAGGTCGTTGAACCAGATTCTGGTGGATCCAACAAGAGTCTGCATGAACATTAGGCAACATTCAGCATTTGACCATTTTTCTATTCGAGCAGCACCAGTGAAGATCTGGAGATGATCTTCGGGATCTTCGGTCCCATCATACGTTCTGATGTGGGCTGGCATCTTGATTTTTGACTGAAAATCATAATCAGCTATCTGCCTTGAAAAGCAGGAAAGGTTACTTGGCTTGTAAGGTTTAGCCAAGTCTTCTTCAGGTCTTGTACCTACATTGTTGCTATTGCCATGGTTCCCCTGGGTGGCTAGCACTTGATTGATGAAGTGTTGCCATGGGAAGTTGGCCATCATTTGTGACATCATGTTAGGTATGAGATTGAAACCCTGAAGGCTTCCTGGACCAACTGAGCAGTTTACCCCGAGAGGGGTGCTAGTAACAGCACTTCGTGCTAAAGGGAGCACGGACAGAGCTTGCTCCCACGTGGTAGTTAGAGAAGCGGGACAGCTGGTCACTGGGGACTGTAGGAGTTGATCAAGTGTTAACTCGTGTCCCAGAGGAGTGCCACTAGCAATTGGTTGGGAAGAGAGAATAGGGTGAACAGTTGGATTTGTCATAGTGGATAGATAAGGATGAGGGTTTGAAGGGTTGCTGGGACCAGCCTCACCTCTTGTAACAAAGGGTGGTAGGGGTGGCCCAGGAGACAACGTTGGCTCAGGTTCGTCGTAATCTAGACGAATCCTTACTTCCTTTTCCCTTTCTCTATTCACATGCTGGTTAAGAAGTGACCTTAACTCGAGAAAGTTATTAGCGACCCCCTCAGGGGTAAGTTCAACACGTGCCGGGGTGTCCGACACACCAACGTTGGGAGACGGAGCCCCAGATCTGGATGGGGTTGGTGTGTTGAAGGTAAGGAACTCGGGTGTACTCCCCGGAGTTGAAAACGGTGTTGTTATAGTCGTGTGAGCTAGGCCACTACCCGGGGTGGAGGTGTTAGGGATCTGGTTCACCTCTCCCGGGGATCCACTTTCTGACATGGTGGTTTTGAGTGAAAGGAGCTACACTACTAGGTCTTTTTTGAGAAGAAACAGCGGCGTAGCCCCACAGTGGGCGCCAACTTGTTGATGCAACAAACACGAGACCAAGGATGGTAGCTGAGCTGGTTAGGCAAAAGGGCTGAAGGGTTCAGTTTTGCCTAACGCAGGTCGCGGGGTCCCTCCACGTTTGCAAAACGTGGAAGGAGGTTCACTAGTATGTAATTGTTATTTGCTTTGAAGTTCCTTCTCCGAGGCAAGCTCGAATCCAGAAAAGAAAGCAAATAGAATGAGTGTGTGGTGAATGTGATGAAGAGTAACTTGGAAGTGATCAAGTACTCTTTGAATGACCAGAGATTAAGGAATCTCTGTGTTTCGGAATGTCCCAGGAGTGAAAATGAGTTGTCTTCTTATAGGGGAAGACATCTCCTGAAATGGCATATACAAGACTAGCGAAACCTGTTTGCAATGGAGGGTTTCCCCTTTTGGGGTTGAAGGCTTTGGACCCCTGGTTAATAGAGTGTACTTGTGCAGACCTGCTCTGAGTTTGCGGGCGTGAGTTGGTGAGGTGAGTTCTCAGATGTGACTGATTACTGTTCCTCGCTTTTCTCACTTTACAGCTTTTCATCCGATGAACCTTTCAACCTTTTAAGCTCTTGCATATTAGTCATTTTATTTAACCTTGGGCTACCCCCGTCGTCAGATCCTATGTGGCATTAATGACCCAAATCATGTTTCCCACACCCTTTAACCTCAGAAATTAATATCGCTTTTAGGTGAAACAATATACTTTACAATAATTTACCCAAATTAGCTGGCAAGATTTAGAATAGATAATAGGGCGAATATCATAAAAAGAACACTATACTTTATATATTTTTCTCACAAAAGTCACTAACAATTTTTGCACATAAAAAACTATACTTTATGTTTTTCTCACAAAAGGTGTTATTCTCGGCCTACTTGTGAGGTCTTAGTTGGAAAATGCCTACTTGCAAGGTCGTTGGCAAGATTTAGTGACAAATGTATGTTTGATACATAAGTATGGAAATGGTTGAAAAGATAGTTGATAAGGTGTTATTCAGAAGCTACTTGTAACTTGCAAGTAGGATCTGAATAAAGTTTGCAAGATTTAGACTGAAGGGTATGGGGCCGGCTGAGGCCCGGCTAGGACCGGCGCCGGTCCCCCACACCGCCCCCCATAGGGTCGGCTCGGCACAAGCGACTCCCCACAGCCGGACTTGCCGTTCCTCTCTCCTCTCTCTTAACACACACACATGTATACATACATACATATATATACATAAAGGGGCTCATTCCCCACCCCCTAGGTCCATCCCCTCCAAGCCGAGCCTACGTGACGCCTACGTGAGGGCCCATCCTCTTGGGGATGAGGCTCTCCATACCCTTTAGTCTTAGCGATGAGTGTATGTTTGGTATACAAGTTGCAAGGTCTTATCGGTGTCCCATCTACTCTTTATGTCTTACAAGTTGTATGTGTTTGAAGTTTGAATACATAACTTTCTCGGTGTCCCCTCAGGGGTAAGTTGTATCGGTGTCCCCCCCCCCCTGCTTGCAAGACGTGGAGAGAGGTTCACTAGTTTGTTTTTGTTGTTTGCTCGAGATCCTCCACTGAGATGTGTTCAGTTTCGGATGTAAGAACAAAGAGAATGTGTGTGTTGAATGTGAAAGAAAGTGACTTGCATGAAGCAAGTACTCGAGAACAATGACCAGAGATTCTCCAAGAATCAGAGCTGATCCGAATGTCCTTCACACTAAATGAAGTGTCTAATTTATAGGGAAAGACATCGCTCAAAGAGGAAGTTGTTTGACTAGTGAAAATGCTTGCAGTGGGGGTTTTGCCCTTTTGGGGGGTTGAAGCCTTTGACCTGCGGATAAAAGGCTGTGCTCTGTGGACTCACGCTACTTTTGCGGCTGGGGAGTTTGGTGAAGCAATCAGAGATGTGACTCTCTACTGCTCACGTACTGCTTTATCTCAACTTCCGGATTTTCAACCTTCTAACCTTTTAACCTTTTAGGCTTTAATGTGTTTAAGTCATTCTATTTAGTCTTGGGCTACCCCCGTCATCAGCCCCCCAAGTCAGAGGTTTTGGGGAGTGAGCTCAAAGACTTCTGACTTTTACACATTTGCTTTTATTGCTTAAAGGCTTGAAGGTTTGGAGTCAGTTGAGAATTTTGAATTTTAAAAACTGACAACTGATTTGATGTATGGCAGCTTATAGGTCGGCGGTTTTTTGCAGGGAGTGGTTTAATGACTATTGTTCAATTATAACTTTTATTTGGGCATTATCTCCTTTTATTATTGAAGACAAACAACAATTTTTCATTTTCTCTTCAAGTTTTCTCTGCATTCCCTTTCCACCCTTCAGGTTAGTTCTAGTTTCTTCTGTTTCCTTGTTTTCTTCTTATTTTCTGCAAAATGGGTGCTCGTAAGGATTTGGCAAAATCCTTTTCTCGATTAACCCAAGAAGAGGTAGAACTGTTTTGCATGGAACATGGTATTGGGAACAAGTTTAAACCGACTGCTCCTGCTTGTGACGTTCCGATTGATAAATGTTCGGCCGGTTCGATTGCTCTTTATTGTCGTCATTTTGAGTTTTCAAACCTCCGTCATCCATTTTCCCTATTTGTTTTAAATCTGTTGTAGTATTACCAAGTCTCCTTTGGTCAAATTTATCTGAAGGGCATGGCTAGGGTTTTACATTTCGAAGTTTTGTGCCGTGCCCTTGGTTATGATCCCTCACTGTTGCTTTTTCGTCGGTTTTTCCGTTTGGCCAAAAACGGTGATTGGTTCACCTTTGAACCATCCAAGGTTGATGCTTGTCTCATTTCTTCCATGGTTACCACTCTTGGTACTTGGAAAGATCGTTTTTTCTGGGTCTTTGATTCTATTGTCCCATTCAAGATGGTGTGGAGGCACCCGGATGCTGTTCTCAATGAACCGGAACCCTCTGAATCCGATTTAAATGACGCTTTTCTTAAAGCCATCCGGGAGTGCCCTTCAAGGGTTCGTCCCTTTCCTGAACATTTGCTAGTTCTGTTAGGGGTTAGTAAATTGTGGGAAAAGGCCAATCGGGATCCGGTTCTAATGAGGAATGGCACGGGTATGCATTTTTCTTTTTTACTTCCTTTGTGTTTTCTTAATTTATGTCTTATGTGCTTTTTGTTTTGTGGTTATCTGCAGTCATGTCTGCACTTGATTTCATAAAAAGTGACGATACTTCTGATGTTGCGTTTGAGGATGTCCCAGTTGTCCCTGATGAAAATGTTGTAGTTAAAGGTGCTGAGCAAAGGTTTGAGGGTACTGGGTATGTCAGTGTCTCCGATGTTAAGGGTTTTTCTAAGTCTGTTGCTCCCAAGGCTTCAACCCGTCGATCTACTCGTCGTTTACTCAAGGGTGCTCCCCAATCCACTTCTACTGAACCAGTGGAGTTGAGTGATGATATTGAGGCTTCTGAAGATCAAGGTGTTGAAGTGGGTGCTGAGAAGGAAAAGAAGTTGGTTGTTCATGGGAAGAAGAAGACTCCGGCCAAGAAGGTTATGGCTACTCCTGTTCAAGGTTCTTCGAGCAGGGACGTTGAAGGGTTAGATCCAGATGAGGTTTATGTGCCTGGTTGGTCGGTGAAGGTTGATGATAGTTTCAAGGATGCTGCTGTTTGTGAAGATGTGTTAAGTCACATTGCTCCTCCTTCGGTTCATAACACCATTGCTGAGATGGATGATGACATGATGTTGTCCCGCATGATTTTGAGTACTTGCAACCTTGCTGCCATGCTTCCTCAATGAGTTGCTCGTTTTCGTAAGAGGATGCATGAGTATGAAGAATTTTCTAAGAAGAAAGAGAAAATGAAATCTTCAATGGCTGCAATGAAGAAAGAGATAGGTGGGTTTGCTGAGAAAGAAGAGGCCTGGGTCAAAAAGGTTGGTGAGTTGACCAGAAGGCATGAAATTGAGTTGGGTGATCTTAAGAAAAGCTTTGAGGCCGATCGGTTGAAGCTAAAGGCTGATAGGGAGGCTTTGTCTGTTCAGCAGAAAGCCTTTGATGAAGAGAAGGAAGGCTTAAAAGCTTTGGTTGCTCGAGCTACCAGTGATAACCAATGGTTAATTAAGCAAGGTTTCCAGCAAGTTGTTACTTACCTTCTTCACTCCAATGAGTTCAATTCCGCTCTTGGTGAAGTTTACACTAAATTGCTCAACTTGGGGAAACATCAAGGTCTCATCGCTGGTTACAAGCTTCATGAATCCGGGCACCCTTTGGAAAAGTCTCCCTTATTTTGTCCTGAAGCTTCTGAGGTCTTCAAAAGTTCTGTTGAACAGATGGAGAGGCTGACCTACCCGTATGTCAACCAAGTTTCTACTTGTTTTGGTAAGCCTCTTACTGTCTTGCAGGAGCTAAAACCAGAGGGCCTTAATGAAAAAGTCTGTGCTAAAGTCCTGGGTTCCCTTTCAAGAAAGCGATCTTACTCGGGAGATAGTG
This sequence comes from Helianthus annuus, assembly GCF_002127325.2. Taxonomy (NCBI): domain Eukaryota; kingdom Viridiplantae; phylum Streptophyta; class Magnoliopsida; order Asterales; family Asteraceae; genus Helianthus; species Helianthus annuus. The sequence goes on along the minus strand of NC_035435.2, from coordinate 56,352,594 downwards.
ATGACACCCTTTCAGGAGGACCTGATGCTTCGAAGGATGTAAGCTTGGAGGCTTCAGCAGTAGGTGGTGATGGTGGTGTGAAAGCTAAGAAGTCAAAGAAAGCAAAGAAGGTTAAAGGTGAAAGTTCCGGGGCTTCCAAGCCTCCTGCAGATGCTTGATGGACATTCGTAGCTTTCTTAGCACCTTTGAAAACAATTTGTGGTTTGTATGTTAACTGAAACAATATTAGGTTTTACAGGAACCCTTAAGGTTCTTGTTATGTGGTTCTGGTTAGGCTTGTATGGCCGTTCGAACAATTTCTAAGTTTACAGGTCACTAGGGCTTGTTCTAACTTTTCTTGGATGCTTGGAAGTTTCTAAGGCTTCCTTTATTATGCTATTATGTTTAACTATTTGTCTTGTGTTGTGTTTTTTATGCTTGTGCCTATTTTGTTAAGGCATCTTGGTTGGCTTCAAGCCTTCAAGCTTTCAGGCTATCCTGTATATAGGTTGAAACCTTTAAGGCTTCTGATTGTCACATATATAGCTTGAAGCCTTTAAGGCTTCTTAGTTTTGTGACGTGGCTTGGTTTGTATCTTTGAGTTTTACTTTTCATTCAAGTTGTTGCATTTTTCCTTAGGTTATTTCTTTTTCTTGTAGCTTTGTCTTTGTCGAGTTTGTGTTGCCTTTATGTTTTTTATACCTTAAAGGGTTCAGTGCTGCAGTCACTTAGCCTTGGTATTTTTAACAAGAAGACATAGTACCTATCCTATTTATTTTCTTGTTTTCATTTGCTTTCGTAAGCCTGTTTGTTGATTATTTTTTCTAAGGCTCAAAGAACATTCGGTGTAGGCTGTTCAAAACCCGTCTATGACACAATTTTGTTTTTAATACATAATAAGTCTCATGGAGTTGTATTGATTTAGGAACTCACCCCTTATATAGGTCCATTCAACCCTTGAACCTATTGAGCGATGTGGCCTGGGAGCTCATCCCCTTACATGGCCCTTGCCATGGAGTTTCTTGCTAGGTTCTCAACCTGCTTTTAGGATAAAAAGACAAATTTGATAAAACAACTTCATTCATTCAAGAGATATTGTTTGTACAAAAGATGTTCGTAGTGCAACTCTTGAGATACAACTTATGAAATACAAACCAATCTTCCTTGTTTACACATGGAACCTTTTCAAGGTTTTTCCATTCCAGTGTCTTGGAAGCCTTTTACCCTTTGAGTCTGCCAGCTTGTAAGATCCACCTTTATGTGCTTCAAGGATGGTATATGGGCCTTCCCATTTTAGGCCGAGATTTCCTTAGTTCTCTTTTTTGCTAGCTTCATTGTTTCTAAGCACCAGGTCTCCTGGCTTGAAACGTTCATTTTTGACTCTTTTGTTATAGTAGGCTTCCAATCGCTGTTTATATTTGGCCTCTTGAATTGCGGCTTGGTCTCGTGTTTCCTCTAGGAGTTATAAGTTCAACATGGTCTCTTTTTGGTTTGTTTCGGGATCCATGTTGACAGTTCGTTGTGTTACAACTCCTACTTCAGCTGGAATCACGGCTTCAGACCCAAATACCAAGCTATAGGGTGTTCTTTTGTGGCTTGTTTTTTCGGTTATTCTTATGGCCCATAGAACACTTGGCAATTCTTCAAGCCAATTGTTTTCATACCTTCCCAATCTGGCCTTGATTCCTTCGACTATGCTTCGATTCATCTGTTAGGATCTGAGTTTGGATTGATTGTGATTTGTGTTTGAATTTAAATGAACAAATGAAAGTGTAGTGCAGCGGAATTTAATGGAACCAAACTTTTCACAATCAAACAGAAGAAATGCTATCAATCATACATTTTCAAACACTGAATCAAATGATTAAATTTATTTTTAAACTCTGATTACAATGTGTGTATGATATGCAAACTCCCCCTCAGCCCGAGCTCAGTGTTTGTTCGTGCAGAAAGAAGATGGTGAATGAGCTAAATAGAACAGTACAGAGTACTGTTCTATTTATAGGCACTTGCAAACCACTGAGCATCAAAGCTGATGTCACCATGAAAGTGACATCTAACCTCCTAACAAACTCTAACCTCTGATCTATACAAACACTGCTATGCTAACTACTGATATTACATTTCAATACATAAAACAGACTCAAACTGCTGCTGCTTCCTTCCACTGCTGTGAACCTAGCAGTACTTGTTATGATCAGCAGTGCTTGAACCAAGGCAGTAGATTGAGCAGCAGAGCTTTAGTTCTTCTATCAGACTTTGTCTTGATCAGCAGTTGTAGGTCAGCAGTTTGCATGATCAGCAGATAGGAGGTCAGCAGATGTTGAAACCACTTTCAAGGGGAGAGACTTGCAACCAAACATCTGCTTATTTTGAATCTACTGCTGTGATCCAGTTTTGGCTTTTATTATCTGTTCCTTTGGTAGGGTTCAATCCCAACAATCTCCCCCTGGAACAGATAATGCCAAAACTCTCCATTATTGTAGATTTTTATTTCCTCAACAACAGTTCCCTTATTTGCCCTTTGAATTGTAGTTCAAAGGTTAAGGCATCTGTAACATCTTCATTCCTGCTAAGTGGAAGATCAAGGAGATCCTGCAAATCTTCAAGTCTCAGGCAAAGAGCTTGTTCCCTTGTAAATTTCTTCACTTCGCCATCTGCCCTGACCATAGTCAATACGTGGTTCTGTTTATCAGTTTTCCACTCTTGTATTTTTAGGCGAGATGGGTTTCTTGGGAGATTTTTATTTGTAGAGGAGTTTGTTGAGGCTGGCCTATTCATAACTGGCTGAGCAGTGTTGTAGGACCGGTTTTGACGCCGTTCGATTGCGTAACGAACGTTCGACGTGCGGAATCCGTGAACGTGCGTGACCGAACACACAATAACGTACTAGAAACGTGATTTTATTGCAAGATATGACAAATACGATACAAAAACCACGTATAGAGAGCTTTCTCTCTCTAGACTTTCTCTCTCTAGACTTGAATCACCAAAATCACCAAATGGAGCAAAAGTCTTAAACATTAAATCTAAGGCTCCTATTTATAGGCCTTGGAATTAATGAGACTTCTCATTAATTACCAAAACGCAACCTTACTAATTCTAACTAAATATTACAATATAAGCTCGATTTCTTCTGTTTCAGCTACGTAATAGATTGACGGAGGCGATAGACATAAAGTGCACCAACAATCTCCCCCTTAGATATTGCCGTAGTCAATCCGTAGTGAAACTCGTAGCGACTTGTCTTTCTCTCTCTCTTGAGTCTTCTTTAAGATTTAACGTCTTCAGCAAACACAGACTCTCTCTTGCTCGAACAGAATCCCGGTGGATCTGTCTTCAGCTTCCGTTGCTCTCTTTCTTCAGGCTCCCCCTTTCGTCAAGCTTCCGTGCTTTTGGGATCGACGCCTGGCTTTCCATATCAACAGATTCAGAAACCTACACATCTCAACCTCTCTATTACAAACCAATAAGTTGTGATTCAATTTAATGAATCAACTAAACATTTGAGACTTTTCACATTTAAAAATTTAACAAAATTTGAAACATTCCAAATTCTGATTCAACTTAATGAATCATTTTAAACATTTCAAACCATTTAACCAACCTGTCTGTTCATCATGTTTAGCCTTTTAGATTTTGAATATTAGTTTTCAACATCAGTTGTCGAAAATCTTTTTGGATTTTTCAAAATAAGAAACATAACTGCAATAACAGAAATTAAATGCAGAAATGAAATATTTACAAACATATTTTTGTGAGTTTGTGCAAGAGGATCATATCAGTTTTTGAGACATATCACCAACACCGTTAAGCTTTTAAACATTTCAAGTTTTAAACAATTTACCTAGATTGTCAGTATATTGATCCACTTTAAATTTTCACACAAATTTCAATTGATTCGAGATACGATATTAATGTTTTAGAAACTTGAACTTAAATGTGTATCACTCCACTTGAATATACTCCCGTATCCAGATCCCAATGTTCAGTCTTACAGGTGAGTATACCACATATGATATCTGTAAAGGGGTAAATTGCGAGGGCCGTGAGAGCTCAGGTCGATACTTCCGTATACGCAGAGAGATGACGGCTTCGGCTTTTGGTGGGTCCCCTTTAGAGGATCTTTTGTTACAACAGCAGTGACTATCAATTTTATTGTTTTATCAACTTGCTGAGGGCTGCGCTTATATTTCAAAGCATTTTGCAGAAAGTATTATTCGGGGACTAGGTCAGTATTTCCATACAGCAGAAGTCCCGGAATAATACCCTAGATATCACTGAGTATAAAGACCTAGTATCTCAGAAAGAGGGACCTTTCAAACAAGATTTCGGGGGTTACCCATATATCCAAGAATAGTTACCCACGAATTAAGCAAGTTTGAATTTAGGTTTATATCTCATTTCAATTTACTAAGTGTGCAAAAATCTACCGACACATCCGTAGTAAGATTGTTTATCACTTTTAAACATTACATATCTTTAGTGTGTTGTGATAGACCACTGATGTACTATCATTTCCTCTTTTATGCAACAAAAACTCATTTTTGATTTTTCAATGTTTTTTATATTTTCAAATTTTCTAATTTTTTTAAAATTTTTCTCCCCCTAAAATCAAAATATGTTTCAATTTTGATTTTATAGGAAAATTTGAAAATAAACTGTACAAACTTGACAACTTGATGAGAATCACTTCAATTCTCCATCCACCTGGCATAAACAATCAGAACTCCCCCTCACAACAAACTATTTTCCCATTATGATTTCAAAACACTAAAGTTTGTTTTAATCAAAATGGTTTTTCCGGAAAATTAGTTTTGTCTGCCATTTCACAAACTCGGGGTTTTTTTTCATCACATTGTTTTCCTTTAATCACTTATCGGAAAGATAAATCAAGTACAATTTAATGTCCTTGATTAGTCTTTTGAAAGTCAAAATATCACCGAAGTGAATTTCTCAAGAAATGTGCCGATTCATGTTCCACGCTTACCAACCTGGGAACTCCGGCAAGTCAGGTTTTTCTATTTGAATAGTTTCACCCAAGCCTGACTGTTCTTGGGTGATTTCGAATTCTTGTTCAACAATGGTGGAAAGTTTGCATCATCCATTGTTAAACCTGAATTCTCAGATTTTACCTCTACGCATGGCTCTTCTGGCTTTACCACACCAGATTCATTGCCTGAATGTGGCTTGTCTGACTTTGATGAGTCAGATTCATCGCCGACAACTTTCTTTTTCTCCTTTTTCTCTTCTGTCCTCAGATTTGTAGCTGATGAATTCATCTTGCTTGACTTTGCAATCGAAGGAGTCGATTCATCAGAACTCTTATTCTTACCAACGGATGAACCCGAGGACAATATCTTCTCCAGATATTCTCTTGCCTTCTTCCTCTTCTTTCGCAGTCGGTCTTTTTGCCCTTGAGAAAGCTTCACTTTCGTTTCTTGAACTTTAGGTTCTTGAACCTTTTGTTCTTTGGGCTTGACTTTGACTGGAATCTTTGCCAACTTCTGAGAACTAACCCTCAATCTTTCACTTGATTTCCTTGGGCATTCTCTGGCAATGTGACCTTTGAATTGACAATTATAGCATCTTCTCGATTCAAACTTCCAATTCTGGCAGTTAACAGCAATGTGTCCTTGATAGCCGCATCTGTAACACACTCTGTTATCGTACCAATCACCATTTTCAGTCCAAATGCTCAAATCAAAGCACTGTTTGGCTTGGTGATACTCCTTCCTCCTCTTGATTGTTGGATTTGACTTTTGAGCACTGTGGTCTGACCTGCACCACTTATTGCCAACAATTTTTGAGTTTTCATTTTTCAATTTTTGTGATTTTTGATTGCGATTGGATGATTGATCTGATGAGCTTTTATTTTGTTTTTGTAAAATTTTCTCATTTTTAATTTTTTGTTTCTGTTCCACTTTCTTCTTTAAAGGTTTTTGCTTAGAGCATTCTCCCTTTTCAGTCGATTGTAAAACAGTTTTCTGAAATTTTTCTTTTAATTTCAAAAACAATTTTTGTTTTTCTATTTTTTCTTTTTCATCATCAGATTTCTCATCACAATCTTCAACTTTGACATTGTCAAAGTTTGTGACATCGTCACTTATTGGAACAGAATTGATCGGTTTTGGACATGGAATGTTCGCATACTTTGAAGAAGTCACAAAACCTTTCAATTTTGTTTCAAGCTCACTGATTTTCTTTCGAGCTTGCTCACTTTCCTTTTCAAGTCGAATAATCTTTTCAAGATGAGAATTGATCATTTTTTGCTTTTCGATGTTGTTTTTACTAAACACATCTCTCCCATCTTCAAGAATTTTTATTTGACTTTGAAATTCCTTCTCCACTTTTAATTTCTCATTTTCAAAATTTTTCATTTTATCTTCAAAAACTTTCGCATTTTCTTTCAATTTTTTGTTTTCAAGCTTTATCCAGAAATCTTCATCTTCTAAAGACTTCTGTTTGCTTTCAAAATCCTTTTCTTTCTCTTTCAAACTCTTGTTTTCTAATGTCAAACTGTTCAAATTACTTAACAGTTTGTCATTTTCTGATTTCAACCTCTCACAATTTGTCTTCAACATAAGAATTTGTTTCTCATCAGCTTTCTTTTCCTTTCTCAAAACAGAAATTTCTTCTGTTTGTTCCTCTCCCACTTGAACACTCTTGCTTTTCTTTAGTATTGATTTTACACTTTGACTTTTCTTCTTCTCAGCATTTCTCTCCATCTGTTCTTCAAGTCTCTCAATGAATTGACAAATTGTCAATCTAGAGTATTCTCCAGTCCTTTTTAAGTCCAAAAGATATGTACCCCATTCTTGTTGAGGTATGGAATTGGCTAATCTTTCAACCCATTCATTTGGACTTTTCTGAATACCCTTCTCAGACATTGAGCGAACAAGATGGCTATACCTCTCAATGACACTCTTTGTATTTTCTCCTGGACAACATGAAAACGAGTCAAACTCTTTCTTTAATACCTTTATTCTATTTAGTGTTTCACTATTCATATTAAAGAAATTTATATCCATGATTCGGGAACCCGTTTTTCAAGATAGTCCTGTTAAGAGAAATATCAATTCCAGGCTAGATCACTTTTCAAACACAATACTTTTCAATTGGGCCGACCAATATGTTCAGCTAATGGGTCGATGATAATGAAACTTGGGCCTACGATTCAATGTCCAAATATCCAAATATGATATGGTTAGGCCAAACACCCCACTAAACCAACACTTTGACTTAGTTTTTTTTTAATCAATCAAGTGGACGACAATGTATTAAATGGACTTCAATGATTGGGCTACAACTATAACAGTGATTAAAGTGATTGGGCCGAAAATTTTTAGTCACATGCAATCTTCAATTAATGGGCGGCAACATTGATTGGGCCATATTAACCACAATACTGACAACTTCAAAATACATGCACACCAATGATTGGACCTACATATTATCACTTTGTAATTGGGGAGAACTACAATTCACAAATCTTTAATGGCCGGCAATTTTTATTTCAAAAAACGTTTTGATTGGGCCTCAAAGTTTAATGGGTCAATGTATAAGATATGATTATTTATAACACTTTTTGACTGGACCGACTTGTGACTTCACGTGGAACAAAAAATCAATCTGCCGACAATGTTTTTAAAGCCTCAACCTGATTGGACATTTTATTTAGTGTCCGACAACATTAATTCATGAAACACATTTATTGGGCCGCTGATTTTAGTGGACTTTGATTTCACATGTACATATTAGCTGATTGTGCCTTCCAAGATAGTGGATCTGAACAATGCTGATAGGGCCGCAATGTTGGACAATTCTAAACGATGACTAATAAGCGAATCTTATTGAAACCACAAAAGCGAACCTACTGATATAATATAAACGGACCGCACAACGTGTTCGAATAAGTGAACCAACAAGTAACCTAATGAGCGGACCTAAACTCTATTCATTCAAACAAACCCCAATGAGCGAATCTCCTCTACCAATAAGCGAACCTGTATATTGAACGTATAAGCGGACCTATCAATACTCTAAAAGCAAACCTACCTGATTATAATCGCAAAAACGAACCTAAAAACTTTGATTACTTCTAAACGGCTAGGAATTTTGAACCGAAACTTGGTAGGGTTATAGATCAATGATTTTCGCACAACATGTTAAAAATTCAGACGATTCGGACCGTGAAAACCTGTTCGATTTGACGAATTTCAAAAAAACGTGAAAAATGGGTAGAAGATGAAGAAATGATGAAATTCGGATCTGAATCGGCTGAAATCTGGTACGAATCAATGCGTTTGATCGTGCAATCGAGCTCCTAGCTCTGATACCACTTGTAGGACTGGTTTTGACGCCGTTCGATTACGTAACGAACGTTCAACGTGCGGAATCCGTGAACGTGCGTGACCGAACACACAATAACATACTAGAAACGTGATTTTATTGCAAGATATGACAAATACAATACAAAAACCACGTATAGAGAGCTTTCTCTCTCTAGACTTGAATCACCAAAATCACCAAATGGAGCAAAAGTCTTAAACATTAAATCTAAGGCTCCTATTTATAGGCCTTGGAATTAATGAGACTTCTCATTAATTACCAAAACGCCACCTTACTAATTCTAACTAAATATTACAATATAAGCTCGATTTCTTCTGTTTCAGCTACGTAATAGATTGACGGAGGCGATAGACATAAAGTGCACCAACAAGTGTTTGCAGATTTTTCCAGTTCAGATTCTTCTTTCAACATTAACAAAAAGCCCTTTTTCACAATGGCATTTCCAGTAAGAATCTCTTGAATTATTTCAGAACCTAACTGGCTTTGTCTCCTTCTTTTGTAGATAGCAGTACCAGCAGGAGCAGTGGTTCTTTTGGGATGTGGCTTTGATGATCTTTTCGAAACCTCTGCTTTGGAGTAATCAGGCTTTTGTGGAGCTGTTGGATCTTTCTTCCTTAGCTCTTCCAACCTTTTGTAGGTGGCCCTGACCCTCGCTTCTCCCCACTTAGACACAGAGTTCTTTGACCCATATTCAGCAATTATCAGTTCCTCTTTCATTCTCTTTAGCTCTAAAGCCTTATCAGCTTCAACCTTTTTGAATTTTTCTGGGGGAGTCTGCTCGACCTTATTCTTGATCATTTCATGAATCCTGGCTACTTCCTTTTCAAGCTCAGGAATTGTCCAGTTTCTGAACATGTGTTTCTCCCCCTTGTATGTCTTGTAGGTCATGATGTTTTCAATGTAGTCTTTTCTCAAGGACTCATCTGCCTTCTCTGAGATTTGCTGACATACATTTTTTGCAAACTGTTCCAAAGCTTTGACCCGTGTAAGTAGAAACTGATAGTTTTGTTGATACTCTCTATCAGATTTCCCTTGTTTGTTTTTGATAGAGATATCCTCTGCTTGCTTGGCCTTGATTTTCAAGTATTCTTCAATATTAGTTGGCCTGGGATATCCTTCAATCGATGGCAAGCTCCTTTTGGTAGGGTCATCCTCATAGTAGAAAAACTTAATTTCATCTCTGACTGTCACAAGTTCAAGAGGAAATTGAACACCTGCAGGAGGTAAGGGTTTGTACATTTGAGCTGAAAAGAGAGGAATGGGTTTTGAAACTGTGACAAGTGCTTGGGATTTTGAAGCTTTTGGTGGTGGTGATGGAGAATCATCATCTATTATGACAACCCGTCTCCTTTTTATTTTAGGGAGGGCAGATGATATTCCGGGTGGATCAGTGGGAGTGATTTGGATGGCAGTGGTTTGTGACTGACTAACAGCTGTTGAAACAACTGGTGTTTCAACCACTGTTGTCATTACAACAGATGTTTTGACATCTGTTGTCTTCTGCTTTAAGGCAGGAACTGATGGTGGTGGTAAAGCAGTGGTAGTGGTGTGTGTTGAAGTGGTGTGTGTTTGAGTGGGAGCAGATGATTCAGCAACTGCTTGGATGGTGGTTTGATGTTGGTGGCTTTTGGACAGTGATTTTGGAGTGTGCTTTGGAAGGCTGGATGGTGTGGATTTGGGTTTCCTTACTTTTCTAGTAAGATTTCTTTTTGGAATCGGATTTTGATCATCCTTTTCACCAGAACAACCCTGCGCATTCAGCTCTATAAAAGCTCTTTTCTCCTCATTCCACCTTGCTAGATCCTTTGCCGCTCTATCCTTCTTTACACTTATGACAACATCATCAAGTGCATTTTTGGTAACATCAACCTTTTTACTTCCATCTGGCAAAGGAATATCTCTGAGCATTGCACCTGTTACTGTATCAAGATATAGCCCATCATCAATCCCCTTCTTTACCCACTCCTTAATTTTCTCCCCCTTTTTGGCATTATCTGCAGGAAGGTCATCAATATAAAGCACAATCGGAGGAGAAGTGCCAGTGGTTGTCAACAAATGGGCCTTAAGAGCCTTGATGTCATCGTTTGTATCCCTGAACCTAGACTCCATTGCCTTTTTGAGATTTTGAACATGTTTTTCATGTTGTTGCTCGGCCAACTAAAATTGTTGATGGAGAAAAGGTTGAAAGAGGTTCCAGAGCTCATTTGTAACATCTGCTGGTGGTGGAGCAGGTGTTTGAGATGGAACAACAGTGCATGGTACCTTTTGAATTGTTAACAACTGTTGCAGCATGTCTTTAATTTCTGCAACAGATGTATCCAATTTTTCAACACGTTCCGTCAATTCTTGGTACTTTAAACCATCACCCAAGTTAATGGGATCATCTGATTTCCCACTAGCAGTGGTTTTATCAGAAGTGGAAGTAGGGAGTGTACTCCAAACATCTACAACTGATGCCCCTTTTTCTTGGTACTGGGGTCTTCTTCCTTCAACACTTGATAATCTTTTGATGTTACCAGTGGTTAGTACAAACTCACTAGCAGATAACAGAGGTGTTATAGAAGGAATTGCCTCCAAGGAGTCTTATTAATGTAACCACTGTCCAAGTGTAAACCTGTAGGTTCAACACTTGTAGTGGCTGCTTCACTTGGAATACCACCAAGAGTTACTTGTAACTCAAGGGGTGTAACCTCCTCAGGTTGTGTTGGTGGGTTAGCAAAGATTGATACATCAAGCCCAGTCTCTTGTTGAGGTATTTTCTCATGAACGGGTGATTGAGAAGGACTAGTTTGTGCTAGGTTCAAATCAATTGCATCCAACAGTAGTTTGGTGTTTAGTGGAATTGGGGATGTGAAGGTAGGTTTAGAAAGCGGAATTGCCCCGGGTATTGGGCTGTGGAGGATGGAAACGAGTGCTTCCAGAGCCTCATGATGTGGTGACCCTATTTGTACAACCTGTTCTTTTTGTGAAGAGACAGGAGGAGTTTCAGGTATAGGTTGAGATATTTCTACCAACTGCTGTGAGGAAGTAGCAGCAGTGGTTTGTTGTGATTTTTGTGCAATCACAGGCAGTTGCTCTGGTATCTCATCCTCCAGAGTTGCCTTTATGATGGGTTTCGGGGGTTTTTGATTTTCTTTTTCTGTGGTTTTTTGGTGATTTTAGGTGTGGGTTTCAAGACAGTTGTTTGGCTGCCTTGATCACCTTGAGCAGTGGGCTCATCAGCAGATACCTGAGGAGCAGTGGTAGCTGCTAAAGTCTGCTCAGGCACCTCTGCTTGTGTTTTACAAGGTTCTAACATTCTTGAAAATGTTTCAGCAGTTAAGCTGTTTATTTGAAAAGATTCACCTTGGTTTATTACCGCAATATCATCCTTACTGAACTTTTTCTCAAAATAATAACTTAAGAATCTTGGAAACAATAAGAATGATTTTGTTTCAACATTTTTAACCAAATCATTGAAAATTGCCTTGGAATAGTTAAGATTTTCTCCTTGTAAAATAGCATACCCCAAGTTTTGAATTTTCATTGGTATTTCATTAAAGGAGGTGGTTTTGTTTGAAACACACATGAGAAGGGTATGAAATAAAAATCTGGTTGCAGAAGGGAAGAAACCTTTTTGTAAGGTGTCCCTCTTCATTGTGTCTGCATACCCTCTCTCAATGAAGTCAGTTTTTTAACTCGTTTTTAGGGAAAGAATCTTTACCTTGCAGATCATCGAGTTGAAAGACTTCAGATATGGATTGCGGTGTTATTCGGACTGCTTTCTTCTGCAGAGTAGAGTTAATGTCTATGACATCTTTTCCTTGTTTTTCAAGGATGCAATTTTTCCAAAACTCTCTCTGAGTTTGCAGGTAAATTGGTGCATCAGCGGTTAACAAAGTTTTGTACTTTGAGGCGTTGAGCATATCGAGGATGGAATCAAATGTATCGATGTTGCCGGGTTTTGTGAGAAAACCCAGTAGATTGTGAGATGGTTTGTGTGGGATGTCCGTGGAGGTAGCCTTTTGAGAGGCCCCTTTTGAAGCTTTTGCGAATGATTTCGATTTTGTCATTTTGAAGACGAGGATCGAAGATGAGATTGTGGAGAGATTTGACTAAATGTGATGGAAACTGCTTTGAGAAGAGAATTTTTGAGAATTCAATTCGACAGTGAAACCCTGATTGGGTGTTGAAAAGGGGGTTTTATAGAGGAAGAGTGAATGCTAACGTGGCAGCAGTTACAAAAGGTCTGACCCCTAAGTACTGCCCGCATGCCATCCCCTGGTGAAGTGAAGGACAATACTTTTAAACAGTACAAGTTGTGAAAACAACTGGTGAAGACAGCAGTTGTAATGAAAATGGAGGACAGTGTATGCTTTTTACCATCAGTAGATAGCTCAGCAGTGGATGCATCACTGATTTTGACCATCAGTGGTTAACCAAAGAAAATGAGAGCAGGGGATGACTTTCAGCAGTGGACAGACTTTTGTAGCAGCACAGAGTTTTGAAACCATCAGTGGTTATGGCAGACTTTTAGGATTTTAATGAAAAATTCATTTTTAGCTATTTTTAAGGATGGATTTTTGATTTTCTGAAAACATTTTAATGCTTTTATTTATGGAAAAACAGGATTTTGCCTGTTATTCCATGTTGAGCATACCAATCCTAGAGATCAAGCTTTCAAAGGTAGATGTGTCTAATGCTTTGGTTAGCACATCTGCCAGTTGATCCTTAGTTGGAACATGATGCACAGAAATCAAACCTTTTTCATAGCAATCCCTCACAAAGTGATGTCTGATGTCGATATGTTTAGTGGTTGAATGGGAAACGGGATTTTTGATGATATTTTCTGCTGCCTGGCTGTCCAACATGAGTGGTGTCTTCAAGGCAGTGATACCAAAATCCAGTAACTGATTTTGAAGCCAGAGCAGTTGGGCTGTACAGCTTGCAGCAGCTATGTATTCTGCCTCAGCAGTGGATGTGGAAACAACTGCTTGCTTTTTGCTTTGCCAAGACACTAAGCAATTGCCTAGGAATTGGCACCCTCCTGAAGTGGACTTCCTTGTTTTATCACATCCAGCAAAATCACTATCTGAGAAACCTGAAAGCTCAATTTTACCATCAGCTGGATACCAGATACCTAGTGTGGGAGCACCTTTGAGGTATCTGAATATCCTTTTTACAGCAATAAGGTTTGACTTTCTAGGGGATGATTGGGATCTTGCACAGACACATGTTGCAAACATGATATTTGGTCTAGATGCAGTTAGGTACAATAAAGACCCAATCATGCTTCTATATAAGGTCTGATCAACCAAATCATCCTTTTCTTCAGACATGACCAATTATTGGTTGCAATGGGTGTACTACATGGTTTACAATCATCCATATCAATTTTTTTAAAAGCTCTTTGGCATATTTGCCTTGATGGATGAAAGTACCATTTTGCAGCTGCCTTACTTGGAGACCAAGAAAGCATTGAAGTTCACCCATTGCACTCATTTCAAACTCAGCTGTCATGAGTTGCCTGAACTCTTCACACATTTTATTATATGTGCTTCCAAAAATGATTTCATCCACATAAATCTGGACAATCATCAAATCCTTTCCTCTCCATTTTAAAAACAGTGTTTTATCAATCCTGCCTCTGGTGAAACCAATGGAAAGTAAAAAGGTGGAAAGAGTTTCATACCAGGCTCTGGGTGCTTGTTTCAAGCCATACAAAGCTTTTTTTTAGCTTGTAGACATGATCTGGATAAAATGGATCCTCAAAACCTGGAGGTTGATAGACATATACCTCTTCTTGAATCTTACCATAGAGGAATGCACATTTTATATCCATTTGGTACACCTTGATGTTGTGGTTGACAGCAAAGGCCAGAAAGAGTCTGATTGCTTCAAGTCTTGCAACAGGAGCAAATGTTTCATCATAATCAATTCCCTCTTCTTGTCTGTAGCCTTGAACCACAAGCCTGGCTTTATTCTTGACAACAATGCCCCTTTCATCAGTTTTGTTTTTGAAGACCCACTTTGTGCCAATAGGACTTACATTCTCTAGCAGTGGAACAAGCTCCCATACTTGTTGTCTTCTAAACTGTTGGAGCTCTTCTTGCATGGCCTCTACCCAGTTGTTGTCTTTCAGTGCCTCTTGGTACTTGACTGGCTGATGAAGTGATAGAAAGCCAACAAAAAGACAAATGTTTTGGGACTGCTTTCTTGTGAGCACCCCTTCATTGATGTTGCCAATGATTTGATCTGGTGGATGAGATTTCAAGAAGATTAGCTCTCCTTGGTAGGGAATGATGGCATTTTGTGGTGAAGGCTGCAATGTGTATCATCTGAGCTAACCACTGCTGGTGACTTTGATGACCCAACAGTGGCTTCAAAAGGTGGAGGCATTGGAGGTAAAGGTGTGAACACCTGCTGACTTTGATCCACTGTTTAAGGACTTTTGTCAGCAGTGTTGGATGAGGTGGAAGCAGTGGTTAAGGGGCTACTTTGGTCAACAACTGTTGAGGTAGCAGTGGTTGAGCTTTGACAACTGTTTTGAACAGCTGATGCTCTCCCTTTTGAAGCAGACTTTTGAGGAATGATGATTTCATATCCATAGTCTGGTGATGAATCCTCTGATGGACCTGCAGTGTTAGTCTTGACAGCAGTATTTTCAAAGGTGAATTTTTCAAGATCAAACAATTCTGCAGGATTTGCAGGGATTTTCAATGATGAAAGTTCATTGAACTTTACATTCAAGGTCTCTTCCACTGCTTTGGTCCGTGTATTAAACACTTTGTAGGCCTTAGCAGTGGATGAGTATCCCAAGTGATATCCCATATCGATTTTGGTTGCAAACTTTGAGATAGAATCTTTTAAGTTCAAAATGAAACATGGACAACCAAAAACTTTGAAATATGAGATTAATGGCTTTATTTTATACAGAATTTCATAAGCAGTCTTTTTGTGCCTGGGGTTGATCAAAACTCTGTTTTGGACATAGCAAGCAGTGTTTACTGCCTCTGCCCAAAAAGTTAATGGCAAACCTGAATCTGCAAGCATGGTTCTGGCAGCCTCAATTAATGTTCCGTTCTTTCTTTCAACAACCCCATTTTGCTCTGGTGTTCTAGGAATGCTGTACTGCCTTACAATCCCTTTCTTCACACAGAAGGCATCCAACTCCTTATTTTTAAATTCTGTGCCATTGTCACTCCTGAAGACTTTTACTGGAAGGTCAAATTGCTTTTCAACCTGTATCACAAAGTCTTGCAAAATACCTGCAGTCTCATCTTTGGAGTGTAAAAAGAAGGTCCATGTAAACCTAGAGAAGTCATCAACAATAACCAAACAGTATCTTTTCTTTTTAAGACTCATGACTTGCACTGGGCCAAACAAATCCATGTGCAGCATTTGCAAACACTGGGTTGTTTTGGACTCTTCAATGGACTTAAAAGAGCTCTTGTGCTGTTTTCCTTTTAAACAGGAAACACAATGTTCAGGACATGAAAACATTTTTTGTGGTAAGCCTCTTACTAAGCCATTTTTTGAAATTTCATTGATTGTTTTGAGATTTGTGTGTCCCAGTCTTTTGTGCCATAGCTCTGTCTCTTTGTTAGAGGCAGCTGAGAACAGACAGGCATCAGCTCTGGGACATTCTCTTGACATGTCAACAACATAAACATTGCCAATTCTTTGAGCAACAAGTTTTGTTGAGCCTTTCTTGATTATTGCTTCAATCTTACTAACCATTTCTGGTCCGACAATCCTACAACAATCCTTTGTGAAGAATGATCCAAACCCTTTATCACTCATTTGAGATACACTCAGGAGGTTGAATTTCAGATTATCAATAAGATTGACATTTTCAAATTTTACATTTCCAGACATTACAGTACCAGACCGCAGAACTTTTCCCTTACTATTATTACCAAAGGATATATCACCCCCTCCATGAATTTTGAAATCTTGAAGAAGGGCTTTACATCCTGTCATGTGCATGGAGCCTCCACTATCTACATACCAAAGACTATCTAAGCATGCAGAAGCTCCCTGCACATGAAGTAAATGGATTAGTTCAAAAAGGTTTCCAAAGCTAACAGGGCTTTGGATGGGGTCTCAACAGTGTCTGGGATGGAGGCAGTTGATTGGACAGTGGTTAGCACAAGGGTTTGAACATTTTTGGGAATGTTTTTCTCTAACCACTGTTGGGGGTCTTGACCCATCATCTGTTGGTACCCAAAAGGATGTCTGTTCACTTTTGGTTTAGAGGGATTTTTGTAAGCCTCATAAACATGTGGAATCATTTGATATGATGCTTGTTCTTTGCCTTTTCTGAATTGATTGGCAGGGGGTGCATCTGTCACCTGTACATCCCTTTGAACAGATGTTTGGTTCAACTGTTTTGTGACAGCAGTTTGGACAGGGACGAACAGTAGTTGTTTCTTGGTGAACTTAACAGATGATGCTGATGAACTTAAGGATGTTTTTGCGGTGTACTCTTTCTTCTTTTCATCAAAGTTTTTGAGATACACACACTCCTTAGTTTTGTGGTTATCTTTACCACAGATGGTGCAGCTTGCAGCAGGTAAAATGATGCTTGTTTTGTTTATATCATATGCTTTTAGATGAAAACAATCTTTTATTAGATGATTCTTCTTTTCACAGAATTCACAAAACAAGTTTTTGATCTTTTCTCTTTTCTTCCTTTTTTCAGATTCCTTTGCAACAGAGTTTTGAACCTCTGTTGGGATATCTTTGATAGGAATGACTCTTGCTTTTGGAGCTTTTACACCATCAGTGGTTGTGAAATCCATTGGTTTGAAATTTTCAAGGATATCACACTCATCAGACCATGTGGGTTTAAATTGGTATTTCTCAACTTCCTCAAAAGTTGAGGATCCCACGGATCTTTCCAGAGTAATTTTGTTACCAAGTTTGTCGGTTATTTTAACCTCTTGGCCATTTTTGTTGGTTGGTATGATTTCAGAAGAAACAGCTTGCATTGCAGCATTGCTTGCAATATCATCATATTTTCTATGACCTATACCAAACTTGACATTGCTTTTAAGCTGTTTCTCAAGCATAACCTCATACCCTTTGCAAGACTCCACCCATCTTTCACAGGTGATCTGGGTAGACTCTAACTCCTTTTTGCAAACTTGGTATTTTTCTACCATAGTTTGGAGTTGAGTTTTGGTTATGCTTTGTTCTTCTTTCAAACTGCTGATCTCTTTATCTTTTTCAGCCAATTTGTTTCTAAGTTCTTTTAATGACTTTTCAAATTTGACTTCATCAGACAAGATTTTATCTCTAAGGTTTTCATTCACCTCTTTAATGTTAGCAAATGCAATAACACAATTGTCTGAACACAGTTTTTCAAGAACTTGAGGTGATACCTTAGCAACAGCCATCATGGCACAATCACATTGATGATTTTCTTCTTCATCAGCTCTCTCTGCTTCATCACTAGCTTTCTTCAACTCTTCTTTAGACCAAGGGTCGGTCAGTGGTTCAATCAGGGTTTCTGAACTTTCTTCCAGCAGTAGTTCACCAGCAACTGCAGTAACCACTGCTTCAGCAACTTCATCCACTGTTTCAGCACTTAGCTGTTCACCCTCAGCTTCATCCCCTTCTGGTATTGACTCTAATGCCATCAAACAGTATTCATCATTAAAAGCATCATTAGAAGCATATAGAGCAAAATTTTCATCACCAAGTTCATCAGGCATGCTGCTCCAATCAACAAAGCCTTGTGTGAAAAAGCTTTGCTGATCTGGTTGTGTCACAGTTGGAGCAGCTGTTTGAGGTGCAGCAGGTTGCACTTGTGCCTGAGGAACAGGGGCTTGAACATACTGAATTTGTGGAACAGTGGTTTGAACATAATGCACCGGCACAGGGGTTGCAGCATAATGAGCAGTGTTAACATGTGCTGCAGGGGCATATTGGGTATAGTGCAAAGTGTTTTGTTGTTATGGTCTAGGATTTGTGCTAGGGTGAGTTATTATGGGACCAGTAGTTTGACTCCTACACTCTCTAGCAAAGTGACCTAACCTACTACACTTGTAACACTTGATTTTCGATTTATCCAACCCCACCCTTAAATTTCCATGAAGCCCAGGAAATTTTCTCCCTGTTCTTTTGTAGAACTTGCTTGTTCTTACACTAAGCAAGGCTAACTGATGCAAGATGTCCATCTCCTCTAAGTCAGTGGGATCAAAATGTTGCAAATCATTCAGCTCAAAACATAAATTATCTGACATCTGGTTTTCAGTATTTGCTGTGAAAGCATAATTTGTAGAGTGAGAATCAGAGTTGACAAAGTTACCCCCAGCTGTTATGTCAATAAAATGATCATAACTCTGATCCTTACTACTACTGCCAGATTCTTCCTGACCAAACAGAGCTGTGCTGCCGAATGAATAGTCATCAGCAACTTTACCAGACTCTTGCAACCTCCTTTTTTGATTCAACTCCCTTTCAAAGGTCAGGAGTCTACCATGGAGTTGGGTCAGGGTCAGATCTTTGAATTCAGCTGAATTCCTGGTGACAAAAGCAATTGTGTCCCATTTTTCTGGCAATGATCTAAGGAACCTGCTATTTTGAGTTGCATTCGGAAATGTAACCTTAACAAGCCTTAGTTCACTGATGAGACAACTGAAACGTTCAAATTGTTGGGTTAGTGACTCCCCTTTGATGTGACAAAACGTTTCATACTGCTGATTCAGAATTTCCCTATTGTTTTCGATAACCTCCTCAGTTCCTCCGAACTGTTCCTTCAATGCATCCCACAATTCTTTTGCACTGTTACAATGTAACAGTCCAGCATAGATTTCGTTGGGGAGTGCAGAGGCTATGATGCTAAACGCTTTGGCATCCAGTTCAAACTTCTGAAAATCCAATTCAGTGTAATTTTCAGTTGGTTTAGGAACAGATTTTTTGGCGTCCTCTGCGCTTGGCACCATAGGAACATGAGGACCGAAAACGATAGACCTCCAACATCCAGTGTTTTGTTGAGCGAGGATGTGACTCATCCTTCGCTCCCAGATGTTGTACTCATTTCTTTTCAGCATAGGTGGTTTAAACAAAGAGCCAATGTTATTTTTATCATCTTGTGATTGCGACATCTTTCCGGTTGTTTTACAGGCATTGATTAATCAACTTTATCGGTGATTAAACCTTACTCTGCTTTTCAACACAACAAACAAACGATCAGTATCAACAATTTCGAGCTGAACTATTTACGTCAAAATGATTGTTAGATCAAGTTTGATTGTCCTAGCTCTGATACCAATTGTTAGGATCTGAGTTTGGATTGATTGTGATTTGTGTTTGAATTTAAATGAACAAATGAAAGTGTAGTGCAGCGGAATTTAATGGAACCAAACTTTTCACAATCAAACAGAAGAAATGCTATCAATCATACACTTTCAAACACTGAATCAAATGATTAAAATTATTTTTAAACTCTGATTACAATGTGTGTATGATATGCAAACTCCCCCTCAGCCTGAGCTTAGTGTTTGTTCGTGCAGAAAGAGGATGGTGAATGAGCTAAACAGAACAGTACAGAGTACTGTTCTATTTATAGGCACTTGCAAACCACTGAGCATCAAAGCTGACATCACCATGAAAGTGACATCTAACCTCCTAACAAACTCTAACCTCTGATCTATACAAACACTGCTATGCTAACTACTGATATTACATTTCAATACATAAAACAGCCTCAAACTGCTGCTGCTTCCTTCCACTGCTGTGAACCTAGCAGTACTTGTTATGATCAGCAGTGCTTGAACCAAGGCAGTAGATTGAGCAACAGAGCTTTAGTTCTTCTATCAGACTTTGTCTTGATCAGCAGTTGTAGGTCAGCAGTTTGCATGATCAGCAGATAGGAGGTCAGCAGATGATGAAACCACTTTCAAGGGGAGAGACTTGCAACCAAACATCTGCTTATTTTGAATCTACTGCTGTGATCCAGTTTTGGCTTTTATTATCTGTTCCTTTGGTAGGGTTCAATCCCAACATCATCCTTTCAACTTGACCATTTGACTGTGGATATGCCACTGAGCTGAAAACCTGAGTGATTTTGAATTCTTTACACCAAACGCTGAAAGGCTTCTCAGCAAATTGCTTTCCATTATCAGTGACAAGCACTCCCGACAGCCCATAACGGCAAATAATATTTTCCCAAACGAAGTCAATGACTTGTTTGCCCATGATTTTTGCAAGTGGTTTAACCTCAGGCCACTTGGTGAAATAATCTATGGCCACCAATAAGAATTTTACTCCACCTTTGGCTTATGGGAATGGACCAACGATATCCATTCCCCATTTATGAAATGGCCATGCTGAGGTTATCGGGACAAGGTCATGCTTGGGGTTCTTCGGGACTGGTGCATGAATTTGGCAAGCATCACACTTCCTTAATTGCTCAGTGGTATCTCGGTGCATGGAGGGCCAAAAATTCCCAAGTTTAGCAACCACTGACCTAGCTCCAAAATGAGCTCCGCATATACCTTCATGAATATCTTTGACCAAATACTGACTTTGCTCGGGACCAACACATCTTAGCAAGGGTGCAAGGTAACCCTTTTTGTAGAGGATTTCACCTTGTAGTACATACTGCCTTGCCTTGTTCTTAACCCTTTCAGCCTCTGTTTGATAACTAGGTAATTCACTGTTTTTAAGGAATTTTTTAACCCTAAGGGTGGCACGAGCTTCTGAACAGGCATGCATCTCCGGAGTTGGGCTGGACATCGCATCCGCACGACCGTTCGTACAATTGCAGGGTCGTGCATTGCCGGGATTGTCTTGCACTCCTGATCGCACTGGCGTGCACTGCCGGGCTGGGCTCAGTTGTCGGATCCGCACGGTCGTTCCATGAGTCGCAGGACCGTGCCAAATGCCCAGGTCAGAATCTTCACAGAATGTTTGCAGCTTTGTCGTTTCGTCCGGAAAGTCCTCGTTTTCATCATCTTCTTGTTTGGCATGCTGTTTTAGGCCTGTAAACAAAAGTATACCTGATTCAGTATCCGATTAACGGTTTTAAGGCCGAAAACGCATAAAATGGGGGTAAAATGGGGGAATAAAGTATGTATAATTTGGTGAATATCAAACCTCCCCACACTTGAACCTTGCTTGTCCTCAAGCAAGCTAAAACTAAAATGCAATAAAAGCTAGATCCTAACGAGAACAAGTATTTACAAAATACCTACTAATTAAACAAACATACGGTTAGCCGGTTTTTCGAAGGACAACATCAAGTTATTCAAACCAAACAAGCACACTCAAATATACGAATGGATAACCAAAAAGCCGTAACTTCACTCTGATTGACTTAGCATGCTAATCTTCACACACCTCACAATGTTCACACACACTCGGTTTTATTTGTGAAACATACATAAAGTGTGTATGTGTAAACACTCAATGCCTCGTCAATGAAACGTGTAGTATCATAAGCTTGTCACAAGATCTCATCTCCACCAACTAACATGCGAAAAAGTGCAAATCAAGAGGTCTTTACGGGTTGTAACGATAGATTTGGGTGAAGGGTATGGAAAGGGATTTTTAAAGTGACGAAATGGTTAAAACTCGGTAGTAGCGTTTAACAAGCGTAAAACAACTAAACTATACATAACTAACGGCTCGAAAAGACAACCTTTGTGCTATCAAGCTAATCGACGAAATTTCACTATTTTAGCACTTAAAATTGCTCGAATCTTGTCGTCTTCACCTTATTTTGGGGTGTTTTATTTTCTGATTTTCTGATGATGATTTTTTTTTATTTTTTTTGAATTTTTTTTATTTCTAATGCTTTTGTACAACAAATAACTAATTGCAAAGAATGCTAGTTAAACGGTAACTTTAACCGAGTTTTAACACGAAGGGTTAAAAATAAAAAAGCTAAATTTGGCTAAGTGGGTTAATTGGTTGGGTAAAAGAAAGAAAAACATGGTGTAAGGCTCAACATGGTTAGTCCTCGTGGGCAATGTAGGGTTTAGGGAGAACAAACAAAAAAAAAAGGTTAATAACAAAAGGTTTTCTAGGTGCCTCTATCATTTTTACACAATCTCACACGTTTATGGTCTCGAAAAGTATGCTAGTGACGAGTTCTAAATTACCCGAGACATCCGGCTCACTCCTACTCCGAAACGAACAAACATATAAAGAATCTAAGGCTCGACCATTCTCACATAATGGAAGGAATGGGTAAAAGTGCGACAATTATCATGCAAGTCGTTCTTTGTTTGTCACGTTTTTTAGTTATCTTTTTCGAAATTTATTTGGCTTGCCGGTTCTTTATCGTTTCTGATGCTTTCTAAAACAACAACTAACCGGTTTGTTTAATAAATATTTTTTTTGTTTTGTTTTGTTTTTTGTTTTGTTTTTTTAAGGACAAACAAAGTTACAATGTTAAACCCCCTCCCCACACTTGAACTTTGCATTGTCCCCAATGCGAAACCCAAAATATAGAAATAAGAGAATAACACTTCCCTGAAGATGATTGAAGATGGTACGAGGCTCCACTGCCGGTTCTACTGTCTCTTTCCTGCTCAAAATGTGCTTCAAATACCTAAATAGACGTCACCACGCAAAACACAACACGAGGCAGTATCTGGTCGCAACTCAAAATGTATACTAGATGATAATAATAATAATAATAATAATAATAATAATAATAATAATAATAATAATAATAATAATAATAAATATGCATACATAAACTGAGAAAATAAAAGACAATGTCTGAAAATAAAACACATATCCGAGGGTGTTTGAAATAAAAACCAAAATGACACCCCATAAATACACTACTAAAAGATAGAACTTGTTTTTTTTTGAAATAGTAGACAAAATAAAAAAATATTTATACTGTTTTTTTGTTTTTGTTTTTTTTAAATTCAGAGGTAGGCCCAAAATTTTATAAAAATCGAAAACAAATGAAAATACTTGAACCGGTTAGTACAAAAATAATTTTTCGGTTCCGAAAACTCAAGAAATAAATGAATAATTAGTTCGAATTTGAACAAATAAATGAAATAAAAATCTTACAAATGTTCAACTAAGTTTGAAATCAAATGAATTAAATTAACTAAAAACAGTAAATATTAACAAACAAATAAATAAATAAATAATCAAGAAAATATTTACGAATATTCACAATGTACACCGATAAGATATTGACTCGGGTCGTTCCTAAAGGTCGCCACATCCCCGACAAAGGCGCCAAAAACTTGACGTGTGCGCGTATATACATGTTTTTACAAAGAATATAACACACGATTCGGTTTTAAATTTATAAAAATGATTTATACTTCAACATTTAAAACACACACGAAAGGACAAGTGTACCCCGTCATATATGTAGTAAAGTATCGGTAAGAACCAAGTATCGATCCAAGGATATGGGCGGAGAAATAATACTAGACCTTTGTCATTAAACTACCGGTAGGAAGATAAGTGATTGATTTTTCTAAAAACTAAAATAAGCATAAACAAAGATATATGAAAACATAATAGACTCCAAATAGGAAAATAAGTATATAGCCTTGCTTTTTATACAACCAAAGTATATAAACTAAGTCGGTTTTGTCACTTGAAACATTTGGTCAATTTTCCATTTTCCAGACAATTAGTATCCCTTTCCGGAATCCTAACATGACAATCATTCGGAAAGCTAAAACGATAAACACACTTTATGTTAGTGCATTCATCTGTCGTCTTCGTCTTAATATCGAGTCTCGGGTTCGTTGCGGTTTTGGATCAATCATTATGTCATCATCTTTGATGATGACATCACATGAGTGATATCATCATCATCTTATCATTCACGAGAAAGTCTTCATCACATGAAGACAAATTGATGCATGGTCCAATGAGAGGCATTGGTTTAATGGTCCAATCATGTGGAACTACCCTTTGAAGAACCAATTGTTTGAGAGGTAACCGTTTGAAGACTACTATTTGAAGTCAACCATTTGAATTTAACATGTAATCGTTTGAAAGCTTGGCCGTTTGGGGCCTTTCGTTTGAAAGTTATTGTAACCGTTTGAAAGAGTTTCAAACGATAGGTTGAGTACTATAAATAGATCTCAAACTGTCAACATTTGGAACGATAGGGTCAGTTGATACCGAAGTGCTGCCGGTATTTCCTCTCGCTGTAAACATTGTCAATTGAATATAAAAGAGGATTAAAGTGATTTTCTAGCTGTTTTCAAGTGCGTTTCTTAGTTTCCGCCTCTGAAACGTACGAGAGCTCTTCCGAACGACTCATTCAGGTCGAAACCGATCCTACACTTTAACCACCTAAAATTGTTCTTTAACATGCAATTGATAAATGTCTATGAAAATCCCCTAAAGATAAGTTAGTCATCCGTTAGGAGTTTTCTAACCTCACTTAATCAAGGAAAGTAACATCGATAAGCACAATGCAACCACCGAGATAAGCATAAACTAGATTAAATCACAACCGAGTTCATTTTACAAATCTTGCACATAAATTCACCAAGATAGCAATTTTGGCCTAAACTACTAACTAAGCTAACAATTCATGGCAAGAATTCATAACAACACCATTTAACCCGTTAAGGCCCTTACGTGAAGGAAAGCTTTCTTGATTAACAATAATTACCCCTTATTAAACCACTAACCATTTCTAGTATCATAGTGCACACATTTTAACCAAGTTAAACTAGTTAACCAAGTTCAAAGTCTACTAATACATGATTAATTAAGCTTCATCTTTCAATTATCTCAACTAACCATATACTAATCATCCAAGATAATTACTTATAATCAAGAAATCAACATCAATAAACAAGGTTGCAAACTAATCATCAAAGATTAACATAGAAAATGCTTCAAAGTGTCATTACAAACATAATTAACATACTAATGGTTGTAACTAAGCAAGGGATTCTAGTGTTTTTACCCAAAGGCTTACAATAATACATAATAATCAATCTAAGTGCTTGAAACATTAACAAAATTATGGAAAGATTAGAGAATCAAACCATAAACAAGCACTAGATTAAGAATCCGGAAGATAACGGAGCTAAATGGCACGATGTGGCTTGAATCCGGGTGAAAGCTAATGCCTCCGGAGCCTGAAAATCATCTGTGAAGCTCCCAAAATGTCTAGAATTTCGAACAGAATGCTGCTGTCTGTTTTTTATAACATGTTGCGATCGCACGGTCGTGCCAATAAAGTGCACGACCGTTCACTTTTTGAATCACTGTTCACCATACCGTGTGACATCATCTTATCTTGACCGGTCTTCGATCTCGCACGACCGTTCCATTGGTGGCACGATCGTGCATCTCCGGCTAAGGGTGGCACGAGCTTCTGAACAGGCGTGCATCTCCGGAGTTGGGCTGGACATCGCATCCGCACGACCGTTCGTACAATTGCAGGGTCGTGCATTGCCGGGATTGTCTTGCACTCCAGATCGCACTAGCGTGCACTGCCGGGCTGGGCTCAGTTGTCGGATCCGCACGGTCGTTCCATGAGTCGCACGACTGTGCCAAATGCCCAGGTCAGAATCTTCACAGAATGTTCGCAGCTTTGTCGTTTCGTCCGGAAAGTCCTCGTTTTCATCATCTTCTTGTTTGGCATGCTGTTTTAGGCCTGTAAACAAAAGTATACCTGATTCAGTATCCGATTAACGGTTTTAAGGCCGAAAACGCATAAAATGGGGGAATAAAGTATGTATAATTTGGTGAATATCAACAGCTTTCACCTTGTTTGGATTAGCCTTAATGCTTTGTTTTCCCACAATATGCCCCAGGAATTTGCCTTCCTCAAACCCAAATGAACATTTCTCAGGGTTGAGTTTCATGTTGACCTTCCTTAGGTTCTTGAAGGTTTCTTGAATGTCATCGAGCATTTGATATTCCGTTTTGCTTTTGATCACCAAGTCGTCGACATATGCCTCCATGTTTCTACCAATTTGACTTGCAAAAGCTTTGTCAACTAGACGTTGGTAGGTTGCTCCAGCGTTTTTGAGGCCAAAAGGCATCTTTTGGTAACAAAAGACCCTTTTGTCTGTGTGGAACGCGGGCTTCTCTTCATCTTCTTCCTTCGTGAGGATTTGATGGTAACCCTTGTAAGCATCAAGAAAACACTTGAAAGGGTAACCGGTGAGGGATTCAACCTTGAGATCAATTTCTGGTAACGGGTAACAATCTTTGGGAGAAGCGATGTTAAGATCCTTGAAGTCTATACACATTCTCCAAGAATTGTCTGGCTTTCGAACCATGACCGGGTTTGCAACCCAGGATTGATACTTGACTTCTCGGAGGATGCCGGTTGACACAAGCTTTTCAACCTCTTGGCATGCAGCCAAGCTTCTTTCAGGGGCTAGACTTCGTTTCTTTTGGACAACAGGCTTGACATCAGGTGGTATTCTCAACTCATGTTCAGCAATGCTTCGAGGGATGCCTGTCATATCTTCCGGGCACCAAGCAAAGACATCGCTATAATGCGTCAACAACATTTCAAGATATGAGAGGGTTTCTTGTGGAAGGCTTGGATTGACCCTTATCCTCTGCTCAGGGTACTTAGGATTTATGATTAACCTTTACTTGTCTTCTTCACTTTTGGAACTTTCACCTTCAACCATGTAGGCCTCCTGAGTAGGTTGAAGGGTTGCTATTCCCCTCTCGGTAGGAAATTTGACAGTGCCATGGCCAACTGACACAGCCATATAGAATGCACACTGTCCCGGCCTTCCAATGATCACATCATAGTTTGAAGGTATATTGATAACCAAAAAAGTGAGTGGTTGGACTCTCTCCTTCTGACCTTTGCTGAAACGAACATCAAGTGTTAGTTGCCCTAAAGGATTAAGGGGTATATCGGCAATACCTTTTATGGAGGTCCCAGAGGGTTGAAGCCTTGAACGTTCTTCATTGCTCAAACGGTTGAAGAACTTTTCAAACATGATTTCGGTGGCAGCACCAGTGTCTATGTATACTCTGCTCGTTTGTAATGTTCCCACAGTAGCCTCAACCACAAGAGGGTTTGAAAGATGGTAGGAGGTAATAGTAATGTATTATGGATGGTATGATAGATGAAAGGGAAAGTGTATTCAAAGTGGTGTACCAAAACACGTTATAACATGTTCATACATATAGATGCACATTTGTATTTCTAATATTGTTAATGTAAAAAGTAGTGTATTATGAATGGTATTGTAAATGAAAGTGCAATTGTTTGATATTAGTAAGGTATTATGGAATTTGTCAAAGAAATGATACATATGCACATGTGCATGGATAATTGTTACTCGATTTTTTTCTGTTTTTTTTTTTGTGACGAAATATAGCGATTTTTGTATAAAAAATTTTTTTTGAGTGTTTTTTGATTTTTAGGTATTTTTTGTTCTGTTCACACTTAGTTCTCTCAATAAAGGGTGGTTCCTAACGGATTCTTCTCCTATATATATAGGGGAGAGTTATCTTCAGAACGCTAAATATTGCGAGAATCGTGAGAACGAATGAAAAAACCAATCAAAACCAATTTTTTTTTAATACAGACCTCATTGTAATTAAGATACAACATCAAAGAAAGAATTTACAACATCAAATAATTTATTTCTCCTTTCAAAATCACTATTTTTAGATTTTTTACACATGTGTAAATATAACAGATTTACACATGTGTAAATGGCAAACTTACACATGTGTAAATTTTCTTTATTTACGAATTCACGAAAATTTAAACGTGTAAATTAAAGTTTTAACATTTTCGAATAATAATGATAAGTGTAGAAAATTTTTTTGAATTTGAATTGTTTTTGACCAAGTTCTCGCAGTTTTTTCATTTGTTCTCACGTTTCTCACAATATTTAGCGTTCTCATTTAAACCTTCTCCTATATATATATATATATATATATATATATATATATATATATATATATATATATATATATATATATATATAGTGGAGAGTTCAAATGAGAAGAAACTTTTTGTAACAAGAAAAAAGAAGAAATTTCAACCAATAAAAATCCTTCATTTTACTTCATATAATATAAGTATTTAATGTTACTATAAGGGTAATATGGTAAACCTACAAAGATCATTAATTAGTAGTATTCATCTTTAATAGGTAACTACATTAAAATTTGTAACTTATCTTCAAAATATATATTTTAAAAAAAATAAAATAAAATAATTTAGAGTGTAGGATAAATTACAATTTGTATATGATAAATTACGGGTTGTGTAGGATAAATTTCAACATGTGTAGGGTAAATTCCGAAAGGTGTAGGGTAACTTTTGATGTGTGTAGTAAAAAAACATTAGTGTGAAGAATGATTGTTTTTATGACTAATTAATTAGTCAAAGATGATAATAAATGAGATAAATGAAAAAGTATATAATGTTTTACAATTATACCCTTTGTTCTTTTTCTTCTCAATTAATTTTTCTTCTCAAATGAACCTTCCCCTATATATATATATATATATATATATATATATATATATATATATATATATAGGATAGGAGTTGGCCAGAAAGTCCAAATTTCCTAAAAAGTGTAAAAAGTCATAAAACACCATAATATCAACCATAAAACACACCAAAAACCCACAAATAATATGATGAAGATTACTAAAACATCATGTATGTGGGTTTTGTGTTGTGTTTTAGATGTTAAGGCTCTGATTGTGGAATGACAAATATTAGTGTGTTTTATGTTGTTTAGCATTGTGTGTTTTATATTCATAGTTCTACGATGGTGTGTTTGAAGTTTTTATGGACTATTAGAGTTTGAATATGGTGTTTTAGTAATATTCATTCTATTATTTGTGAGTTTTAGGTGTGTTTTATGCCTGAAATTATTGTGTTTTATGACTTTTTACACTTTTTAGGAGAAACACACTTTCCGTAGGATCCCCACTCTATATATATATATAGGCTAATGCTAGACAAAAAACCCTAAAAATTTTAAGAAACCCTAGAAAACCCAACCTCCTGACATTTTTTTTTTGAAAAAAATAACACATGTAATATACATGTTTTTAAGAGTTTTGGGCCAAAAAAACAAAAAAGCGCCGAAGGATTTTTTTTTTTTAAAAATAAACAAATTTCATCAACTTTTGTGACTAACATGTGTTAGACAAAAAATGCTGAAACTTGTTTATTTTTTTTTAAAAACATTCCTTCGGCGCTTTTTTTGTTTTTTTTTTGCCCAAAACTCTTAAAAACATGGATATTACATGTGTTATTTTTTTCAAAAAATATCGGGAGGTTGGGTTTCTAGGGTTTCTTAAAATTTTTAAGGTTTTCTATATAGCCAACCATATATATATATATATATATATGGGATGGTTCAAATGAAAACCACTTTTAACGCGAAAACTCGAAAACTAACTAAAAAAGCCTAAAAAACACACAAATTTTTTTTTTCAATTCTTTATTAAAACTCACTAGTTTTTGTATATAAAAAAATTCAAAACAAAAAAAAAAATTTGTAGTGCACATGTGTAATAATTTACATGTGTAGTACACATACACATGTGTACTATTACACATGTGCACTACAAATTTTTTTTTTAAAGTTTTTTATATGGTTTAAATAGCGAAAATTGGTACGCAAAAAAAATTGGTATGTTTTTTAGTTTTTTTAATTAGTTTTCGAGTTTCGCGTCAACTATATATATATATATATATATATATATATATATATATATATATATATATATATATATATATAGGGAGCCGCTAAAATGAAAACCACCTCCAGTTGTAAGAAACATGAGAACCACTCTCCACCAATCACAATCAGCCAACGAAAAGGGTAGTTTGGTCATTTACCCTAAATGTCTAATCTCACCCCTCTCTCTTCATTTAATTCACACCCTCTCTCCTCTCTCCTCTCTCTTTCTTTGAAATTTATATCACGCAGACAATATCCATCTTCATCTCTCCATTAATCTCTCTCTCTCTTTCTTTTCAATACAGACTCTCTCTCTATTTTCCTTTATAAAACTCCATTGATGATACCATTCATTTTTAAATCTCTGCATACTCTCTCTCTTCAAATCCACCATCTAGATGAGAGAAAGATCGGAGAAGGATGTCACACCCCCAAAATCCACACGCGGAGTATCACCGCTTGGGAGCGCGACTGACCAGGATCAAGCCATCAATCATATCAAACATAGCATTTAATAATAATAAAAGTAATTAAGGTAGTTCATCATGACACGATTGATGTTTCAAAGCCAAACATTGTTTAAGTAGCGGAAGCATAGTAATGTAATCTCGAAATAATTATAAGTTCGAATATCGTTCATGATCCAAATCCCACAACGACCTGCTCCTCCCTGTGCAAGCTCCAATAATGTACCTAAGGTCCTGCAAGGCATGCAGCAAATAATCAACAAACTAGTTGAGCGAGTTCACAGAAAGTAAGTTCATAACATAGTGCGTAAGTTTAGCTAGTGGGGGCTTCCCATGCTAGTATGTACTAAAGGTGGGGGCTTCCCAAACCTTGTGTATATATTACCGGTGGGGGCTTCCCACGTTTATCCTTACTAATGAGGGCTTCTCATTAGGGGTACTTACTAGACTAACTTCCAACCATGTGTTCTTCTTTACCGAGAACAGGAATACGTACTGGGTCACGTAGGCTTTACGTGACGTGCCCTTCCCCGAGGACAGTGGTACGCGTGGGGGCTACGTAGGCTTTACGCAGCGTGTCCTTCCGACCCGGAAGACAGTAGAAGGTATTGGGTTACGTAGGCTTTACGTAACGTGTCCTCCCGACCCGGGAGACAAATGGCAAATACTGGGTTACGTAGGCTTTACGTAACGTGTCCTGACTATCCTGAGGACGATGGTCTATAGTCTAGTGAATGCGTAAGTACGAGTAACTCTTTCAATATCAACATATCCAACCCAATTCCCAACCCGGGAATCCCATGCCTTGGCTGTGTGAACTCACCTTGGTTTGCTCGGCAGATACACAAAGAGTACAGGTAGCAAGTAAATGGTCAACCACGTCCTATCATGGTTATTATACAAGTCAGGTTTTGACTAAGGTAGTACACGTAACGCACGTATAAAACATATAAGTTAACATGTTTCGAGCACTTATAGAACATGGTAACACCTAGCAGTCAAGAACATAACTTGTGTGTTCTAATCTCGGCCCAACATAACCCGGCCCAATTATATACCACATATTAAACTTGTGCGATCCAATGTCTAAGCCCGAAAGACAATCAGCCCACATAACATTCACCCAAATAACATATCGGCCCAAACAGATAAGCAGTCCAATAACATAACAGTCATAAGTTCAATCATTTGGCCCAATAGGTTGGGCTCGTGACGGTGTAGGCCCAAACAGAGTACGAACTAACGGGCCTCGAGTCGCAACCAGCGATCTCGAGTTGCAATAGAAGATTACGAGTCGCAACGGGAGGTTACGAGTCGCAATGGTGATCTCGGCTTGTCATGGTCTGGTTACGAGTCGCAACGGGACTCGCAACCGTGGTTTCGGCTCGTGCTGCTGTGTGGTGTGAGGTTTCGAGTCGCAATTGGACTCACAACCATGCTAAGTCTATCAATCTGCAACAACTTTCCTGATTTCATGCACAACAGTTACACGCCTTTATGCAAATCAATTTATCATTATCAGTTTCCATGATTAACAATCAATTAACAGTTTCCACAAATCAATTAACCAAATTATCGATTAAACAGGGCAGTTCCATCTCAATTCATATGAACTCTAATAACACATAATCAAGAACACTTGTCCAAAAACACATAAGCATATCCGATTTTTAACAAACATGGAGCCGATTAACACATTATCCCATAACAGCCGATTTCTTCATATCAATACATCCGATTCTAAGTTAACCACAATTACAAATCTGATTATATTTATCATCATAATGATTAATCCGAGGACCAAACATAACAACATAATCGAACCGGCCCTAGTTCATTATCATGCAATTTTAATCGGTTTAGTCTAAACAAGAAATCATAACATCACTTAACACGAAAGCATAAACAAAACACTAACCGATTACGAGTAAAGAAGGGTGATCCGAACAAGAGGATGATCGGATGGTCTTGTGCCGTCGGGTTCCAAGTAAAACGAGAGAGAGAGCCTTGGGTTGTGTGTGTTATGTGTTTTGAAAAAAACAATAGAATCAAACCCCTGCTCTTGGTTTTGTGTTTGCGAGTGGGGAGTGGGCCGAGCCCACTCGGCTGCCTAATGGGTCCGTGAACAAGGTGTGGCCCAAAGGGCTTGTGCACTCGATTGTAGTGTTATGCGATCGGATCAAGTTGTGCGGTTCAATACATACATGCACACATGATACACATAAAACCAAAACATTCATTAAATCATATAATTCAGTTATCGTAAGCACGTAACGTTACATTAAAGCAAGTCTAAAGTCCGAGTTGTCACATTATCCCCAACTAATTGGAAATTTCGTCCCGAAATTTGGTATGCACTCACTGAGGAAGCTAGGTAAGTTCAATCGTTCACTGGTTTTCCTGGGGTGTCACATCCTCCCCCCGTTGATCTGGAATTTCGTCCCGAAATTCCGAAGTAGTAGCTTCAGCCTCAGTAGTGGTTGTATTGGTTCCGAATAACTGAGGGTACTTTTCTGTCATCCTGTCTTCGCGTTCCCAGGTGTACTCTGGGCCACGTTTGGAGTTCCAACGAACTCGAACAAGAGGGATTCTCTTGTTTTTGAGGACCTTCACATCCCGGTCCGTGATTTCAACTGGTTCCTCGACGAACTGCAACCGCTCGTCGATAGTGAGTTCCTTAAAAGGAATGATGAGGGTTTCATCTGATAGGCACTTCTTTAAGTTCGACACATGAAAGACATTGTGAACTGCCCCGAGTTCAGCTTGTAGGTTTAGCTTGTATGCTACTTTGCCAATCTTTTCTTTGATTTCGAATGGTCCGACGTACCGCGGATTCAGTTTGCCCCGTTTGCCAAAACGTACCACACCCTTCCAGGGTGAGACTTTTAGTAAAACCCGGTCCCCGACCTGAAATTCCAATGGCTTTCTACGCTTGTCCGCGTAGGCTTTCTGACGGTCGCGTGCTGCCGCCATGCGTTGTCGTATCTGTGCGATCTTTTCTGTGGCGTCCACTACGATCTCTGGACCCGTAATCTGACTATCCCCCACCTCTGCCCAACAGAGAGGTGACCGGCATTTACGCCCATACAATGCCTCGAATGGAGCGGCTTGAATGCTGGTGTGATAACTATTATTATACGAGAACTCCACCAAAGGGAGATGCTTTTCCCAGCCGTTGCCGAAATCGATAACGCACGCCCGAAGCATGTCTTCGAGTGTTTGAATCGTTCGCTCAGACTGCCCATCCGTCTGAGGATGATATGCTGTGCTCATGTCTAATCGTGAGCCGAAAGATTTGTGCATCGCTTGCCAAAGCTCTGACGTGAATCGTGCATCGCGATCCGAAATGATGGACGTGGGCACCCCGTGCCTCGAAACAACTTCCTTAAGATAGACGTCTGCGAGAGTGGAGAACTTATCCGTTTCCTTTATAGGTAGGAAGTGTGCAGGCTTGGTGAGTCGATCCACGATCACCCATATGGTATCATTCCCACGCTGGGATCTAGGTAGGCCTGTAACGAAATCCATGGAAATTTCTTCCCATTTCCACTGAGGTATCTTAGGCTGCTGAAGTAGGCCAGCTGGTTTCTGATATTCAACCTTGACTCTCGCACAGGTCAAGCACTTTCCAACGTACGTAGCAATGTGGGCCTTCATACTAGGCCACCAATAAGTAGTGCTGATGTCGTGGTACATTTTGTCCGACCCTGGATGTACCGAGTAGCGAGATTTGTGTGCTTCGTCCATTACAAGTTCGCGTAGACCGCCATAAAGTGGGACCCAAATACGCCCCGTTACGTAGTAAGCGCCGTCTGCCTTCTGTTCCATTTGCTGTCGTGAGCCGCGTAAGGCTTCAGCCTTGACGTTTTCGGGCTTCAATGCTTCTATCTGAGCATTTCGTATCTTTGTAGGAAGGCTAGACTGAATTGTAAGCTGTAGCGCTCGCACGCGCCGAGGTAAAGTGTCTTTCCGACTGAGGGCATCAGCCACAACGTTGGCTTTGCCTGGATGGTACTTGATAGCGCATTCGTAATCGTTCAGTAACTCGACCCATCGCCGTTGACGCATATTCAAATCCTTCTGCTTAAGGATATGCTCGAGACTCCTGTGATCGGTGTAAATCGTGCACCTGGTACCGTACAGGTAGTGTCGCCATATCTTAAGCGCGAACACAACAGCTCCCAGCTCTAAATCGTGCGTCGTGTAGTTCCGTTCATGAACCTTGAGTTGACGTGAAGCGTAAGCAATAACCTTGTCGCGCTGCATTAACACACATCCAAGTCCCCGAATGGATGCATCACAATAAACCACGAAGTCATCCGTGCCCTCTGGTAATGAGAGAATAGGTGCGCTGCAAAGCCTATCCTTTAGGTGCTGAAAAGCAGTCTCCTGGGGCTCTCCCCAGCGATAGGTAACACCCTTCTGTGTCAGTAACGTAAGCGGCTGTGCAATCTTCGAAAAGTCTTTAATAAACCGTCTGTAGTAACCCGCCAAGCCCAAGAATTGGCGTATTTCCGTTGGCGTTCGTGGTGCAGGCCAGTTCCTGATCGAGTCTACCTTGGATGGATCGACATGGATCCCATCCTTGTTCACTACGTGGCCTAGAAAGTGGACTTCACGAAGCCAGAAGTCGCATTTCGAAAACTTAGCGTATAGCTGTTCCTTCCGAAGGAGTTCCAAAATAAGGCGAAGATGCTGCTCGTGTTCCTCCTGACTCTTGGAGTAGATCAGAATGTCGTCGATGAAAACAATGACGAACTTGTCAAGATAGGGTTTGCACACCCTGTTCATAAGATCCATAAATACGGCAGGCGCGTTCGTTAACCCGAACGACATGACAAGAAACTCGTAGTGACCGTAACGAGTTCTGAAGGCTGTCTTGGAGACGTCCTCATCCCGGACTCTCAGCTGATGATAACCAGACCTCAAGTCTATCTTCGAATAGTAACACGACCCTTGTAACTGGTCGAATAAGTCGTCTATGCGTGGAAGAGGATAACGGTTCTTCACCGTCACCTTGTTGAGTTCACGGTAGTCGATGCACATTCTGAACGTACCGTCTTTCTTTTTCACAAATAGTACTGGAGCTCCCCAAGGCGAAGAGCTTGGACGAATGAAACCCTTTTCCAAGAGCTCTTGTAGCTGCTTTGACAATTCCTCCAATTCTGATGGAGCTAGACGATACGGTGCGCGAGCTATGGGTGCTGCTCCTGGAGCGAGCTCGATTTGAAATTCGACCTGTCGATGAGGCGGTAAGCCAGGTAAGTCTTCAGGAAACACCTGAGGGTAATCGCGTACAATTGGAATATCCTCCAATTTCTTTTCTTTGGCTGATGCGTCTGTAACGAGTGCCAGAATGGCAGTGTGCCCCTTTCGTAAGCATTTCTGAGCCTTCAAGAAAGAGATGATGCCGACCACAGCACCACTCTTGTCGCCTTGGACTTCAAGAGGTTCTTGACCAGAACGAGGAATACGAATGATCTTCTCACTGCATAAGATTTCCGCCTGGTGTTGAGATAGCCAATCCATCCCAATCACGACGTCGAAACTACCCAAAACTATGGGAATGAGATCAATAGAGAAGGCTTGGCCAGCTAGGATAAGATTACAACCCTGAACTACGTGCGTGGCTTCTAGACTTTTACCGTTAGCTAACTCTACTACATGTTTGGTGGGTAAAAGTGTTGGTGCACGTTTTAGCAGTTGACACATTTTCACAGACATATAGCTCGTATCCGCACCCGAATCAAACAAAACAGTAACGTAAATATTGTCGAGGAGAAACTTACCCATAACCACATTGGGATCGTTCACTGCGTCTCCTCTTCTCAAAACGAAAGCTCGACCTCTTGCCTCGTTGCCATTATTGTTGTTGTTCCCGCCGTTGTTATGCCCATTGCCCTGGTTGTTGTTGTTGTTGCGGTTCTGGTTCTGGTTCAACTGAGGGCAATCGCGTTTGTAATGACCTTCAGCCCCACACTGGAAACATCCCCGGTTTCCACGCTGTGGCTGCTGCTGCTGCTGCTGGTTTTGTGGAGCTGGTTGCTGAGGCTGCTGATTCTGATTTGCAGGCCGTGGACTTCTACAGTCTTTGGCCTCGTGACCCATCTTAAGACACCTTTGACAACGACCCTTGTTACAGGGGCCATTGTGATGTCTGTGGCAATTGTGGCACTTAGGTTGACTTCCCTGATATCTCCTCTGTCTGTGACCACCAGAGGATTGCTGACTGGGGCTCTGGTAGTGGTCAATCTTCTGCTGTTGAGCTTGTGGCTGAACAGTCGCTGAACCCCTGCTGGAATCTCCATCCCATTTTCTTTTGCTTTCGCTAGTAGTAGCAGGAGTAGCTGAAGGAGTGACTGTAGCAGTAGCGCTGACACGCTTAGGCAGTTTATTTTGATCCACTGCCTGGTCGGTGATGCGATGAGCGAGACGCTGGATTTCCTGGATGTTGTCAAGGTTAGCCGAGGTAACGTGGCTCTGGATTTCTGGTGCCAACCCCTTGAGATACATCTCGATGCGCTTGTATGGAGGGTCTACCATAGTTGGGCACAGTACGGCCAGCTCATTCGACCGTTTAGTATACGCTTCGATCTCTGACCCAACCATTTTCAGGTTATACAGCTCGTCTTCCAGCTTGTGTATATCTTCACGCGTGCAATATTCCCTCTTGATAAGTTCCTTAAAATCGTTCCAGGGTGTGGCGTTAGCAGCTGCCAACCCAAGAATTTGCACCTGCGCATTCCACCAGGTTAGCGCGATTCCTTCCAAGGTGCCAGTGGCAAACTTGACCTTGCGAGCCTCAGGGCACTCGCACATTTCGAATACTGACTCTAGCTTTTCAAACCAGTGGAGGAGTCCCACTGCCCCCTCGGTGCCGCTGAAGGTACTTGGACGACAGTCCATGAAGTTCTTAAAGGTGCACACTTGCTGCGCTGGTTGACCTATTGTGTACGAATAGGGCAAAGTTAAATACGAGAGTTAATGTAGGATCCAAAGATCCTAGTGTGTGCCTATACTGCAGGATATACTACCTGCTTGAGCTGCTGCAACTGCCGCAGCAACTTGAGCTTGAACGAGAGCCTCTAGCTGGGCTTGAGTCATGTTGATTCGTCCAGACATGATCTAAAAAGTAACGTGAGTGAGAGTGGTTCGCGAGTAGGGCGATGACAGAAAAGTGTAAGCACATAGGGATTCTCATGCTATAGTATCATGTGTATCTAAACGTAATGCGAGCAAAGTTCTAAGCAGTTCTAGCAAACAGGCAATAAACATAAACCTCATTACCTAGGATGTCGAGTCTTGCACGTGGAGCGAAGCGTCGTTGTGGTTCGTTGAGAGCACTGTTCTGGTTATAGTCTGGTTTTAATAAAAACGTTTTCCCATATTAAAACCAAGTTCTCTATAACCAATGGCTCTGATACCAATCTGTCATACCCCCAAAATCCACACGCGGAGTATCACCGCTTGGGAGCGCGACTGACCAGGATCAAGCCATCAATCATATCAAACATAACATTTAATAATAATAAAAGTAATTAAGGTAGTTCATCATGACACGATTGATGTTTCAAAGCCAAACATTGTTTAAGTAGCGGAAGCATAGTAATGTAATCTCGAAATAATTATAAGTTCGAATATCGTTCATGATCCAAATCCCACAACGACCTGCTCCTCCCTGTGCAAGCTCCAATAATGTACCTAAGGTCCTGCAAGGCATGCAGCAAATAATCAACAAACTAGTTGAGCGAGTTCACAGAAAGTAATTTCATAACATAGTGCGTAAGTTTAGCTAGTGGGGGCTTCCCATGCTAGTATGTACTAAAGGTGGGGGCTTCCCAAACCTTGTGTATATATTACCGGTGGGGGCTTCCCACGTTTATCCTTACTAATGAGGGCTTCTCATTAGGGGTACTTACTAGACTAACTTCCAACCATGTGTTCTTCTTTACCGAGAACAGGAATACGTACTGGGTCACGTAGGCTTTACGTGACGTGCCCTTCCCCGAGGACAGTGGTACGCGTGGGGGCTACGTAGGCTTTACGCAGCGTGTCCTTCCGACCCGGAAGACAGTAGAAGGTATTGGGTTACGTAGGCTTTACGTAACGTGTCCTCCCGACCCGGGAGACAAATGGCAAATACTGGGTTACGTAGGCTTTACGTAACGTGTCCTGACTATCCTGAGGACGATGGTCTATAGTCTAGTGAATGCGTAAGTACGAGTAACTCTTTCAATATCAACATATCCAACCCAATTCCCAACCCGGGAATCCCATGCCTTGGCTGTGTGAACTCACCTTGGTTTGCTCGGCAGATACACAAAGAGTACAGGTAGCAAGTAAATGGTCAACCACGTCCTATCATGGTTATTATACAAGTCAGGTTTTGACTAAGGTAGTACACGTAACGCACGTATAAAACATATAAGTTAACATGTTTCGAGCACTTATAGAACATGGTAACACCTAGCAGTCAAGAACATAACTTGTGTGTTCTAATCTCGGCCCAACATAACCCGGCCCAATTATATACCACATATTAAACTTGTGCGATCCAATGTCTAAGCCCGAAAGACAATCAGCCCACATAACATTCACCCAAATAACATATCGGCCCAAACATATAAGCAGTCCAATAACATAACAGTCATAAGTTCAATCATTTGGCCCAATAGGTTGGGCTCGTGACGGTGTAGGCCCAAACAGAGTACGAACTAACGGGCCTCGAGTCGCAACCAGCGATCTCGAGTTGCAATAGAAGATTACGAGTCGCAACGGGAGGTTACGAGTCGCAATGGTGATCTCGGCTTGTCATGGTCTGGTTACGAGTCGCAACGGGACTCGCAACCGTGGTTTCGGCTCGTGCTGCTGTGTGGTGTGAGGTTTCGAGTCGCAATTGGACTCGCAACCATGCTAAGTCTATCAATCTGCAACAACTTTCCTGATTTCATGCACAACAGTTACACGCCTTTATGCAAATCAATTTATCATTATCAGTTTCCATGATTAACAATCAATTAACAGTTTCCACAAATCAATTAACCAAATTATCGATTAAACAGGGCAGTTCCATCTCAATTCATATGAACTCTAATAACACATAATCAAGAACACTTGTCCAAAAACACATAAGCATATCCGATTTTTAACAAACATGGAGCCGATTAACACATTATCCCATAACAGCCGATTTCTTTATATCAATACATCCGATTCTAAGTTAACCACAATTACAAATCTGATTATATTTATCATCATAATGATTAATCCGAGGACCAAACATAACAACATAATCGAACCGGCCCTAGTTCATTATCATGCAATTTTAATCGGTTTAGTCTAAACATGAAATCATAACATCACTTAACACGAAAGCATAAACAAAACACTAACCGATTACGAGTAAAGAAGGGTGATCCGAACAAGAGGATGATCGGATGGTCTTGTGCCGTCGGGTTCCAAGTAAAACGAGAGAGAGAGCCTAGGGTTGTGTGTGTTATGTGTTTTGAAAAAAACAATAGAATCAAACCCCTGCTCTTGGTTTTGTGTTTGCGAGTGGGGAGTGGGCCGAGCCCACTCGGCTGCCTAATGGGTCCGTGAACAAGGTGTGGCCCAAAGGGCTTGTGCACTCGATTGTAGTGTTATGCGATCGGATCAAGTTGTGCGGTTCAATACATACATGCACACATGATACACATAAAACCAAAACATTCATTAAATCATATAATTCAGTTCTCGTAAGCACGTAACGTTACATTAAAGCAAGTCTAAAGTCCGAGTTGTCACAAAGGAGATCGCCCCCTGATTTCCGGCGACAACCCCCCTGCCAAACACCCTCTCCCCTCCGTCTATACCGTAATCGCCCCCTTCGAAATTTTCTGCACAGTAATCGCCGCCGACTGGAACTCATACACCCCCCCCCCCATCTTCTCCGGTGAGCCGCAACCCTTCATCTCCCTCGCTTCATCATATAGATTCAACCACGGATCGGATGTTTCAGCAACGATTCCGAGCGGCCAAGTGGTGGTCGTTTGTGCGACTTGGGGTTTCGAGTGAAGGGAGATGGGGGTTTGCAGGTTTTTCAGTCGTGGAGAAAATGGGTTTTGGCGGCGACTGTGTTGGTGGTTTTTGATGTAAACGGAGACGGTGGTGGTGGTGAGGACTGTCGGAGACGGTGGTGGCAGTGGTGGGGTTTTCACGGCGGCGGTGGTGGTGTTTGGTTAGATATTTTTGGTATGCTCTTTTAATGTTTTTTGCTGGTGATTTTTTGATTGTTTGAATGTTTGAATCTGTGAACTTTTGAATGGTTTTGAATGTTTTCAAACAGTGATTTTTGCTGGGTTTTTGGTGGTGACTTTGAATGTTTTGAACAGTGGGTTTTGCTGTGGGTTTTGCTGGTGATTTTTTTATTGTTTGAATGTTTGAATCTGGGATATTTTTGAATGATTGAATCTGTGGGTTTTGCTGGTGCTTTTTGGTAGATCTTCGAACAGTGAACTATGTGGGGTTTGATTCGTTTTTGGATTTGGGCGGCGATGATGAAAAAAAAAAACGCATATTTTGATGACGATGGCGCGGCAAGGACGGTGGAGGGTAGGTTTTTGAACCTGCAACCCCACTTTGCAGCCTCTGATTATCGGGAAATCTGAGCCAAAACTTCGTTTTTTTTAACCCGATTTTTTTTCGAGATACACTTTGTTTTGATGTTGTTGTTTTTTTATTTTTCCCCCTAGTCGATGATGATAACGATATATCTGAGACACCTCCCGAGTTTGCCATTTCTGAGTGCGTTCATTTTTGGGTAAACTTTTTACGTAAAACGTAAACTTTTTACGTAAAACGTAAACTTTTTAGGTAAAACAAAAACTTTTTAGGTAAAACGTAAATTTTTTACGTAAAACGTAAAACTTTTTACGTTAAACGTAAAATGTAAAATGTAAAATGTAAAAATTTTAACGTAAAACGTAAAACCGTAAACTTTTTAAACCGTAAAACGTAAAATGTAAAAAATTTTAACGTAAAACGTAAAATGTAAAAAAAATTTTGTAAAAAAAAAATTAAACCGTAAACTTTTTAACGCAAACCGTAAACCTTTTTAACGTAAAACGTAAAAAACGTCAAGCGTAAAAAGTTTTACGTAAAACGTAAAAAGTTTTACGTAAAACGTAAAAAGTTTTACGTAAAACGTAAAACGTAATTTTTTTTAGTAAAACGTAAAAAGTTTTACGTAGAACGTAAAAAAACCGGCGCGTAAAACGTAAAAAAACGTTAACGTAAAAAAACCGACGCGTAAAACGTAAAAAACCCGGGGCGTAAAACGTGAAAAACCGACACGTAAAACGTGAAAAACCGACGCGTAAAACGTAAAAAACCAACGCGTAAAACGTAAAAAACCGGGGCGTAAAACGTAAAAAACCGACACGTAAAACGTAAAAAACCGACACGTAAAACGTAAAAAACCGACACGTAAAACGTAAAAAACCGGGGCGTAAAACGTAAAAAACCGACGTGCAAAACGTAAAATAACGTTAACGTAAAAATTGGCGCGTAAAATGTAAAAAAAAAACGTTAAAGTAAAAAACCCGGGGCGTAAAACGTAAAAAACCGACACGTAAAACGTAAAAAACCGACGCGTAAAACGTTAAAAAACGACGCGTAAAACGTAAAAAACCGGGGCGTAAAACGTAAAAAACCGACACGTAAAACGTAAAAAACCGACGCGTAAAACGTAAAAAACCGGGGCGTAAAACGTAAAAAACCGACACGTAAAACGTAAAAAACCGACACGTAAAACGTAAAAAACCGACACGTAAAACGTAAAAAACCGACACATAAAACGTAAAAACCGACGCGTAAAATGTAAAAAACCGGGGCGTAAAACGTAAAAAACCGATGTGTAAACGTAAAATAACGTTAACGTAAAAATTGGCGCGTAAAATGTAAAAAAAACGTTAACGTAAAAAACGGCGCGTAAAACGGGCCGTATGAACGGCGCGTAAAAACGGGACGCGAAAACGGCGTGTTAAAAAAACGGCGTTAAAGAACGGCGCGTAAAAATTGGCGTTAAAAAAACGGCGCGTTAAAAAAACGGCGTAAAAAAACGGCGGTAAAAAACGGCGCGTAAAAACGACGGTTGAAAAAACCCGGCGTGCAAAAACCGGCCCGCAAAAAAAATTGTCTTTTGTTAAAAAAAATTGAATTTAAAAATGTTTTTACTAAAAAAATATTTTAAAATAATAAAAAGTAATATAATAAAACTAAAAATTAATATAATAAAACAAAAAAGTAATAAAAAAATAATAAAGGCAAAAAGACAAAAAAAAGTTATTTTACTTAAATACCCTTTTGGATTAAAATAATAAAGAAATAATAATACAAAATCTATTTAATATTAGTTTTTGTTACTTTTAATCTCATCCACTTATCTTGTTGATCCAAAGGCTAGAAAGTGGTTCCCATGGTTTTTATAACTAGAGGTGGTTTTCATTTTAACGATCCCCTATATATATATATATATTATAACTTATTTAATTTTATGTTGTCTTTGTAAATTTTCATAAATGAATATTTTTACCATTGATGACGCAAGAGTTGGTCATGTGTAAAAACCGATTCTTTTAGAAACAAACAACTTTACATAGAATTGTCTTGTACTTTTATTTATTGTCATGTCAAAACATAGGGCGAGAAGAAACTGTCTTCTTTTCAATTTAAACGTAATCCTTCTGTTTGGCAGTATTAAACAAAATCTAGGGATAAACGTTCGAGTGTTAGTATTACTTCCGGATCATATGAGTGCTTCAATAACCTGATCAACCAGTGATAAGATATGTAGTAGAGTTCCATCACATATGCTATTCTTTCGATCAATATAACTTCATTTATGATATCCGATGAGTATAGACTTGCATCAAAATTATTATGAGTATATTCTATCCTTAAACCCGTGTATTACACGAGTCTAATAACATTAAAAGTGTTTTTAAAGCATGGAAGTAAACCGGTTTTCAAGTATCGGATTAACCTATTTTTTTCTATTTTTATTATTATAATATAAAATAATAATTTATTTAATAGATGTTTTAAGTATATAGTAAAAAAAATCCTTTTAAACTAATTATATATT
This sequence comes from Helianthus annuus, assembly GCF_002127325.2. Taxonomy (NCBI): domain Eukaryota; kingdom Viridiplantae; phylum Streptophyta; class Magnoliopsida; order Asterales; family Asteraceae; genus Helianthus; species Helianthus annuus. The sequence goes on along the minus strand of NC_035435.2, from coordinate 56,309,032 downwards.
TTAGATAATTCAAAAGTAAATGATCAATATCTAAGTAGACAAAAAACATTTATCAGTATTAAGTTGTTAAGGAACTTTTCATTGTTTTGTATTAATTAATTAAAAATAATAATATTAGTGAATTGAAGGAGAGAATAACGCCATGTGGCATCATGTAGACTCTTTATTAGTATGAGAATGTCATGTGACATTTAGCAGACCCTTTTATTAGTATTATATATATATATATATATATATATATATATATATATATATATATATATATATATATATATATATGATTAGGTTTAAGAGTGAACACTAGTGTAGCTTGTGAACTGAGTAAACTAATCCTGGCCATACACGTGTGTAGATCAATAGCTAGGATTTGATGTTGAAATACACTAGTGTATTTTAAGATTTGATGATGAGATCCTGGCCATACACGTGTGTAGATCAATGGCCAGGTTTTGTTCTCTCAGTTCGCAAATACACTAGTGTTCACTGTAGAACCCCACCCTATATATATATATAGGATAATGTTATATGAAAAACCCTTTAATTTTAGAAAACTTTACAAACCCAATGCATGGTCCACATTTATCCACGTGTCCCTGCCATCTTCATTTCTTTTTTGCTTTTGAGGACACATTGGTCTTTTTGTACTTTCACTTGTCTCCTCTTGTCAGATCACTAACTCTCTATTTGTCATTTGTAGAGCATCAAAAAGATCAAACTCTCTCTTTCTTATTTCACTTTCTTATCCAGTATCATTTTTCTTGATGAAGAAATCCAACATTTTACCAATCAAATTTAGACCGAAATGAAGAACAAAAATCAGATCAATCAATCCCTGATGAAGAACGTGGTTTTGTGATGAAATTGTTATAATATGAAGTCAGATCCACGTGAAAACCCCTTCCAGATCTTGTTCCATTCCCGTTTAGATTTCGTTTGTCCACATGTTTCATAATGTTGTTACAGATCTGGATATTTGTGAGTTTTTTACACTTTTTTAGTTTATATAAAATATGATTTGTATATGTTGTTTCAGATCTTGATATTTGTGAGTTTTTACACTCTTTTAGTTTTATGCAACATATGTTTTCATATATGTTTGATTCTGGGTATTTCGTATGGATTTTTCTGATTTTGTGGAGTTTATGTTAGTTGATAACTTGAGCATGTAGGTATGAACTTTTGAAAGATGATTATAATTTACGGTTCTATTATTTTACACTTAAATATTTGAACCAATAAAATATTGAATTTAAAAATGATATAGGTATGGACTTTATAAGATGATATTCAACGTCTGGCTCCATTTTTTACACTTAAAATATTAAAAAATATTCATAAAACCTGGTTGTTAATAGGTTTTTGTGTAATGGTTGTTTTAGAGATGAAACATGATTTTTTTTGTTAAAATGGTTCTTAAAAGGGGTAGATGTTTATGCAATTTGCAGGTTTTTATTTTTGTGTTAAAAAGTTATGCTTGGTTTGGTTGCTTGTTTGGGCTTTTGATCTGAATAGTAACTGTTTTTTGTTGGTTTGGTTGCTTTGTTTGGGGCTTTTGATCTGAATAGTAACTGTTTTGTGATGTTGTTTGGGGCTATGAATGTGTTAATATTTATGTCTGGTTAACGACTTAACGGTTATCTTATCTTTTTGTTATTAGACGGTGATGGATACAAGGGAAATAAGATCCAATTCTCGGGACCGTTGGTTTCGTTAAACGTGGATCAAATGCTCAAGGATCATGACCATGTTTATGTTACAGCACAACACAACTAACACGTGTTATAGTTTGAACTTCTCGGACATGCATGTGTTACATGTGACATGAAACCCATGTACAACGTAACACCTGTTACGTGTGACATGAAAACACATTTTTTTAACTTCCCTAGCATACGCACACCCACATTTTTACAAACCGTTTCAAGACCGACCCAAACAATAAAGCAAGGGTAGCCGCTGAAAAGCTAAGGCAGACTGTCTAAGGAAGCTCCACCATTTTCTTAGTGCTATGTATTTTCGTTTACTAGTAATATGTAATGTGAGACTCTTATTGTTTTATCTAGTACATGATGTTAAAACGGTATGGACTTAACACATTCTGGAAGTCTTAAAACACGTTATAAAAGAGGCTTAACACACGTTATATCAGTTATACTATGTTGTTATTAAGTTACTATTAGAGTTTATGCATCCATTATGGAAGTCTTAACACATGTTATACATGTCAGGCGCGTAACACATGTTACAGTATGTATATACAAAATGGGTGTGCATACAAATCATTGGAGTTTATGCATCCATTCTTAGTGCTATGTATTTTCGTTTACTAGTAATAGGTAATGTGAGACTCTTATTGTTTTCTCTAGTACACGATGTTAAAACGGTCTAGACTTAGCACATTTTCTGTTGGAGGCACCCGTATTTGTACCTCTGCTGTTACAGTTACTATTGAAGTAGGCGCTAGTCGGGCGGTGGAGTACCGACTAGCGATTAATCGGGATTAGTCGGATTGAGATATTTACATGTAATTTTTAATTATATATATGCACACCCATTTTTATACGTGGTTTTTAAAGTAGACATGCTTTAACACCTTATTAACCAATTGTTTATAAGTAATTGGCATAAATTTATAAGGTTTGGTCAAAAAATAGCCGACGTATGCCAAAATTTGGCCAGAATAGGATCGTCATTGACCGCCTAGCAATTAATCGGTCGTTAATCGGTGAACCACCGATTAGTGATTAATCGGGGACTATTCAGAGACTAGTCGGGATTTTTACAACAATGGTGCTATGTATTTTCGTTTACTAGTAATATGTAATGTGAGACTCTTATTGTTTGCTCTACTACACGATGTTAAAACGGTCTAGACTTAACACATTTTCTGTTGGAGGCGCCCGTAATTGTACTTCTGCTGTTACAGTTACTATTGAAGTCTATGCATCCATTCTGGAAGTCTTAACACATGTTATAATAGAGGCTTAACACACGTTATATCAGGTTTACTCTGTTGTTATTAAGTTACTATTGGAGTTTATGCATCCATTATGGAAGTCTTAACACATGTTATAATAGATGCTTAACACACGTTATATATTTCAGTCGCTTAATACGTGTTACATTATGTATATACACATCATGGTGTTTTGGAAACCACTAGCTTATACATGACACCATGTTAAGTTAAACCAAGATTATAATAGAGACTTAACACATTTTATCCCAGGTAACGGTTTTACGATATTAACTTGTATGTTCTGTATTAACTTGTATGCTCCATATTAACTTGTACACGTGTTACGGTCAGTTTATGCACATCATAGTGTTTTGCAAACCACTTTCATATACATGAATACAAGTCGGGTTACAACAAGATTATAAAGGATGCTTAACACATGTTATCATATGTATACAAGTGGGGTTACAACAATACTATGATATTAACTAAGCTCACCACTAACACATGAATACAAGTCAGGTTACCACTTTTGATATACATGAATACAAGTCGAGTTATAATGGATGCTTACATGTTATCATATGTATACAAGTGGGGTTACAACAAGATTACGATATTAACTAAGCTCACCATTAAACTCATCGCCCCCGTCGACTGTTTTCACCCTTGTCACATGTTAATCAATTACATGTTCCGAACTGACACATTGTAACACATGTTAGATCATACACATCATGGTGTTTTGTAAACCACTAGCTTATACATGAATACATGTCAGGTTACAAAAAGATTATAACATAGGCTTAACACATGTTATACATTCCAAAATGTGCAAAACATGTTAGAAACGAACGAAAAGTTGTTACAGCATGAAAACTTCTTTATGGATCTGTTACAACATGAACCACTAACACATGTTATAAACGAACGAAAACTTCTTTCCCAAAAGAGTTAACTTATTCAATGTCCCCGCATTAACGTTGCCTACATCCATCCAGCTTGTCAATTGAATATCTTTATGGATCTGTTTCTGTAAATCAACACACGTTATATATCATTCTAACGGGTGCTTAACACATGTTATGGGTTCGTTTCTGTAAATCAAACAACCCAACAAAAAAAAAGACTTACTGTTCAGATCAAAAGCCCAAACCAGCAACCAAACCAACAACCAAACCAACAAAAAAAAAACAATTATTGTTAAGATCAAAATCCCCAAACAAGCAACCAAACCAACAAAAAATCCCGTTCAAAATCTCATCCTAAAGTTTTTGATTTATTTAAAATACATGAATATTAACCATTACTAGATCTTGATTGAAGACAGAGGAGAGGAGAGAGAGAGCGAGAGAGAGAGAGAGAGAGAGAGAGAGAGAGAGAGAGAGAGAGAGAGAGAGAGAGAGAGTGAACATTAACCATTACTAGATCTTGACTCCGACGACGTTCCGAACTCCGGCGCCACCAACCACCCACCCTCCACTACTTTCTACAACCACCCACTGTCGCCGCTATCAACCACCAACACCCCAGAATGAACCAGTCACCACCTTCCACCAACCACCAGGTCTGCAACCACCATCGTCTTCTGCAACTGAATCATGCTTTGATCTGTAACCACCATCGTCTTCTGCAACTGAATCTGGAATTAGTATTTCTTGAAATCTTGAAGGTAAATATTTTAATTCTGAAATGAGGCCATCTTCTTCTTGTTATTCTTCACGTTTGTGGGGTGGGGGAGGAAAGAGATGTGATAATTGTGAGTAGAGAGTGGGAGAGAGAAAGAGGGATATGATTTTGAAATCTCTTATTTGATTTGACAGTACAACATGGCAGATGGGTTTTTAATTTCCAATGCTGAAAAAGTCTTTTTTACTACCCAAAATGCCCTTTATGCATTAATTTAAATCTAATATATACACCAAAAAAGGAGAGCCATTGATCTATTAAAGTGAAACCAAATCAAGGGTGAATCTAGGGTTTCCAAGGTTTCTTAAAAAAGATGGGGTTTCTTATAGAGCCCACCACTATATATATATATATATCCGTTTTAAGTTTATAAAAACTCTATTCTCTTAAAGTTACATTTTCACCTAAAACTTTGTATAAACATGTTTGTGCATTTAAACAATTTTTAACTTTGTAAATCCTTGTTTAACCATGTTTAATCATACTTATACTTCTAGAATCTTTTTTACATAGTTTCCCCTAAAATATGAACATTTTCATGTTTTTCAATATCTTCAAATCAAGTTCCAAAACTCATCATAAAAACTTTTAAACAACAATAACATAAACTTTATATATTTAACAAAAATCAAGAACATGAACTTGTATAAAAGTGTAGATCTTCATAAATAATCACTTCACAAGTTCATCCATTTTTAAAGATCTAATTATTACTATACTTTTATACATACTTTTAAAACCAAGTTTATGAACATGAACTTTATAACTTCAAAAATTCCATAGAAACTTGTAATAACTTTTAACACATTTTTAAAAGTGATATTTTAAGACAATCATGTTCATCATAACTTTTGTTCATATATTTATTTTGTTAGATCTACATATATATTTGCTAGATCTACACTTTAACAACATCTAGAAAGTTCATCATTCTTACAACTTCCACAACAAATAAAGATCAACACAAGAGCATTTTTTTATGTAGATTTTGTTACTTTATGTCAAATTTTCATGTATTTTAATCTTGGGTTTCCGGATGAACAACTTGTATTTTTATGATCTACACGTAATAATAAGTAAAATAGAAGGTAGTATAAACTCACAATTAGCACAAGGCTAGGGAAGATCACTACATGAAATAAAGAAGATAAGAAGAAGAAGGAAAGCTCCTAATCCTTGTATGAAGCTCCTAGATAGCTTGTTCGCCCTTAGATGTTCTTGATATGACTTCAGAAACACTTAGAAAGCTTGAAGAATTGAAAATGAAGGATGAAGATGGAGGTGGCATGGTCGAAAATGAGAGAGAGAGTGAAGGGTGATGTTGGTGAATGTTTGAAGTGCGAAGAGATAAGCTTTAGTATCCTTTGGTCATGTGGGCCCTCCCCAAAATCGTTAACTCCTAGGGGGGGGGGGGTTCTTGGGTTGGTTTGTGATGTTGTTTAAGTGTTATGTAAATTAGTTGTTGTAATTTGCAAGTATTATGTACATGGTGTTAATTTAGGTTGTTTAATGGATTAAACTAGTGTTAAGATGTTAAACAATGTTAACTAGCTCACTAGTTTATGTTTTGATGTTTATCGGACATTAAACGGATAATAAGTTAGCTTGCGATTGGTTTTGACGGTTAATTATGGGACTTTGTTTGGTAATTATTGTTTTGATATTCCTGGGGCACAATCAAAGCCTTCGATATTATTTATGATGATTAACATCATCTATTGGTTATATATGTTTCCAACAATTCTTAAATTGTTGTCGATTTATTGAAATTTGCAAGTTTAACGGCTCGGATCAGACAATTTAATACTTGTATATTTTCCGGATGGTTATATCATGTACATTTGTTTTCCCACATGGGGTTTCATGTATGCATCATGTTGGACCCGATTATGAGTCTTATACTTGATGTTTAGGGAAGTACTGGAACTGTCCTAACACGACGAGTCTAACCGGATAATCTACCAACGGTCTTTGTAAAAGTTTGTATCGCATCGGGACGCAACGAATATGATCCTGTAATATGCAAATGTAAATGTATCTCCTAGGCTTGCTAGACTTATGAGACTCAATCATATCACAGTCAAGTCAAATGCACGTAATTGTATATTAAACAGTGATTAAGTTGTACGGAATTTACCTGTTATTTTGCCAGTTGTCACATCTTCTTACCCTTATTTTCTCGTCTCACTCTCCTATTAGATAATAACTATCCCACTTTTCTCTCCTATTAAATAATGATATTAAAATTCAAACAATATATATTGAGATATTTAATATAAAGTTAATCATGAATACTAATTATATTATTAACTAAATAAATTTAATATAATATTAATTACGGATAATTGTTTCTGAAGTATATTATCATTTTCAAAAAGTAATTTTTTTATTATGAATAGTTATTATATTATCAACCTTTACAAATCGAAGGTACCCCAATCTTTAAAAAAAAAAAAATTTAAAAGACGACCTATTTTTAATCCAAAGAAACGCTAAATACTTAATCTCTTCTATTATTTTGGCGATGCTACCCTTCTTGTCTTCCAAAATGACCTGATATATATATAGATATACACCTCGGTATAATTAAATATGAAAAGAATAATTGTTTTAGTCGGAAATTGGTCGGAAATTTCCGACAACTTTCCGACCAATAAAGGTTTTAGTCGGAAAATTGTCGGAAATTCCGACAACTTTCCGACGAAATGCTGTTTTTCGTCGGAAAGTGGTCGAAAATTTCCGACCATTTTCCGACACCCATATCCGTTTTTTCGGTTTTTCAACATTCTAACATGGTCTTTTCATTACGTATTTTGTACACCTTAGTCATACATGAAAAGCTCTTACTTTACCAACTTATACGTATAATTATACCCAGTCATACGTGCGTGTACGCTAGCGGGACCCATTACTTAAACTAGGCTTTTACTATTGTATAAGTGTGTATATATGCACCAATACAACTACATACTAATGCACACATACATATACATATAGAGACAAGAAATACGTTTATATATATAGATATACACCTCGGTATAATTAAATATGAAAAGAATAATTGTTTTAGTCGGAAATTGGTCGGAAATTTCGGACAACTTTCCGACCAAAAAGGTCTTAGTCGGAAAATTGTCGGAAATTTCCGACAACTTTCCGACGAAATGCTGTTTTTCGTCGGAAAGTGGTCGGAAATTTCCGACCATTTTCCGACACCCATATCCGTTTTTTCGGTTTTTAAACATTCTAACATGGTTTTTTCATTACGTATTTTGTACACCTTAGTTATACATGAAAAGCTCTTACTTTACCAACTTATACGTATAATTATACCCAGTCATACGTGCGTTTACGCTATCGGGACCCATTACTTAAACTAGGCTTTTACTATTGTATAAGTGTGTATATATGTATGTATGCGTATGCACCAATACAACTACATACTAATACACACATACATATACATATAGAGACAAGAAATACGTTTATATATATAGATATACACCTCGGTATAATTAAATATGAAAAGAATAATTGTTTTAGTTGGAAATTTCCGACAACTTTCCGACCAAATGTTAATATGAAAAGAATAATTATTTTAGTCGGAAATTGGTCGGAAATTTCCGACAACTTTCCGACCAAATGTTCTGTTTCGTCGGTAAGTCGTCGGAAATTTCCGACCATTTTCCGACCAATTTTTTTCTTCTTTTATTCTTATTTTTGGTCGGAACTTAGTCGGAAGTTTCCTTCAAATTTCCGACCATTTTTTTGTTGGTCGGTAAATTGTAGGAAAATAGTCGGTAAAACCAGATTATTTTTTTAGTTGTTATTTTGTCGGAAAATGGTTGGAATTTTCCGACCAAATTGGTTTTGTCGGAAATTTTGGTAGGAAATTTTACTAGAAAAGACATTGGTTTTATCGGAAATTGGTTTTTAAATCCAATATTTTTTTTCAATGTAGTGTATGCAACAAGATGGCTCTTGGGAGTGTGGATATTTGGTAATAAGAAACATGTTCAACTTTGTTCTCGAAAAGCAATATGATTTTCCGAAAAAGGTAAGTGTTGTATTTAATTTACATATTTTGAATCAATTCTACATGTTTGAATCAATCTTATTTTGTTTACTTGTTTTTTCAGATTTGGAACGACACAAGAGATGTCACTGAAGCGGAAATCGATGAGTTGGTTAAGAACATCATGACTCAGTTTTTCAGAGAAGTGTTTAATGATACCACTAAGAAATAGTATCGTGTTTGAACAATTTTTGTAAGATATGTCCGCTATCAAACATGTTTGGGATATATCTGTTTAGGTTTGCTGATGAAACACGTTTGTGATGTTTGTTTGGATGTTTAATGTAATTTTGGTTTCATTTATATGCATTTGTCTTTGTTTTTTACAAATTTTTGGGTGGCTGCATTTATTGATAAATTCTTGGCATTCAACAGGGGTTAGGGGTTTTACAGAGCATTGTAAAAAGAACTTTTTGGGCAGGGTATTTTTTGAGCGTTTATGGTTCAAGTAATTCAGACTTTGAGGAAAGTCTTTTTGGGCGTTTTGGGATTTATTTTGAGTGATTTATGGAAGGTTTTTTTTGGGCGTTTCCATGTTATTTTGGGCAGTTTTGAGCAGGCTTTTTTAGGCGTTTTATGTACAATATGGGCGAGTTAATAAACGCTCAGAATGAGTCCTTTGTTTTTTCCAGCCACTATTGTTTGGGCATTCCTAAATCTACAGAAAATTGCTCAAAATCAATGTTTTGAACGCTCAAAGAAATAATTTTTGTAGTAGTGAAATCCCCCTGTTTTCTAGTAGTGACTATTTTAGACAACTAATTTAATTAATCGTTTCAATTTTTATCTATGTATTTTTAAACTTAAACATTTGTTTTTTAACAACTAAATTATTCAATCGTATTTTTATGAATTCTGTGATCTGAAACCGACTTTTTAGCTATTTAGAATCCAATTAAAAACATTCAATCATATATGTACTTATTCAAGGATTTAATATTTTTTTTAAGAATTGTTGAACCTCCTTGTATTTTTTTCATAGTATTATAGTTGAAAGTATTTAAGTAATTATTTACTATAATTCCCATTTTGATTTATATCATGACTTATTTTAGCTCTTTGCATATGTTTATATATGTTTCTAGATGTGACAGCTTCAATCAGTTTTCTTATAAATATGAAGATTTGTGTTACGATTTACTTCTGACGAGTTAAATGGTTAAAAAACAAGTTTGAGCAGTCTAAAATGAGAAAGTGGATCGGTTGAAACTTATCCTAAGTCTAAATATAATTCAAATAAATATATTCAGATTGTTATATTATAACTAGAGTAATATAAATTTTAATGACACTAAAGTAGCCTCATAAATAAGTAATTGACTGCGCTACGTGTCACAATTATGTGTACCCAAGTTTCTTGTAACCGTTTGAAAACTTTGTAGCTTATTTTTCTGTGAATCCAAGTTATATCTAATAAATATGTAACTGAATGAAATTACTTCCGCTTACTAACTTTTAACTATTTGTCATTTTCTTTATTAATATTTAGTTTATGAATATTTTATTTATTTAATATTTATTTTCTCAATTATTTCTTTTATTTTTCCTGATTAAATACTTTATTAATCTACCCCCATGTAATACATATGTTTCTAATCTAGTGTATACATACATACATACATACATACATACATACATACATACATACATACATACATACATACATACATACATACATACATACATACATACATACATACATACATACATACATACATACATACATACATACATACATACATACATACATACATACATACATACATACATACATACATACATACATACATACATACATACATACATACATACATACATACATACATACATACATACATACATACATACATACATACATACATACATACATACATACATACATACATACATACATACATACATACATACATACATACATACATACATACATACATACATACATACATACATACATACATACATACATACATACATACATACATACATACATACATACATACATACATACATACATACATACATACATACATACATACATACATACATACATACATACATACATACATACATACATACATACATACATACATACATACATACATACATACATACATACATACATACATACATACATACATACATACATACATACATACATACATACATACATACATACATACATACATACATACATACATACATACATACATACATACATACATACATACATACATACATACATACATACATACATACCCACTAATAACTTCTATTTAAATTTTGAACTATTAAAGTTGCACACCATAAGAATTGTACCCCTAACCTCCTATTACCCTCAACTCTAACTCGCCAACATAAGAGCGTCACCAATAAGGCATATTTGAGATGTGTTTTTGGTGATGTGGCAATTTTTTGGTGTTTTTATTATTGGGTGAAGTTGTTTTTAAGGAGAGAGGGAGTGTGGTTTAGTTTGTGGTGAAAAACTAGAAAATATGAGTTATGTGAGTGTATGGAGAAGAGAGGAGAGAGGAAAGAGAGTGGTATTTTTAAAGAGAGAGAATTTGTTGTTAGTGGGCATGAGAGAGAAATGAGTTAGGCAGGTGTCATGTCACTCATTTTTTCTTCCCCTTATTGTGGATGCTCTAAGTGGGATATTGCCAAATAGACTAACTTTTAAATTTTAATAGACATATTAAAGGATCGAATATTTAATTCATTGATTACGAACATGACTACAAGGGTCTGTTTGGTATGGGGTACTGGAATGGACGGGGGAATGAAATTGACGAGGTAACAGAATAGATGAGGTAATGGAATTGATCATTGCCATTCCATGTCTTGTTTGGTTACAATGTGAGAATTGACTGAACCATTACTAGCCTTTTTGTTGTTTGGTATGCGAGAAAAGATGAAAGAATAAAATTGGATGGCGGTGGTCAATGATGGGCGGCGATGGTGGGTGGTAATAGGTGGCAGTTGTAGCAGCGGCGGCGGTGGTGGGTGGAGACAGCGATGGGTGGTGACAGCGATGGTGGTGGTGGGTAACGACGAAGGTGGGTGGCGGCGGGGGTTAGAGGTGCTAGCGGTGGTGACGGTGGTGGAAGGTGCTAGCGGTGGTGGCGGTGGGTGGTGGTGGTTGATAGCGATGACGGAGGTGGGTGGCGACGGCGGCGGTGATCGGAGGTGGCATCGGCGATGGTGGCGACATTGATCGAAGGTGGGTCGTAGCGGTGATCGAAGGTGGCAACGACGATGGTGGATGGCTGCGACGGCGGTGGCACGGATGGAGGTGGGTTGCGGCAACGGCGGTGGTAGGTGCTGGCGGGTGGCGGCGAAGGTGGGTGACGGTGTCGGATGACAGTGGTGGTGGGTGGTGGCAACAGTAGTGGGTTGTGGTGTTGTTAATGAATGGTGAAGAGGGAATGAGATGGAAAAAAAAAAAAAAAACAGGGGGGAATGATGGAATGATTTTGAGGGAATGAAATGCATTTTGGAATGAGCGATTTCATTCCATCAACCAACCAAACACTCTTTTCTTCATTCCCTTTCAATGGTCCATCCCATTCCATCTCTCATTCATGCATACCAAACGCTACCTAAGTGATGAGGAATGAATGAAGTATTTTTATGTGTCATTTTTAAATTACAAAAATATACTCAACAAATAGATTAAAGTACATCCTTATGTCTTATTAATCATATTATTAACTATTAAGAGATGTGATTAATTGCTTTAACCGCTAGATTATTATTTACAAATCAACGTGTTTGGGTATTAATTTGGATTGACATATGAATCTATTTGTGGAAATCAGTTTACAATCCCAAGTTGATCATAAGAAAAAGGTATAACCAAATTGCAAACTTTCTTCTTACAAGAGTGAAAAACATAATACAACAAATGTACTTTCACGTACAAGAGCTAACAATAATAATACATGTTATCAAAAGTTAGAAGGACGTTGGTGGTTATGAACACCTTCATAGGTTGTGATTACATAACGCGCATCCTCTACATCTCTTTCAACTCTTTTCTTCACCGAACATCCTTCTGCTGAACAACGATAATAATTCCTGTAAAATAACATATAACATGTATTATTAGTTAGTTGATTATCTAATTTAGGTTATCCAAACACCCCATATTGCTTTGTGAGAATGACATAACTATCCTAGTTACCTTGGGTTTGGGCTGTTCTTCACCATCTTCTTTCCATATTTCCTCCACTTAAAACCATCATCTAGGATCTCTACTTGTGACTTCGTTTTGAAGGCAACTTTCTCTTTTGTAGCCTTTCGGGCCTGTGGAATTCCAGTGGCACCTAGTAACATAAAAACGCCGTCTTAGTCAATCTTGATCATGCCAATTGCATGGTAAAATACATACCGATAATATATATGTTGGTTGAACATGCCAAACATAAATCCCCCTTCTTTCCCTAATTGGGCTCAAGATCTTTATGTGTGTGTAAAAGAGATATATTGAGTATACATTAAAGCTTGCGTATGCTATAAGTTTGATTAAATTTTCTATTTTCCTTGGAAATAGGTTGCTTAGGAACGAAACTGGTACTCTTAGCAATTTTTCTTTTGCTTCTAGGTAGTTCGCCACCCTAAGCGAACTCAACAAGTTCACTTTGGGTGGCAAGCAAACTCTTAGAAGTAAAAGAGCGACCTGAAGTACAGGTTCTAAAAAAACCCTAAAAGTACCTGTCTCGTTCCTAAACCACCTATTAATACCAAAAAGTTATTGAGTTTTCTTACCATTATTATTTCCTTGAAGGTGGGTGATACTGCTTCCATTGGATTGACTTCCATGATCCTCAATGGCAGGTGAAGAATAAACTGGAGTATAATCTGGATATTCAGGAACAATGGATGCTTGATCTTCGTAGTTTAACCAATCATCAAAAACAAAAAAATTATCAAAAAACTCAGAATTTTGCTGATTTGGAACATCATAATCGATATCTAGTGAACCTACTGATTTATAACTGTAGGGTATAGACATTGGATTGTATGCATCCATTTTGAGTTTGATTTTCAAGTTGCTGATTTGTGTGCTTGATATATGATCTTGATAATGAAGCTTTCCTTGTGACCTTCCTATGACTATCTTTGAAGCTTCGTAGTGTGTCGTGTTTAATGGAGGCAATAGTGGCTGCTATTTAAAAAGTTGAAATTTAATTACGGTCCCATGAAAAAGATGTAAATGAATTCTTTGATGTTACATTTGTATATTACTTTAAGCCATATTGAATTAGGAAAGTGTGTAGGAAATAGACAAATTTATACGACTTACGTTTGTGTAGAGAATTGGTGATGACGTTTGTTAGTAAGGTCATGCGTCGTCGAGGGATATTAATGGCAAAATTTACGGGTTAAATGGATTGAGTAATGGATTGAATCTGACGTGAACCGCATTTATACACTTGATTTGCTTAAACTTTTTTTTTTTTTAACTTAAAAACTAAGTATTTAATACGTAATTACTATTATAAAATTTTCATGGTAATTTTAATATATTGGAAGTAAAATAACTTTAGGAAACTTCATGTTTAAATTAAAAAAAACACTCTAGAAAACCCACGAGAAACTTTTGGTTTTAAAATAATTGTGATTTCAAATAGGGCCAAATTCTAGAAAATCAAGACATACTTTGATTGGTTGAAGATTAAATAACTGTGGTTAACTTATTCTGCATGAAAGTCACAAATAGGATATAATTTGTAAAAACATAAGAATAAAAAAGGTTGTTGCTTAATTAACATATTTACATAAATTTAAATATATAATATAATAGATATGAAAAGTAATATGATTGACTTTGAAATGTCAAGAGTGAAACAAGACAACGGAGAATAGACTGAAAGTGATGACTGATGAGAGAGAGGACGACTTGTGAGTAGACTTTTGTGTGAATTTTGTGGCCTGGAATCGTGCTTTAGGCCGACCCTTTTCCAACGCTAGTCTGCATTCATTATCATTTTTTGTTGGGTTGGGTTGGAGTTATTTTATTTTATTAATAAATAAAAACAGAGTTAATTAATGTTTTCGTTTTTATGGTTTGTCAAAAATCACTATTTCAGTCAATTAGTTTAAGAATTGCGATTTCAGTTCCTGTGTTTTCACTTTCGTAACTATTTCAATCCATTTATTATGTAAGTACAGGGACTGAAATTATCGGCGAAGCTTGAGATTTCTGATCGAGGGGTCGGAAACGTATATACCCAAAAATTTCTATAAAACGGGGGGTCAAAAACGTATATACCCAAAAAAATTTATACGAAAACTACATACTCTCCACTAATGAGCGAAAAGTTCGGGGGGTCGGCCGCCCCCTCCGCCCCTACTATCCTTCGCCCATGACTGAAATGATTACGAGGTAGACTGAAATGGTTACGAAAGTGAAACCACAGGGACTGAAATCGTAATTTTTAAACTAATGGACTAAAATAGTGATTTTTCACAAACCACAGACACGGAAACAGTAATTAACTCTAAAAAACATATACTACATGTTTTGATATTTTACTTGTTATTTGACATCACTATTTCGGTTTCCAATGTAAAACGGTTTTTGTTTCTGCAAAACAAACGTCGCTTTTGTTTCTTCAAATCAAAGTACAGGTATCAACACAACAGCATGAAACAAAATAGTGTGAACCACAATACTTGGGTTTTCCTTCCACGTTTTACTGGATGGTACGTTTTGTCTTTGTGTAAAGCAAATGCACAATTGGAAGTGAATGGTATTACAATCAAACATAGCTCCAATAATTCTTAGAATAAAATTGAAGCTACATATTATATTGATATTATTATCTAGGACTAGATTAACCGTATACTAAGGTAAAGCAGGGGTTTTAAGCCACGACTTGGGAAAACATATATACTAAGGTAAGCAGGGGTTTTAAGCAACGATTTGAGAAAAAATAAACAAATTGTGATGTTTGTTTGGGAATAGTTAAGAGGCGCAAATCGTGCCATCTAAGTAGGGTGTGGGGCGTGAACACCGCCATGGAGAGACGTTAGAGGGGGCTCAAATGGGCCTGTGGGCGTGAAACCAGAACAGGGGCTGCTATCGTAGAAGGTGAACGATGGTTGTGGTTGCTTACATGACATCAATGTGAACGATGGTTGCTTACATGACACTACTAGAAAACATGGTTTTTGTCATGTAATTTTTGTTACAAAATGGTAGCAATTTCTTTGTTGTCACCAATTTGTCACTGAAAATACGGTGATAAAAACACCCGTGTCAATTGCCTTAATGCCAACAAATAGCCACCATTTTTATATTTTGCTACCTTATTTTACCACCACAAAAATGGTTAAAATTATTCGCCACCGCTTCATGTTTGCTACGCTCCGCCTTGTTTGCCACCGAGTTGTGACCCGTTTTCGCACTGATATTGCCACCATTTATGTCACACCCCAACCAATGGCGGAAACATCGGGATGAGACGAAGTGTGAAGATTGCTCGAGACATCATAACGCTATTTGTGACAATAATTTAATAATCCAAATTTCATTTCCAAAATAAATTGTCAAAACATTACAAGAAAAGCAAATAACAACATTGTTCAACATAACATAAACAAAATTGATACAACACTTTAAACCTAAACGTCTAAGTGAGTATCTAGGCATCTTTGCTATCCGTTTTCATTTCATCATCATCAACCTGTAACATGTTTAAAAATACAATTCAATGCAAAAGCAAAGGCGAGTATACAAGTTTGGTACGTACATAGCATAAGATAAAAAGTGTGAACAATTCCTCATGGCAAGCATATGATTCAAGATAAACATTAAATATGGCATGTGTCTAACATATCAAACCAAGAAAACGCAATATGCTCAAGACATAACCTCAAGTTTACGGGCGGGTCGTTAATCATATAGCGCTACATATGTCAAGGTTTGGCTCGTACGAAGTTAATGATAAGTTCAACACATAAGAATAACCCAAGTTTAAAGTATCAAGTCATCACGTATACAAGCATGTTATAGGAACGTTCATGTGTTTAACAAAGTGTTCATGTGTAAGTTTTTCAATAGGTAAACATGTTACACCCCAAAAGTGGTAAAAGTAAAAAGGGGGAAGTACGAGTATACTCACGGTTTGCAAGTCTTTAGCTTGAGGTCCGAGAGTAAGTTGGTGGTTTAGCTAGTTGGAGCACCTTGTTCCTCTACACAAAGAAACAAAGTGTATGAGTTTGGGGGATTCGGAAGATTCGGAATTTAAGTAACATGAAAATGTAATAGAATATAATATCAAAGTATTCATCTTCCCTTCAACACTTGCATGACACTTGGTAACCACAAGGGTCTTAGTGATTTCATGAGTTGAACACTCATAAGAATCATGACAAGGTTTTAGGTCCTTAGATGATTATCAAAGATGTGTATGTACATATATATTATTTAACTTGTAGGATATATATATTTTAAGTATTCAAGTAAGAGGTAGAAGATTTATTCTTCATTTAGGTACCTCAAGATGTGTCATAGATGTCACGTATGGGGTAGGAAGACAAGCTTCCATTTAGGTACCCCTTTGATGTTCACCACTACACTTGATGTAAAAACAACCAAGGAGGGTCATGAACTAAGGTTATAACAAGTACATTAAGTAAACTAACTATTAGAAATCATCAAACCATGTGAGGATTTTATGTTTGGAACAACCCAAGTTGTTCCATAATCACTCATGTATCAAAGCTTAAGTTTGACATGATTTGTGGGTTAAAACCCTAAATAAAACACCAAGTTTATGAGGTTTAATCCTCTGATTTTTAAGTGTCTCAACCTTGTTTTTAAGCCTAACCAACCACAAAAGTGTTGTAAGCATTAGGACATAGGAATGAGATGAGTAAACTCAAGTTTGATAAGGAATAACAAGTTGTTGAAAAATAAAATATAAAACAGAAAGTTTTGGTCCATTTTAAGGCAAATCCAAGCATGATTCTTCCAAGGAAAAACCAAGGATTCAAACCTAAGGACATAATGAAGCATTAGGAAGAAGAACCAAGTGATTTGGTTAAGAAATGAGTGAGTTACACTCACTTTAGTAAAGATACAAGAAGCTGTCCAAACTCAGATTTTCTGCAGATTTGAGAGTGTTTTAGTGAAGATTAGAGAGTTGTGAAAGTGTCAAATGGGTTGGAGAAGGTGGGTATTTATAATTAGGGAGTTAGAAGGTGATTGGAGGTGATTAGAGGTGGATTAAAGGTGATTGGGTGAGATTAGAAGATTGGATTTCGTGCACAACAGCTCAAGAAAAACAAGTCTGCCGAAACAGGGGGCTCGCGTGACGCCAAGGAGCCTCGCGTCACGCGGCGCCCTTGATCTCCAGACTTTCGTTTTGTTACAATTTAGCCCCTGAAGTTTTGAGTTTGATGCTTTTAGGTGCAAACTTGAGAGTTTAGGGACTTGTTTTGACATAAAAGCATAGTATAAGATGTAATCAAGCACGATAATCATAACCGAAGTATAATTAAGCGTATAAGTTTCATAATCAAGTATTGTTTACGTTCAAAATACGTTTAATGCACAAGTTTCATGTATTTACAAGTTTAGTACATAGTTTCCAAGAATCACGAATAAGTATCAATCGTTCCATAAAAGTGGATGTTTGAGCATATAAAAAGTGTGTATAACATATTTGTATCAGAATACGAGTTTCATTAATGATCCATGTCTCGGTTTGATAATGGTTACAATGAAAGGAGCGATTACAAGAATACAAGGTTTCCAAAAATAGAAATACGAACAAAACTTTCTAAAAATGGAAAGTACAAAAGAGCCGGGCGTTACAGTCTCCCCTCCTTTAGGAAATTTCGTCCCGAAATTTAGGAAGACTCAGGGAAAAGATGAGGATACTTAGTCTTCATTTCGCTTTCGAGCTCCCAAGTAAATTCAGCGCCACGTTTTCCTTCCCATCGAACTTTGACAATAGGAATTCGACTGCGCCTCAATTGCTTGGTTCCTTGGTCCACGATTTCGACCGGTTTTTCCACGAAGTGAAGTGTCTCGTTGACTTGCAGGTCTTCGAGAGGAACATGGAGTCCTTCGTCAGCTAGGCATTTCTTTAAGTTGGACACATGGAAGACAGGGTGTACATTGCTGAGTCCTTCAGGCAGCTCCAGTTTATACGCAACCTTGCCAATCCTTTCGAGGATTTTGAAAGGACCAACGTAGCGAGGTGCGAGTTTCCCTTTCTTGCCAAATCGAACCACGCCTTTCCAAGGGGATACCTTGAGAAGCACGTTGTCACCTGTCTCGAATTCCATAGGTTTGCGTCCTTTGTCAGCGTAACTCTTCTGTCGGTTCCTGGCTTTCAATAAGTTGTCTCGAACCTGTAAAATCTTGTCCGTAGCCTCTTGTATAAGCTCGGGACCGGTGATTTGGGCTTGACCAATCTCGTGCCAAGAAATAGGCGAACGGCACTTGCGACCATACAATGCTTCGAAAGGAGCCATTTGGATACTCGTGTGATAGCTGTTATTGTACGAGAATTCAGCCAAGGGCAAGTATGAATCCCAGTTGCCACCAAAATCTATTACGCATGAACGAAGCATATCCTCTAAGGTTTGGATAGTACGCTCGGTTTGACCGTCAGTCTGAGGATGGAAGGCGGTGCTAAGGTTAAGCTTAGTACCCATAGCAGATTGAAAAGTTTCCCAAAGACGAGACGTAAAACGAGCATCACGATCAGAAATGATATCAATGGGCGTCCCGTGACAACAGATGATTTCCTTCATGTAGACCTTAGCCAATTTCTCGACTTTGAAGTCTTCACGAATGGGGAGGAAGTGAGCTGATTTGGTCAATCGATCAACGACGACCCATATGCTGTCATGACCAGCTGTAGTGCGAGGAAGCTTAGTGATGAAATCCATGGCAATGCTCTCCCACTTCCAAACAGGAATTATTGGTTGTTCGAGCAAGCCAGAGGGACGTTGATGTTCGGCTTTTACTTTGGAACACGTAAGACATTTAGAAACGAAGGTGGCTATATCCTTCTTCATTCCAGGCCACCAATAGTAAGTACGCATATCATGGTACATCTTATCGGCACCAGGGTGAATAGAATATTTCGTGTTATGGGCCTCCTTCATCAGGAAATTGCGAAGATCGTCACGATTGGGAATCCAGATGCGATTGAGATAGTATAGAATACCATCGGGTTTGGACACGAGACTATTCTCAGCACCACATTGCATTTCGTTGTAGAGGTTACCCTCATTAACGGATGTATACTGGGCGTTACGTATGCGATTTTGAAGATCGTGGACGAGTTGGAAACAACGGATACTTTGGACGTGAGTTTTACGACTAAGGGCGTCGGCTACTACATTCGCCTTACCCGGGTGGTATTTGATTTCGCAATCATAGTCGTTTAACAATTCCACCCAACGTCGTTGACGCATGTTTAGTTCCTTTTGATTGAAGATGTGTTGAAGGCTCTTATGGTCGGTGAAGACTACACATTTAGTACCATAAAGGTAGTGTCGCCAAATCTTCAATGCAAAAACGACCGCACCAAGTTCAGGGTCGTGAGTAGTATAGTTTTTCTCATGAATTTTGAGTTGCCTCGATGCGTAAGCGATAACTTTGTCACGTTGCATAAGGACACAACCAAGACCAAGGTTTGAAGCGTCGCAATACACAACAAAATCATCGTTACCATCAGGAAGCGTTAGGATAGGAGCATTGCAAAGCATGTCCTTGAGCGTTTGAAAAGACTCCTCTTGTTCGGGACCCCAAACAAAAGGTTTCTCTTTTTGAGTCAAGGAGGTCAAAGGAACAGCGATTTTCGAAAAGTTGGAGATAAAACGACGATAGTAACCAGCAAGACCAAGAAACGAACGGATTTCGGACGGAGATTTAGGTGCGACCCAATTTTTCACAGCTTCTATTTTTGCGGGATCAACGTGAATACCAAGTTTGTTGACAGTGTGACCAAGGAATTGAACCTCTTGTAACCAAAATTCACACTTGGAGAATTTGGCATATAAGTGTTCAGTACGAAGGAGTTCAAGAATAAGGCGCAAGTGTTGCTCATGCTCTGCTTGCGTCTTGGAATAGATGAGGATATCGTCGATGAAGACGATCACAAAACGGTCCAAGTATGCTTTGCACACGCGGTTCATTAAGTCCATAAAGACAGCAGGTGCGTTGGTCAAACCAAAGGGCATGACCACGAACTCATAATGACCATAACGCGTACAAAAGGCGGTTTTAGGCACATCTTCTTCGAGTACTCGAAGTTGATGATACCCAGAACGAAGATCGATCTTTGAAAAGCAGGTTGCGCCTTGCAATTGATCGAAGAGGTCATCAATGCGAGGAAGAGGGTATCGATTCTTGATAGTAAGCTTGTTGAGCTCACGATAGTCAATACACATACGAAAGGATCCATCTTTCTTCTTGACGAACAACACGGGAGCGCCCCAAGGAGAAGTACTAGGGCGTATGAAGCCTTTGTTAAGAAGCTCTTGAAGTTGACTCGAGAGCTCTTGCATCTCAGAGGGTGCTAAACGATAGGGGGACTTAGCGACAGGCGTAGCGCCAGGCACTAAATCGAGGCGAAAATCGACAGAACGAGCAGGAGGAGGACCAGGAAGGTCTTCGGGAAATACATCCGGAAAGTCACGTACAATAGGAACGTCACTTATGCTTGGGCCTTTATCCTTCTTTTCCACGATGTGGGCGAGAAAGGCGAAGGTACCCTTGCGTAAGCACTTGTTTGCCTTGATACATGACATAAGCTTAAGGCCTTGAGAAGGCTTTTCACCATAGACGTGTAGAGAATCACCATTTGGAAGCGGCAAGCGAATAAACTTCTCAGAACAGACAACTTCAGCACGAACTCGCCCAAGCCAGTCCATACCTACTATGACGTCGAAACTACCCATTTGCATAGGTATGAGATCGATTGAGAACGTATGATCGTTAAGGATTAGAGAACAATTGGAGAGAACAGAATTGACATTGACGGTTTTACCATTAGCAACTTCGACAGCGAAAGATTTTGGCAACTTAGAGCGTTTACACTTGAGCAAAGACTCGAATTCTAACGACACAAAACTTTTATCGGCACCAGTATCAAATAGGCATGAAGCATAGACATGGTTAATGAGAAACGTACCAGTGATGACGTCGTTTGCATTTTGAGCCTGAGCTGTGGTGAGAAGGAAAGCTCGACCCCTAGCGGGTTCTTGAACCTGTTGTTGTTGTTGGGGTTGTGGCTGTGGTTGTTGCTGTCGAGGTTGTTGTGGTTGATATCGTTGAGGACACACATTGGCCATGTGGTTGGTATCACCACACGTGAAGCATGCTCGCACAGGAGCGACTTGATTTGGAGTCAAGAGAGCTTGGTTTTGGTAGGCCTGTGGGGGGATGCGACAGTATGGCGAGAGATGCCCATACCGGCCACACTTGTCACACTTTCGACAATGAGCGTTTGGGGGGTGATGATATCGGCATTTGTCGCACTTTGGGTGCGTTCCAGTATAAACCTTGCGCTCACCATTGAAAGCAGGCACAGTTTGAAGGGGTTGTGGGTTTGGCGGAGTGACGACCGCGCAGTTTTGGCTTGAAGCCTTCCGCTTCTTGCCTTGGTTTCTCTTAGATTGCTGGGAGGGTTTAGACTCATTAGGAGAGTCAATGGTGGCTTGGTGCGCATTTTTTGTTGAAACCTTGTCAAAGGTTCCATGAAGAACACAATTGTTGTTAAGTTCGGTAGCTATGCGGTACGCGTCTTCAATGGTTTGAGGGTTGGCAGATGCAAGATGGTTTGTTAAGGAAGGTGCAACACAACGAATGAACTTGGCCACGGTTTTGGGGGCGGTTTCTACTTGACCAGGGCATAGAACACTAAGCTGTTTGAAGCGTGTAATCAAACCATCCATGTCACTCCCTTTTTGCGTGAGGTTCCAGAATTCATTTTCCAACTTTTGGAGTTCGTGAGGGGGACAAAAGTGATCCTTCATAAGTTGTTTGAGATCGTCCCACGGCATAGCGTGTGCGACCTCGTTTCCTCTCTTGTTACGCTCAGTTGTCCACCACTCAAGTGCCTTTTCACGAAACACACCGGTTGCATTCAATGTTCTCAACTCGTCAGGGCAACCACTTTGTAAGAAGGTAAGCTCGATGGAGTCAAACCAATTCATCATGGCGGTAGCGCCATTCTTGCCGGTAAATTCTAAGGGTTTGCAAGCCATGAATTGCTTGAATTGGAAGGTGGCTTTGGGTTTGTCGGCCTTTGAGTCGACCGAACCATGTGGTGAATCGGTTTGGATCTTGCTAACAATGTCGGGTAGGACCTTTGCAAATTGTTTAGCCATAAACTTCATACAATCCTTTTGGGACATGGCGGAGGAGGTCGAACCCTTCTTTGACCTTTGTCTCTTGGATGAACTAGAAGACATCTAAAAGATTTGAAAGAGAAGGGAAAGGATGAGACTTTGATCATTAATTGAAAACAAGGTTTGTGTATGCAAAGCAAGTAGATGTTCAAGTACCAAGTAAAGTTCACATAAAGCATAAGTTTCCAACACACATTCAACATGTATAGCACATAAGTTGCGAAGAGGAAAATATAAATTTAGTTGGTTCATGAGAATTATTATTGTTTGTGATTGCGATAATGTGCGACATGATTAAAACGACATTTCGAAATGAATGAACGTTCAAGTATAAAATCACATATAAATTGAGATACATAAAAGAGAGGCTCAATAAAACATAGGAATGTTTCGGGTAGAGAAACGTCGACAATTCCAAAGTGGGTCGAAAGTCCTTTCGATTTAGAGATATTGTGCTTTGGCCTATAAGTAAGATACTCTCGTCGAGAAGCGATTAACGGTATCTTACCCTTCCGGTTACTACACATCTCTAAATGATTGGAACATTCGGGACTTTGGCGAGAATAAAAATCAAGGAATGGGACTTAATCGACAAGATGCGGGTTTCACCCCTAACTTGACGATTTCGTACCCTAAATGTGGTTGGTACTTGTCGGCCAAAATAAAATTTTGACACTTTGACAAGGGTCCACTAGAGTTGAAATGGAAATTACCATTAAGTTGTGGATGTCACTCCTAGCTTAATGGTGAAATTTCGTGCAAAAATAGATTAAAGGTAGAGTGAGAGTCGTTTACCAAATTGTGGGTTTCACGCCTATTTCGGTAAATTCGTCTCGATAATGTATCAAGAATATATAAAAATATAGCATAAGTGTATTTGTGTTTGCCTTAGGAAAGGCACATAAATTTATTAACAAGAAGTGTAGCTAGGAAGCATGTAAGATAGAGCACAAATGTTTTAAACAACAAATAAGAGACAAGGTTCCTAAAACTATAGACTAGGGCAAAAGCATGGCAATTTTCCTAATTCCCTATAGTTATGGCTCTGATACCAATCTGTCACACCCCAACCAATGGCGGAAACATCGGGATGAGACGAAGTGTGAAGATTGCTCGAGACATCATAACGCTATTTGTGACAATAATTTAATAATCCAAATTTCATTTCCAAAATAAATTGTCAAAACATTACAAGAAAAGCAAATAACAACATTGTTCAACATAACATAAACAAAATTGATACAACACTTTAAACCTAAACGTCTAAGTGAGTATCTAGGCATCTTTGCTATCCGTTTTCATTTCATCATCATCAACCTGTAACATGTTTAAAAATACAATTCAATGCAAAAGCAAAGGCGAGTATACAAGTTTGGTACGTACATAGCATAAGATAAAAAGTGTGAACAATTCCTCATGGCAAGCATATGATTCAAGATAAACATTAAATATGGCATGTGTCTAACATATCAAACCAAGAAAACGCAATATGCTCAAGACATAACCTCAAGTTTACGGGCGGGTCGTTAATCCTATAGCGCTACATATGTCAAGGTTTGGCTCGTACGAAGTTAATGATAAGTTCAACACATAAGAATAACCCAAGTTTAAAGTATCAAGTCATCACGTATACAAGCATGTTATAGGAACGTTCATGTGTTTAACAAAGTGTTCATGTGTAAGTTTTTCAATAGGTAAACATGTTAGACCCCAAAAGTGGTAAAAGTAAAAAGGGGGAAGTACGAGTATACTCACGGTTTGCAAGTCTTTAGCTTGAGGTCCGAGAGTAAGTTGGTGGTTTAGCTAGTTGGAGCACCTTGTTCCTCTACACAAAGAAACAAAGTGTATGAGTTTGGGGGATTCGGAAGATTCGGAATTTAAGTAACATGAAAATGTAATAGAATATAATATCAAAGTATTCATCTTCCCTTCAACACTTGCATGACACTTGGTAACCACAAGGGTCTTAGTGATTTCATGAGTTGAACACTCATAAGAATCATGACAAGGTTTTAGGTCCTTAGATGATTATCAAAGATGTGTATGTACATATATATTATTTAACTTGTAGGATATATATATTTTAAGTATTCAAGTAAGAGGTAGAAGATTTATTCTTCATTTAGGTACCTCAAGATGTGTCATAGATGTCACGTATGGGGTAGGAAGACAAGCTTCCATTTAGGTACCCCTTTGATGTTCACCACTACACTTGATGTAAAAACAACCAAGGAGGGTCATGAACTAAGGTTATAACAAGTACATTAAGTAAACTAACTATTAGAAATCATCAAACCATGTGAGGATTTTATGTTTGGAACAACCCAAGTTGTTCCATAATCACTCATGTATCAAAGCTTAAGTTTGACATGATTTGTGGGTTAAAACCCTAAATAAAACACCAAGTTTATGAGGTTTAATCCTCTGATTTTTAAGTGTCTCAACCTTGTTTTTAAGCCTAACCAACCACAAAAGTGTTGTAAGCATTAGGACATAGGAATGAGATGAGTAAACTCAAGTTTGATAAGGAATAACAAGTTGTTGAAAAATAAAATATAAAACAGAAAGTTTTGGTCCATTTTAAGGCAAATCCAAGCATGATTCTTCCAAGGAAAAACCAAGGATTCAAACCTAAGGACATAATGAAGCATTAGGAAGAAGAACCAAGTGATTTGGTTAAGAAATGAGTGAGTTACACTCACTTTAGTAAAGATACAAGAAGCTGTCCAAACTCAGATTTTCTGCAGATTTGAGAGTGTTTTAGTGAAGATTAGAGAGTTGTGAAAGTGTCAAATGGGTTGGAGAAGGTGGGTATTTATAATTAGGGAGTTAGAAGGTGATTGGAGGTGATTAGAGGTGGATTAAAGGTGATTGGGTGAGATTAGAAGATTGGATTTCGTGCACAACAGCTCAAGAAACACAAGTCTGCCGAAACAGGAGGCTCGCGTGACGCCAAGGAGCCTCGCGTCACGCGGCGCCCTTGATCTCCAGACTTTCGTTTTGTTACAATTTAGCCCCTGAAGTTTTGAGTTTGATGCTTTTAGGTGCAAACTTGAGAGTTTAGGGACTTGTTTTGACATAAAAGCATAGTATAAGATGTAATCAAGCACGATAATCATAACCGAAGTATAATTAAGCGTATAAGTTTCATAATCAAGTATTGTTTACGTTCAAAATACGTTTAATGCACAAGTTTCATGTATTTACAAGTTTAGTACATAGTTTCCAAGAATCACGAATAAGTATCAATCGTTCCATAAAAGTGAATGTTTGAGCATATAAAAAGTGTGTATAACATATTTGTATCAGAATACGAGTTTCATTAATGATCCATGTCTCGGTTTGATAATGGTTACAATGAAAGGAGCGATTACAAGAATACAAGGTTTCCAAAAATAGAAATACGAACAAAACTTTCTAAAAATGGAAAGTACAAAAGAGCCGGGCGTTACAATTTAGCCGTCGGTTTTTGCATGTTTTCATACCATTTAGCCACCGATATTGCCACCAAACTACGAATAATATAAAAAAAGTCTAATAAAATCCCAAAATTATATAAAACATCTCATTTTCAAAAGCATATAAAAGATACCAACTAAAACATAAAATAACTAAAATTATCCTTATAAGATAAACATCTAAACATTCAAAACCAAGTGTTTATAGCCTATCTTCGAACTGTAGTTGTTAACATAGCTTTAATTTTTGACATCCTATCAAGCATAACATCTTTATCCACCTTATCTTTTTTCAGCCAACAACCCCGTAATAATTCCATTGAACCTTTTTTTTTCTTCATCTTTTTCCTTAACGTGCTCCTTGATAACTAAGTTCAACTTTTCAATCTACAAAACAACCAATGAATAGAATCAAGAAATCAGAATTAACGAAAAGTAATAATGGGTCAAGTTGGTTGCAAAGAAAACAAAATACAATTGTGAGCTACAATTCAAGTGCTAGAAGCTAAATAGCATGTTCCAGTTTGTTGACATATTAAGAAGGAAATTATACCTAATTTTTAACAACCCGTAAAGAAGGTGTAATCAAATCAATATGAAATTCCTTAACATTCTCACTAATTTAAGAGCATCAAACCTAACAATAAAAAACAAGCATCGCAAACTAAACAAACATAATAACAGTGGGAAACGATACAAATACACAAAAGTTATTAGTCTAAAAGGATTAAAAATACCTCAGGGTGTTCTCTGCTATGTACACACGGGTCACTAACATTACTTAGAAATCATACAAGTATTTGAGCATTTAAGTTATAAACATGGTTTCTTACCAATTATTGATAGTGAATTCCAAGTTTGAAGATAATTTTGTTAGACAATATTCAACACTTCTATGTCTCCAATTCTATCCCCATAATCACGTTCAAATTTTCTGTGATGTGATGAATACCTCAAATGGCTCCCAAACACACATTCACCGTTCACATTTGAGTTGTTGGTTCTTTTTTTTTTTTTTTTTTTTTTTGAGAGAGAGAGAGATGTCCATCTACATAGGGATGAAGCTATATATATAGTGAATTTGTCATTTTAGATTTTTTTTCTAATAACATTTTTGTTACTCCTAAATGCCATCTAATCAACTTGCACTTACCAATGCGACTAGACCACAAGGACATGGGAATTTGTAGTTTCAGATGTTGAAGCTACAAAACGGACGTGTCTCAATAGGTTGGAGGAATGTCAACCCGATCAGGTTAATGTCGCATTGGCAGTCATACAACCCATATGACTTTATTCATACAGTACACCTTAAGGTGGTGCATTCTATGGTTAGTCATACGGATCGTATAATATCTATATGACCTGTATGGATGGTAAGGTATTATATCAATCATCTTCAGTTATTAACTTTTCTGGATTTCATCAACCTGGACATTTTCTAGTATAGCCAAGATAGTCATCCAACCTTGATGTCTTTTTGGTGTAAAACGATGTTCATCGTTCATTGTGGCCTTGTCAGCCTACTATGTTCATCGATTACCTAGCAAAATGTTCAGACGAGTTCGGGCTTTTGATCACCGGGTGCTTGCGAATCTTTTTCTATAGTTTGGGCTTGTTGGCTCCCATAAGTTGATCAATTTGCGAATCTTTTGCATGCATTGCCAGAAAAGCTTGAACGGGCCATGTACCGTCTTAAAAGGGTTACCTTCAAAGCATGCCTGAAAACCGAAAGAATTACAAATCTAAAAGGGTGAACTAAATGAAAAGGGTCTGGTCACTTTCTTGTTTTGGATAATATAGTATTTTCTCTCTTATATTAACTTTCGAATTGTTTTGATTAAAAGACCCAAACTTTCAAACATTTCTATAGACGAGAATTGGACCCTAAATCATTTGAAGAATCATATAACCTAAAAAAACTCATGACCAAATTCACACATTGATTAAGCTAACAACAAACACAAATAAAACAAACAAGAGAGCAATGACATTAAGGTCAAACCTAAATTTGCATCAAATTCCAAGTCAGTTTTGCGATCGAATACTAGATTTGAACATTAGCTTCATTATGCAGCTTTTATTTTCCTGATTAAACAAGTTCTTCTATAACTCAGATGCGCCCAAACTACAGATTCAACAAGGATAAACTGACAATTCATCTAAATAAATCACAATCAAACATGTAATTATTCGAAAAACAACCAAATATCCTAAAAACCTCATGACCAAATTAAGTAATTAACTCATCAATCAAACGTTGATTAAGATAATATCAATAGCAAATCAAATAAACAATAAAGAATACTTACATGAACAACAAACCTACATTTGCATCAACTTCATGATGTAGTTCTTATTTTCCTATTAAACAAGTTCGTTTATACCTCACTGATTTCCATACGCCCAAATTACAAATTCAAACAAAAGGAAGCCACAATTTATCAAAACAAATCGCAATCAAACATACAATCCATTGGAACACAGAACATCGATCAATTTAGGGCTTAAATGATTACCTTCTACGATTGACGACTTTGAATAAATCAGAACTGGTATTTGAGACTTGGAACACAGAACACAGACTTGGCACTCCATGCCTAGCGACTACTTCCTTCAGGTAGAGAGATGCGAGTTTCGAAAACTTGTCAGTTTCTTTGATCGCGAGGAAGTAAGCAGACTTAGTTAAACGGTCTACGATCACCCAAATGGTATCGTTTCTGCTTTTTGATCTTGGTAAGTAAGTAACGAAGTCCATGGAGATCTGTTCCCATTTCCAGGTTGGCAAGTAGGGTTGTTGCAGCAAACCCGACGGCTTTTGGTATTCAATCTTGACTCTGGCGCAGGTCAAGCATTTACTAACATATTTTGCAATGATAGCCTTCATGCTAGGCCACCAATACAGAGTTTTAAGATCGTGACACATCTTATCAGAACCAGGATGTATCGAGTAACGAGATTTGTGTGCTTCATCCATCACAAGCTCCCGAAGATTTCCATAAGACGGAACCCGGATGCAATCCCCAAAGTGGTGGATACCGTCATCCTTGAGTTCAAGTCATTTCTCCATGCCCCCAAGGGATTCAGCTAGAAGGTTTTCCGCTTTCAATGCTTCAGCCTGGGCGTTGCGGATTTGGTTTTGTAGGTTCGAGTGAATAATGAGCTATAAGGTGCGAACACGCTTAAGCTCGGTTTCATTTCTGCTGAGGGCGTCAGCTACAACATTAGCCTTGCCTGGATGATACTTAATCGCACATTCGTAGTCGTTTAGGAGTTCGACCCATCGGCGTTGGCGCATATTCAACTTCTTCTGATCCAAAATATGTTGGAGACTCTTGTGATCGATGTAAATCGTGCACTTGGTATCGTACAAGTAATGTCTCCAAATCTTGAGTCCGAAGACGACTGCTCCGAGTTCCAAGTTGTGCGTCGTGTAGTTCCATTCGTGGATCTTGAGTTGTCGAGAAGCGTAGGAAATAACTTTCTCGCGTTGCATCAACACGCAACCGAGCCCTTGAATAGACGCGTTGCAGTAGACGACTAAGTCGTCGGTACCTTCAGGTAACAGAAGAATAGGTGCACTACAGAGGTTCTCCTTCAGCTTCAGAAAAGCAGAGGTTCTCCTTCAACTTCTGAGCATCGTTCCACTTGTAAGCAATACCCCTCTAGGTAAGAGTCGTGAAGGGTTGAGCGATCTCGAAATTCCCTTGATGAATCTACGATAGTATCCTGCCAATCCCAAGAATTGGCGAATTTCGGTCGGAGTCTTCGGTGTAGGCCAATTCTTAATGGAGTCAATGTTTGCTGGATCAACGTGAATCCCATCTTGATTGACTACGTGCCCAAGGAAATGGACTTCTCGAAGCCAGAAGTCGCATTTCGAGAACTTTGCGTAAAGTTGCTCGTTGCGAAGAAGTTCAAGAATAAGACATAGATGTTGCTCGTGTTCCTCTTGGCTCTTTGAGTAGATCAGAATGTCGTCAATGAAAACAATCACGAACTTGTCGAGGTAGGGCTTGCATACTCGCATCATGAGGTCCATGAAGACCGCATGTGCGTTGGTCATTCCAAAAGGCATGACAAGGAATTCGTAATGGCCATAACGAGTCCTGAACGCAGTTTAGAGATGTCCTCATCACGGACTCTCAACTGATTGTAGCCCGATCGTCAATCGATCTTGGAGTAATAACTTGACCCTTGCAACTGGTCGAACAGGTCGTCAATGCGTGGAAGAGAGTAGTGATTCTTGATAGTGACCTTGTTCAGCTCACGATAGTCGATACACATACGGAATAAGCCATCATTCTTCTTGCCAAAGAGGACTGGTGCTCCCCAAGGTGACGAGCGAGGACAAATAAAACCTTTATCCAACAGTTCCTGTAGCTGCGTAGAAAGTTCCTTCAGTTCGGCTTGGGCTAGTCTATAAGGTGCATGAGCTATGGGTGCCGCTCCAGGAGTTAGCTTGATTTGGAATTCGACCTGACGGTGAGGAGGGAGTCTAGGTAGTTCCTCAGGGAATACCTCGGGAAAGTCGCGCACGACAGGAAAATCTTCAATTCTCTTTTCCTTCTCTTGAGTGTCGGTAACGAGTGCTAGAATAGCAGTATGGCCCTTTCGCAAACACTTCTAGGCCTTTAAGAACGAGATGACGCCTGTGACAGCTCCACATTTGTCACCTTGAACGATGAGGGGTTCGCCAAAAGGACGAGGAATACGGACGACTTTCTCTTGACAGAGGATTTCAGCTCGATGTTTGGATAACCAATCCATACCAATAATGACGTCATAGCTCCCAAGTACGATAGGAAAAAGATTGACGAGAAAAGTCTGACTAGATAGTACGAGTTTGCAGTTATTGATAACGTGTGAGGCCTCGATGTTTCTACCATTAGCTAATTCTATGACGTGCTTAGAGCTTAACGGAGCAGGCGTAGGCTTAAGCTTCTTACTAATATGTAGGGATACATAGCTAGCATCGGCTCCAGAATCAAATAATACGGAAACATAATGATCATCAAGTAGGAACTTACCCGCTACAATGTTGGGATCATTCCTTGCTTGTTCAACTCCAATCACAAAGACTCGACCCCTTGTGCCATTGTCACTGTTGTTGTTGTTTCCAGCGCCCTGATTGTTGTTGTTGTGGTTCTGATTCAGTTAGGGACAATCTTTCCGCATGTGCCCCATTGCTCCACACTGATAGCAGCCACGGTTGTTACCCTGTTGTTGCTGCTATGTCGCGGCTGTTGTGATTGGTTTTGCCTTGCTGGGTATGGACTTCTACAGTCTTTGGCCTCATGCCCCATCTTGTTGCACCTTTGACAGCGATTCTTCTCACAAGGACCATTGTGATGGAGATTGCACTTGTTGCACTTGGGTCAATTTCCCTAGTAACCAACCTGTTGTCGAGGACCCTTGTTGTTGTCGAACTTCCTTTGCTGGGCTGGGGACTGAGTGAGGTTGGCGTCTTTGTCCTGATTGCCATTACGCTTGTTATCTCTTGAAGCTTCTGTAGTAGCACTGATCCTTTTGGGCAACTTGGCTTGTTCCACGGCCTGATCAGTGAGTCGGTGAGCCAGACGAATGACTTGCTGGATTGTGGTGAGATTCGCTGAAGTCACATAACTCTGAATCTCTGGGACCAACCCTTTGATGTACAACTCGATTCTCTGATAAGCAGGCTGAGACAAGTTAGGACAGAGGGCAGCATAGTCGTTGGACCACTTGGTGTAGGTCTCGATTTCTGACCCACTCATTTTGAGCTCGTAGTACTTGTTCTCGAGCTTGTGGATGTCATCCCTATGACAGTACTCTTCCTTGATCCATTCTTGAAGTCTTCCTATGCAGTGGCGTTGGCAGTCTCCAACCCAAGCATTTGAACTTGTGCTTTCCACCATGAAAGCACGTTTCCTTTAAGCGTACCAGTAGCAAACTTCACCCAGTTAGCAGTGGGACATTCGCATACAGCAAACACATATTCGACCTTCTCAATCCAGTATAGAAGGCCTATGGCACCTTCAGTGCCAGTGAAAGGGAGAGGTTTGCAGTCCATGAAGGTTTTTAATGTGCAGACATGTGGTTGAGGAGGCGTGATCGGATTGTCGCGCTCCGGTCAAAGATAATTGTTGGTGCATATGTCTGTTGACTTCGTCTTATGTCTTGTATCGAGTCATATAACTAGATTGGATAGATTGGAGCTCGGTAGACTAGAAAATAGAAGTTTAGAGGTTATTGTCCAGGTCGCACGAACTGGCTAATCCAGTCCGTACGGACTGACCAGGTCGCACGATCTGGTGAAGCTGGTTCGTGAGGATTGGCAATTCCTATAAATAGGTGAGTCCAGGTCTTCATTTGTAACATTCTGATTCTGGAGACGAAGTGTTGCCGAAGTGTCGAACGATCTGTAATCACTTTCAAATCAATCTAAACGACAGTTGAAGTGATTCTTAGTGTTAAACAAGCTGCAAACATGTCCGAATCATTGAATTCCGCCTTTGGTTTGGTCTAGAACTCTTCTGATCGACTCATTAGGTCGAACCTTCGATCCTACAAGTGGTATCAGAGCTCAGGATGAAGAGTTCTTACCATTTCAGCTTGATTTCTTCAAAAACAACTTCTTTCTACTCATTTCTTCTCACTTTTCTACACTTTTTCATCAAAATCAGAACGTTTTAATGGCTAAAATGACCTGATTTTGTGATATAACACGTAAAACATTGTTTTTATCAATCTGTGAACAAATCAGAACCTAATTCAATCTAAAACTTGATAAAATTGACCAAACCGTTTGAATTTTGGCCAAATCGTTCGACAAACTTTCAGATCATGTGAAAATATGTCAGGCCGCACGAGCTGAACATCCAAGTCGCATGAAGTGGTCTAGGTGTTGTAAAAAGTGATCCAGGTCGTGCGAATTGAGTCAGGTCGTTTGAAAAGTGTGGTCAGGTCGCACGGTTTGATCCAGGTCGCTTGAAATCTCACCAGGTCGTTTGAAATAGCTCTTCAGGTCGTGTGAAACATCTCGAGGTCGTTTGAACCAGCTCGTTTGAACCAAATCGTTTGAACCAGGATTTTAAAGAACCAGCTCGCATGAAATTCAACTAGTTTGAAATTCTGATTTTGTAAATCTTTTCACCGAAACATGGAAAACGAATTTTACAATGCGTTTGCTACTGCCCCGGCTGCTCCAGTTACCGTTGCTGAAACTGTTGGTATTGAGAATGAAACGGGAACTTTTCAAAAACCTCCAAAGCTTATGTATATTGAGGACTTTAAAGGATGGCAAAACCGTTTTGAAAACTGGGTGCAAGCTAATAAGTTTGATGCATGGGTTTCTTTAGAGAAAGATTATACTTTACCGAAAGATGATCTTGGAAATGAAAAACAACTAAGTCAATTTTTACCGGATGAAAAATTAAAATACACAAGTGAAAAAATGATGATTAGCATTCTCCAACAAGCGGTAAAAGAAGATATTTTTGTTTTGCTTCAACATGAGGGAACTGCTAGATCAATTTGGAAAGCGTTGATTAAAATTTTAAGGGTAGTGCTGATATGATAAAAAATAAACGAGCATTACTAAAAAAATCTTTTGATATGTTTACAGCTCTTGAAGGTGAAACAACAAGAATGATTATTGAGAGATATTGTCATCTTGTCATGGAAATGAAAAGATTGGACATCAAGAAAGAAGATGATGAATGGGTTGATAAGCCAACCGATATGTTACCACATAATGAATGGGGAACATATCTGTTGATTTTAAAGCATAACTGTCAATTTGAAGATATGAATTTGAGTATGTTTATCTAGAAATTGGAAGAACATGAGCTATCAATTCGAAAAACTGCTACGATGAGAAGTCTGGGTGCTCAACAAGATGTTAGTTTATACTATAGAGGAAGCAAAGTTGAGACCACTCCAAGTCCAAAGATTCAGACTGCGTTCAGTGCTGATGGTACTTCCAGAACAAATGCAAACAATACAAATCAGAGCAGTGGATATTCTTCGTCTTATTCAAGTTTTGAACCAAATTTCTCAACACCAAGTTCTCAACAACAAAGTTCAACAAACTTTAATGGTCAAGTTTTGCAATGCAATGTTACATTAAATAGTCAAAATGGTCAAAATTCTTCTCCAGATATTGCGAATCAACACATGGCATCTCTTGTCACTGTGTTAGAGTCGTATGAAAGCTTAGTTGCTGGACGAATTGGAAATCCGATGCTCACTAAAGAGGATTATGACCAGATTGATTATGAGGAACTTGAGTTGATGGACATCAAGTGATGTTTAGCTAGCGTTTTGAGAAGAGCAGAAAAGTTCAAACAGATGACCGGAAGAGATGATCTTCGTGAAGCTGCAACATCTCAGCTAGGTGTTGACAAATCGAAGGTTACTTGTTTTCGTTGCCGAGAAAAAAGGACATTTTAAACGAGAGTGTACAAACAGAGAAGCACCGGAAGACAAGATCCTTTCGGAAACAACGATTATCACTGAAAAGCAATTTATCATCAGGTTGCTCAACAACCATATCAACAACAATCTTCACACTCACATACTATTTCGATTGAAGAATCAAAGGGTAAAGCTTGTTTTGGTCTGTTAGATCAAGAAGATGAAAGGATTCCGAAAGAGTTCAATTAGGATGACTATGACCCTTCTAGACCTTCAGTTTCTAAAGCATTTGTTGCTCGATTCTTTGAAGATTCAAACTCTGAAGAAGAAACAATCAAATCTAAGAACAGTCCTAGAAGACAACCAATTTTTAAATCTTCAGGAAGTGATGCAGACACTGATGATGAGGAAGAGTATATTAATAAAGCTAGAAAACAATTGGATACTTATAGTTTTAATTTGTTTTTTGCAGATAAGATCGAGATATTGAAAGAGAAAAGGGCTGCTAGACTGAAGAGAGAATTGGAAGCAAGAAGGGTTGCTGAAGAAAAGACTGAAATTAAGATAGAAGCTGATAAGACAAAAGTTGAAGAAAAACCGACAGAGAAGGTCGAGGTTGAAAAGAGTGAGGTGAAGATAGAAGTTGAGAACGAACCGATTGTGATTGAAAAGGTGGTGGAGAAAATAGTTGAAAAAATCATCGAAGTTGAAAAGATTGTCGAAGTTGAAAAAATTGTTGAAGTGGAAAATATTGTAGAGGTTGAAAAACCTTGTGCAAAGTGTTTAGTACCTTGCAAAGATTGTGTCGTGAAAGATACAAAGTATGCTGAATTGGAGAAGCTCAAAGAGAACTTATTGCATAATGTGAGAAGCATAAAGGAGTCATATGATCTCCTAAGCAGCAAAGTGAACTTGTACAAAGGAGCTAGTGATGAGGATATTCAGATGAAGAGTCTTCTGAAAGCAACAGTTCTTCAAAAGCAAACTGCAATCAACAAATACATTGAGATTGTTGCAGGGCTGAAACAAGAATTGGCAGCGATGACGATCGAAACCGAAAAAGTGAATTCTTTACTTCGAAGTTATCAAAGTTCAGATTATGTTATTGATCGCATTTATCCTACCGTTGCAGCACATAAGTTTGCAGATGATGAAGAAAATTCTGGTAAGAAAACTAGTTTGAAGTATAACAGAGTACCAAATCCAATGTGGGATGGCTATACCCCCCGACACTTTGAAAAGGTGGCTGAAGCACTCAATCTGAATCTGAAATCCGAGTCTATCGATGGATTACCAGATGATATTGATGTCACATTCACAGCGTCCGACACTGATCATGAGTCCGAGTTAATTAAGAAAGTGGTCGATCAGGTGTTGGATAAAGATGAAGAGTCTAAGTCAGAGTCTAAATATGAAAATTCGAGTTCATCAGACAAAAGCTCGAATTCACCGATCAAAAAGGTCTATAATAAAGATTTTCTAATGTCACAAAATAATTTGAATGACGAAACATTCAAAGTAGCATATACTTTGAATGACTCCGACAAATTATATTCCGATGAAGATTATCCAATAAGAGGTGTTAAAACTGAAATGATTAACAAGGTTTTCAAACTAAAAGAAATTAATATTTCTGAAATAAAAGATGTAAATCTTACTGAAAAACCTAAAAAATACACTTCAAGAGTTCAACAAAGATTAAACAAGAAAAAAGGTTACAGTTCTGGTTCTGGTTATCGAAAGAAACCAAACCATAACAGTAATTTCAAAAAGAAAGGATTAGGTTTTATTCCACCCGAAAATCATAAAAATGAGAAAATTTATAAACCAAAAACTAAATTTGTTTCAGGAGCAAGTTCTGAAGAGGAGAAGGAGAAACCTTTCTGGAAACAGTCAAACAAGGAGTTTCTCGCCGAAAAGCAAAAGAATATGTTGAAAGAATCTGAACTGAGAGTTGAAAGAAGAACCTGCTTCAAATGTCAAGAGGTTTGACATATTGCTTGGAATTGCTCAAAGTCCACCAACACAAAACAGGGAGTTTCTTCTAACTCTAAATTGAAAGAAAAATGTGTTGATAAAAAGGAACAACCAATAGAAAGATTTAAGGAGTTCAAAAATTCGACTTTCGAAGTTGGTGAAAGTTCGAAACATTTTTACAAAAGAAGAGTCAATTTAAACAAACATAAATGGGTTGTTAAAAAATCAGAGGTTGTTTCTGGCAATGAATCTGAATCGTCAAAGTCAGAAGAGCCACATGTTATGCTAAATGATGAGAATTCCGTTCCAACAATGGATGATGAAAATTTTCCACCATTGTCAAACGGAAACTTGAAATCAAAAGTTGATAAGATTGAGATTTCAGATCAATTCTTCTCTGATAAGGAAGAATTTTATGCTGAAAAGGCATTTAATAGTAAAGTGCTACATATTTTTGGAAAAATGGCTGATGGAAAGGTGAAGGGAGTGAAAGAATTTTATGGATCGAAAATTGTTAAACCAAATGAGGATGGTTCACCCATGATTGATCAGGCATGGGTGAGATTCTTTAAAAAATAAAATCCTAACTTGCCGGAGCTCCCAAGTTGGTAATCGTGGAGCATGAATCGACATCATTATTGAAAAATGTTTGTGTGAAAATATTTTGTAATAGTTTGTACAAGTGGTTGAAAGAACAAAGTGATGAATGAAACCCCATGATATGTGAAATCAACAAAACTAATTTTCTAGAAAAACCATTTTGATTAAAACAAACTTAAGTGTTTTGAAATCATAATGGGAAAATAGTTTGTTGTCAGGGGGAGTTCTGATTGTTTAAGTCAAGATAATGGAGAATTGAAGCAATTCACATTAGTTTGTCATTTTATTTTTATAGTTTATTGTGTTTACTTTCAAATTTTCCCGGAAAATCAAAAATTGAAAATTATTTTTGATTTTAGGGGGAGCAAAAAATTTAGAAACTTTGAAAATTTGAAAAATCCAAAAACATGATAAAATAAAAAAGCCAAAAACATCAAAAAATAAAAAATGAGTTATGTTGTGAAAAAGAGGAAATGATAGTACATCAGTGGACTATCACAACACGCTAAAGAATTGGAAAGTTAAAAATGTGATAAACGATCTCACTGATGATATGCCAGTTGGTTTTTACACGCTTAGTAGATTGTGTTAGAGATATAAACCTAAATATTAATAGCTTACTTATCTCGTGGGGAACATCTCTCGGATATATAGGTAACCCCTGAAATCTTGTTTGAAAGGCTTTCTATTTCTGACATACTAGGTCTTTGTGCGTGATGATATCTTATTATATCGGGACTTCTGATTTTGCGGAAGCAATAGCCTAATCCTCGTATAATATTCTCCACTGCTTTAATCATAAAGCCCGCCCACAGCATAAAAAATGATGAAACATTGAAAAATGCTAATCATGTGCTGTTGAAGAAAAGATCCCCAAACGGGACATACCTAAAGTCGAGCCATCATCTCTTTGTCTAAACGGAAGTTCTAACCTGAGCTCTCATGGTCTCGCATTACGCATTTACAGATATCATTAGTGTACATTCTAAGGTGGTACACGCGAATAAGTTAAGTCTATTAGAACACTAATCTCGTATCTCGAAACAATTGAACTTTGTGTGAAAATTTAAATGGATCAGTATACTGACAATCTAAGTGATTCGTTTAGAACTTAAAGTGTTTAAAGCTCAACGGTGCTAGTGATTTGTCAAAAACTGATATGATCTTCTTACACAAACTCACAAAAATATTGTCTGTAAATATTTCTGTATTGCATTTTAACACACTGAAAATCTTAGAAAAAAATCCAAAAAGAATGTGTTTTAGCATAAAATTTTGAAAAATCAAAAAAAATTTATTTCATCTTATTTTCGACAACTGATGTTGAAAAGCTGATTTTCAAAGTTCTGAGTGCTAAATTGATGAACGACAGTGGGTTGTAAGAGTGTGTTTGAGATTAAAAATGAAGTTAAAGTTTGAGATACTTTGAGAAATGTTATAAGATAATCTTTCAAGTGATGTTTTGAGAATGATCTTACTATTAGTTAATCAAGGTCATTAATTTGAACTTGATATAACTATTGCTGATATTGAAAGATATCCACAAGTGGTTTCTAAATTTGTTAAATTTTAAAAATTGTGAAATTTACTTTTGGGTAGAGGTTTGTGTAGATCCCCGTGTCTAAGCCTGAGCAGAGTTTGAGCCAGGACACGATCTTAGAATGGGTGCTATGCCAGATTGCGATCCCGGAACAATTTAAGGGGGAGTTTATTAGCAAAGGGGAGTTTGAAGTTTAAAACAGCCAGACTCAAATTCTAGAACAAAGCTCGAGATAGAAGCTGCTGATGAGCTTAAGGAATCAAGAGACCTGATAAAAAGAATTAGAGAGAGGATAGAGCCAGGTTGAGATTCTGATAGAAGAAGAGAGAGATTGATGAGGATGCTTACAGAGAAAGATACTTTGGAAAGAGCGAGAAGACCGATCAAGACTAAAGACTCAATACACTGAAGACTCGTCAACATCCAAGGGGGAGTTTGTTGGTGCATATGTCTGTTGACTTCGTCTTATGTCTTGTATCGAGTCATGTAACTAGATTGGATAGACTGGAGCTCGGTAGACTAGAAAATACAAGTTTAGAGGTTATTGTCCAGGTCGCACGATCTGGTGAAGCTGGTTCGTGGGGACAGGCGATTCCTATAAATAGGTGAGTCCAGGTCTTCATTTGTAACATTCTGATTCCGGAGACGAAGTGCTTCCGAAGTGTCGAACGATCTGTAATCACTTTCAAATCAATCTAAATGACAGTTAAAGTGATTCTTAGTGTTAAACAAGCTGCAAACATGTCCAAATCATTGAATTCCGCCTTTGGTTTGGTCTAGAACTCTTCTGATCGACTCATTAGGTCGAACCTTCGATCCTACAATAATATTTATATACCCTAATTACCCTTAACAAATAGCTATTGGTAGTAAGGGGTCGAACCACAAGAGTATGTGGTTTGCGAATGGACTTGATTGAATTTAAACGAGTGTCATAATTTATGAAGCTTGCTAAGTTATTTTTTTATGATTTTTGTTTAGTTGAAAAGATGTTGAATTAAACTAACGGAATCGATTGAATTAATTAACTACTAGAAATTAACGATTGCAAGAAAACTTGATTAATAAAATGATATGGAATAACAAGGTTCACACCCGGTTTCAACAAATGCAAGACCTAGGATTACTATGCGTTTTAATTTAATTTACTCGAATTAATTCATTAACGGGTCAATAATCACAAAGCTTAGGTGCCAATCACTATCAACGTCATACACAACGGACCATGATACACTTCGTTACCTTGGACTAGCAAATCCTATCAAAAGACACGACATAAATACGTGTATTCGTTTCACAAAGTCAA
The DNA here is from genome assembly GCF_002127325.2 of Helianthus annuus. NCBI lineage: Eukaryota > Viridiplantae > Streptophyta > Magnoliopsida > Asterales > Asteraceae > Helianthus > Helianthus annuus. Next base: position 56,268,655 of record NC_035435.2, on the reverse strand, counting down.
ATTTAATCATTCACTCGACAATTCGTAAATTCAATACAAACGTAGGACAACTGTCTAAAGATTCAAATGTAATTCAAGTTGTCACAAACCAAACATCAACACATAGTAAATTCAAGTTTACACCGGGGTGAAACCTCCACGAAATTAGCCACGCGTGATCGAAAGGACTTGATCACCGGATGCTTGGAACTCGATTTGGATCATCTTGAAGCTTGGAGAATAGTGGAATGATGCTTAGGGTTTGGGTGAGATAGTGATGATGAACGAATCGAATGATTGATGAATTGATAAAGGTTAGGGTATGAATTGGATGGAGAATTCGGTTAATTCGTATGATGAAAGGAGTTAGAGATGGATTAGTAGTGATGATAGTGACGATATTAGGCTCCAAGAACAAGTTTCAAACTCAAAATGTTGTGTAACTCTCGGTTTTGGTGGTCCCAACCTCTTTTAACTCGTTCCCAACAACCCCAAGGAAGAATTTCACGTTTCAGAAATCCAAGGGCCGTCGCCAACGGTTTGGGGACCCGTTGGCGACGCCCTCCCCATTCTTGAAATCCTCCGACGCCTAGATTTCCTGGATACGGACAATCTGGGCGACGCCCTTTTCCTCTGTGGGTCGCCGACGGCCTTGGGAGGCGTCGGCGACGGGCTTTCCTTTCTTGAAAACCTATTTTCCGCTTCTTGAGTTCCCGGTTGACCCGTTTCGCATCCCGGTTGTCTGTTTTTCGTCCCGGTTGTCCGTTTTTCGTCCCGGTGGCCCGTAAAGCTCCCAAAAAGCACCTTAAACTTCGCTAGACCTGCAAAACATAAATCTAATCAAAAGTAGGCTTTTCAAGATTAAAAGTTGAGTAAAATCCCAAACTTAAACATAAACGAACACCATTATTCGACCACGTATCACATCCCCACACTTGTCTTTTGCTTGCCCTCAAGCAAATCTATTTTTCACTTTCACGTGGGTCAAACAAAGAATACACTCCCCATTCCCGAGACGAAGGTTAAGGTCACGTGTCATACCCAAGTTCAAAGTTTTTACAATTTTCAACATATTTAGCAATAATTGATTAATTATGTAAAAGTAGTTATCCAAGATTAACCCGCCCGTGAAACCAACAAATCATGCACATCCCTCACAATGTTCTCTCCACTTGGTTTAAAAATTGGTTAATAATTGATGCATTAGCGCTTTTGAAATAATCACTCAAACCGATTAGAACACGTACCCGCATAAGCTTGCAACTCAATCATTCTCCACCACTGATCACGAATACAAAGCACAAGTCAAAAGGTCTTTGTAAAGGTTGTAACGGGGCTAGGCTAATGGTAGGAAATGGGATATTAAAAGTGGCTTAGGTGATGAAAGTTCGATTTTTATTGCAAAACAACTATTCTAAACACGACTAACTACCAACATCAAACTAAAAAGGCAACAATCTTCGCCTTTTATTCCACAAACTAGAAGCACATATTTTTGTTCTTTTCTCAATGATTCTCTATTCTTTTTCGCAACATTTTCTGATTTTTCTCTCTTTTTTATGCAAACAAACAATTAACAACTGTACAAACTTAACTCCTATAATCGAATTTCTATCACACGGGTTTAAAAGAAAAAGGTTTAAGGTTATGGGCTAAATGGGTTGTCAAACGAAAGGATTAGGCTCAAAGTTGGCTACTAAGGGATGAATTTTGGGTAAGGATAGATAAATGGTGTAAAAGGAAAAGGTTTACCTAATGCCTTAATCATTCTTGTGCTTGTATTCGGTCTATGGTCTCAAACGTATCAAAAGTCGCAAGTTCTACAAGACATGACTAATGGTCCACTCAAACAAAGAAACATAAATATGTAATTCTATTATTTAAAAGTGGCTCAAAACCTCACATATATAAAGGGTATGGTATGTGACATGCATAATGTGCTAGTTTCTTAGGCGAATTATTCCCAAATAACCACCCGCTAAATACTCGTCA